>NW_022987564.1:4728492-5215992 GCF_902827165.1 Trematomus bernacchii | reverse complement strand
TATTTTGTTACAGGACCAGTGTGCTCAACATTACAATACAAATACTTAAAAAGTGGAAAAGAGTTAACAATTAAAGATAAAATGAAAATGAAAAATAGTATATCAAATATAAACAATATACACAATTCTGGATAATTAAAATGTTCTTTAAAAAAAGGTCAAAAATACCGCAGTAGCAGACTTTAGGTGGATATTTCTTTTCCAATTTTAATGTGGAAAATAAAGAGGAGTGCGGTTTGTAACTTGACCTCTGACTGGCGAGCGATTAAAACTCGGCAGAAACATTGTAGCTGATAATATAGAGTCAGCCTTTGTTTTATGAGCTTTGCTCTTACTGCCGGAGTGCTTTAGCTGAAAGATATTTCTGTCAGTGACTCAGCCCAACTTGCTCTCACTGGGTCAGAGCGACCCTGCGGTGAAGACAGGGAAGATGAGGGAAAATGTCCGGCCTGCGCTTCACACATGGACCATTTATTTGAGTTTGAGTTACTCTACAGAGCTGTCTTATTACTCTACAATCGCCAATCTATTGCATCTTGACACCCACTTTCACAATAGGTGCCATGATTGTCATTACTCCCTTTTTAACATTGATTGCTCATCTTGATTTGCCGTCATGAATGTTGAGTATGAAAAGTAACAGCCAGGTGTGACTCTTTAACCCTCCTTTGTGTCGAAGCTGTGCTCGGATAATGAGCAAATCAGAATGTAGAAAGCGGAACAGGAAAAAGGAGGAAGGGACGTCACGCAGGACAAAGGTGGTGTAACCGAGAACAGAGGGTGAGATAAGGGATGGCGCATAAAAAACGGGAGAGATACCAGCGAGGTCTGGAGTGCCTCGAGAGCGAGTAGGTGTGAGAACGAGAGTCAAGAATCTTGAAGATGTGTGAGGAAGTATGTGAGGTGCGATGCTGCGTGACTAACACCGGTCTATGGAGCAGACAGTGAGGAGCTGAACTCTGCTGATGACTTTCTGCCGCCCTGCGGAGAGGGAGACCCACTCGGCTCATTAAAACTTGCAACATGTGGCTAATGCTCAGCAGTGTGTGTGTGTGTGTGTGTGTGGGCGGGTGTTTGTGTGGCTTCTTGCTACTGTATACTTGTGGGGTACTTTATTTTGTCTGGAGGTATGTGTACGTGTTGCTGTGTACGTGATCCACACCTGAATGCTCTGATACATATTTCCTCTGCTGTCAAAGGCTGATATATGTTCGCTCTGCCTTATGCGGTACATCTTTGCTATCAGAATGGGTGTGTGATGTATTTGGTTTAGAGAGCAGGCGACGTGCAAATCCATCAGTTTGCGAGATCTTTGCTGCCTGACACACTTTTCCAGGCATTTTTTTTCTGAAAGATTGTTGATCTGACATTAAATCATTTTCCTGCATTTGAGCAGTTTCAGTCAAAGATGGCTGAGAGATTCACAGCATCACACGTACACGATAATCTATGCGCCTTAAGTGCCACACTGTGTTCTCACCAAAGCAAACCTGCTTTTTTCCCTCCTGCTTCTACTGTACTTGTCCAACATTTGAGTCAGACGTTTTCTGTAAAGCGGCCTTCTGAAGAGATCAGCCCCGCCATTTTGACAAAGTTTAGATGCTGACCAACAGCTCTCCTAGTCTGTGGCTGCATTCCCAAAAACAGTAGGGAGCTCCTGGTTACAGGAAGCTGATTATTTTATAGTCACTGTTTTGGCATATATCCTAGCCTAAAACCTCTGCAAGTCATTAGAAGGCTATTTAAATAAACGTGAACCTCCAGCAAGCAGAGGGATAAGCCTTGAGGGTAGCTGTGAGTAGTAATCCCCATGCATCACCTAGCAGGCTTAGTGCAAACTCTTTCTTTCCATTCACACACGCACATAGGCAAAAAAAATGGTCCATACACACTCGCTGAGATACTGGGGCACACAACACCACTGGATATATGTTTGCTTTACAGTCATACACTGAAACTCAGGGATTTTGTGCAAGGAATGAATAAGACCTTTCAAGCAGCAACAGCAATAGCAATGAGGATGACTCTCTCACTCCAAATGCAGATTGTGATGTCCAGGGTCAAAAAGTGAAGCGTCGCACACGACACATGGCGGCTGTCGTGTCGTCAAAGCTTCGGGTGGGGACTGAAATAGCAGAGCAGAGGGGATCAACAGCTGAACAGCCGCTCTGCAGCATCCTGAGAAACAATGTCTGTATCTCCCTTTTAAACATGCATGTATGGGTGATGATGATATTAAAGTGTCTGGAGTTGATGAGAGAAGGCACTACATTTGAACTGAACTGATGTTACCCTAACATTACTTCTGTATAGCAGTAAGACTCCATTATTTCTAGGGTTAGACACACATTTTGTCCCCTTTTTACCTCTGAGGAGTGTGCACATTTTCGTTTTATTCACTTTTCAGTTAATCAAATTCAATAAAACTCAACAACGGTATATACTGTAGTTTTGTTTTAACCACAGTAATGGGATTTTTTCCCTTTTTGAGCTATTAAAAAGGGCTTAAAAATCAAATTAAACATACAATAAGCCGATACCACGCTCTATGATCTGTATATCCTCGCACTTTTCTTCCACTTCTTCTCTTCCCTGACCCTCAAACTCACACAAACACTCCATCACACATCTCCAGGTTACTCTCCAGATGCATGCACACTCTTTTGTGCACGTCTACACCCCCCCTGCCCTCACTTGCTGGCACTATAAAACTCCACCCGGCTTTTCTGCCCTGAGCCGTTCCCGTTCTGGAGCGGAATTGCAGCCTCCCCTCTAAATCCCACAGTGGCAGACAGTATAAATGAAGTTTGTTTCCCAGCCTACAGCGCTGAATAACACCCTCATAACTTCTGTTTGCGTTGCCTGAATTAGCTGCGATAGCTTGCCCGCGTCTCGTCGGTGGGTGAGTGCCAGCCGCGCAGGGCTAATGACGGCTAATGACTGTTTACGGTGACAGGATCGTTGTTATCCGCCCGCCACCCCCACCCCAGTCTCCAGCTGTTATTATTGTTATCATCATCACTGTACTGCTTTTGATAAGTCCCCACACACACCCGTTTACAGTAAGTGTTTGCTTGATGAAAGGCCCTCATGGTTCCAAGCAGTTATGCCAAGTGTGGTGTGATGGTTGGATTTTCTCAGGGAGTTTTGCCTCCCATTGTTTAACGGAGATAGAAGTCAGGAGCGTGTGTGTTCTTGTGTCCTCGCATGCTGGCCAGCCTCTCATATGTGTGTGTGAACAGGCCTCATGATGGAGAACAAATTGAAAATGAGATGGCTTGCACATCCTTTTTTTTTTTTTCTCCCTCTGTGTGTGTGTGTGTGTGTGTTTTGTGTGGGTCTAGCTAATTTATTCAGGTTATTTTCTCTTCCCCAGACCCATGCAAATGAGATTGAATGGGAAAGGATGACAAGCATTCAGGCACAAACAGACAGCCTCATCTCTCTCTCTCCAACACGACTCTGCTAACTGCTTTCTCCTTTTCTGTGTCACCCTTTTCTTCACTTCTCTCATCTCATTTTCCACGCTCCTCTCTCTCCCTCTAAACACACACCTGGCTTCACTCAGCGATACAGAAACACACAGCAACACATGCACGTGTTCCCTTAAAAGCCAGTGAACAGAGAGGGAGCTTAACTACAATGCACTGACCCTGAGAGGGTGGTTCTAGCAAAACAGCGCGCTCTCCCTCGTGGATTTTGCCGTGACAGTTTGCTCCCAAACGATAAGCTCTGCTAACCATGTTCCACTGAAGTAAAGGGGGTTTCTCTCCATTGTGTTTGGTAATAAGAGAACCAGCTCTGTGTTAGCGATGGCTGCTAATACCTCACTGTGATAGCATTGCCATCCTTTTGATGTATGTGCCTTTTTTTAATATATTCCACCGCCTGTTTTTTGTAGGTGTAAATGTGTTAGTCTGTGATGTTGATGAGTGTGTGTTCAAAAGAGCATTTTCCAGTATGAGAAATTGCATTTTTGTCGTTGCACATTTGCCTCCATGTGTTTGTTTCCCAAAAAACAGGCTGTTGGTGACAGTGGAGACAAAGGCTAATAGTTCTGGTGTAATTAGTTTCAGATTTAGCGTGAAGATGCCATGTGTTGTTCTTCAGGGGGAATTATCATAATGAAACATGCCCTGTCTCTGTTTATTTACACCCTTTGTCCTCTCTTTTTTTCCTTCCCTTTTTCCTCTTTGCTCCAGCGCTTCCTCTCTACCAATTTCCCCTCAGCCTCTTTTGTAACCTGTCATGTCCATTTCTTAATATGCTTCTTTCTCCCCTCCCCTCTCCTCCCTCCAGAGGTGCCGGTGTCATCGGTGCTTTGTCTCTCCTCCGTCAGAGAGCTTCCTGTTCAGGTCAGGGAGCTCTACGCTCAGGGTTTTGTCCTGGTCGCCGTCCACCCGTTTGTCCATCCCTGCGGACCTCGTAACGCACACATCCAGCGCCAGCTCCACCGGGCCGTGCTGGTCCGAGAGACGCCAAGGTACACAAACTAAACACACACTGTTTTTCAGCATGAGGGCCACCTTTTTATAGATGGATTTCTGTCACAAATTGATTAAGATAGATGATTTACAGCCACTTTACACAACGGTAAGAACAGCTTTTGCAACTTCATTGTTTTGACAAGGAAGCCAATTGAGACCCATTACCACGAGCTCAATTCTGCGCCTCACCTCGTTCCCTTGATGCAAAATTAATTGCAGATGAGTCAGCCACAAAAACCGGCTAACTTTAGCTCCTTGTCCCAATTCTTTCTCTTTTGACTATACATGATAATATACTGTACTGTGCGTCTGTGTTTGGTTTCTATAACCCAGTTATTTTCTGGAGAAAACATCAATATTCACGTCATATTTGAGCAGAGCATTATGTTCATACATCCCTGCTATCAGCTCTAGTACAGCATGCAAGCTGAGCTTTATTCTCTGCATCACGTCGTGGAAGTGAGTGACAGATTTGCTCAAAACAAAATCTATATTCGTTCATGCAGAGTTTCTGTTGTTGGATTTGTAGCTATGTTTCAATTTGAGTCCAAAATTATGGATCTTTTTTCCTGCTAATGGCTTTGGCAATGGCAACGTCTTTGGATGGCAATTTTGGGACATTTTTTGGGTCCAGGCGTAAAAATCTCAACAACTATTGGATGGATTTCCACATTCGTGTGTCCCTCAGGATGAATCCTAATTACTTTGGTGATCCCCTGACTTTTCATCTAGTGCCTCCAGGAGGTCAGAGTTTTCACTTATCCTGTGAACTATCTTGACATCTTCCAGATGGATTGTTACAAAATGTGCTACAGACATCCATTTTCCCCTCAGGATGAATTATAAAAACTTTAATGACCTTTTAAAACCTTTAACTTCTCTCATCTAGTGCCATCATCTGTTAAACATTTCAAATTGTCCAATTATTTTGGTATATGACCCAATACATCTTCCTAATGTGCCCCCAAACCTCAGCTTTACTTTTGATTTTAAAGGTCAGCATACTAACATGCTAATATTAAGTGGTAAAAACGATAAACGTACGTTTATGAGAGAGAATATAGATATTTGCAATTAATACTATTTGGCTACTCCCAGGCCTGGGAGTATGCTTATCCGGTCTACATGTGTTTTGTAGACTTGGAGAAGGCGTATGACCGAGTTACTGTGGGAGGTGCTGCAGGAGTATGGGGTGAGGGGGTCTCTACTCAGGTCCATCCTATCTCTGTACTCCCAAAGCGAGAGCTGTGTCCGGGTCCTCGGCAGTAAGGACCCATTTCCGGTGAGGGTTGGCCTCCGCCAGGGCTGCGCTTTGTCACCAATCCTGTTTGTAATATACATGGATAGGATTTTGAGGCGTAGTCGTGGGGGAGGGGGTCTGCAGTTCGGTGGACTAAGGATTGCACCACTGCTTTTTGCAGATGATGTGGTTCTAATGGCTTCATCGGTCTGCGACCTTCAGCATTCACTGGATCGGTTCGCAACCGAGTGTGAAGCGGCAGGGATGAGGATCAGCACCTCCAAATCTGAGGCCATGGTTCTCAGCAGGAAACCGATGGACTGTCCACTCCAAGTAGGGAATGAGTCCTTACCCCAAGTGAAGGAGTTCAAGTATCTCGGGGTCTTGTTCTCGAGTGAGGGAACAATGGAGCGTGAGATGGGCCGGAGAATCGGAGCAGCGGGAGCGGTACAGCAGTCGCTTTACCGCACCGTTGTGACGAAAAGAGAGCTGAGCCAGAAGGCAAAGCTCTCTGTCTTCCCGGCCATTTTCGTTCCTACCCTCACCTATGGTCATGAAGGATGGGTCATGACCGAAAGAACGAGATCGCGGATACAAGCGGCCGAGATGGGTTTTTTTCCGCAGGGTGGTTGGCGTCTCCCTCAGGGATAAGGTGAGAAGTTCAGTCATCCGGGAGGGACTCTGAGTTGAACCGCTCCTCCTTCGCGTCGAAAGGAGCCAGTTGAGGTGGTTCGGGCACCTAGTAAGGATGCCACCTGGGCGCCTCCCTAGGGAGGTGTTCCAGGCACGTCCAGCTGGGAGGAGACCGAGGGGTAGACCTAGGACCAGGTGGAGGGATTATATCTCTTCGCTGGCCTGGGAGCGCCTTGGGATCCCCCAGTCAGAGCTGGTTGATGTGGCCAGGGAAAGGAACGTTTGGGGCTCTCTGCTGGAACTGCTACCCCCGCGACCCGACCACGGATAAGCGGGAGAAGATGGATGGATGGATGGACTATTTGGCTAGTAACGTTTCTATAAATAACTAACAAAGATAATGTTCCATATAAATCATAGGTATCTTATACCCTAGTATTTATGTAGCAATTTCAATAGAATTTCCTAAAACAGACATTTCCGAAACATACCGTGTGCAAGTAATCTACATTACTTTAAATGATGCTATAGAGTGCCAGATTTAGCTTTGATACAAAAACTTTTCAATACAAAAGTGCCCCCCTGTGGATCAGTCTGTGGGTTTTCACAAAGAGAAACATAGTTACATATGTTCCCTCCATATGATATCAATTTATTTTCTTCGACTTCTTCGCAATTAAAGGAATTATTTAGCTAAGTATACAGTTTTTGGCACCCTCCTGTGTGCCTTTTATAATGTGAATCTAAGGAATAGCATATTGTAGACACACTCATTCACACACACACACACACACACACACACACACACACACACACGCACACGCACACGCACACGCACACGCACACGCACGCACACACAGGTGCCAGGCTGCTCCTTTGATGCCCCTCCTGCCAAGTGGTCCTGCTGCTTCCTGGCACCTGTCACCGTGGAGACGGCTGATTGCATCATCAGCACTCGCCAGAGGGGAACGGCGCGCTGAAAGAGAGAAACCATCTCTCCATCCTTTCATCTGCTTCCTTTAGCGATGGCTGATCCCCCTTTTCTTTTGTCCTCCTCGCCCCCCTCCGTCGCCTTTTAACTCCGCCTTTTATCTCCCCATCACCGCCATCCCCTTTCATCAAAAACCCTAAAAATGAAAGGAAAAAAATCTGACAGAAGTACTGTTTCAAATCTAGCTGCGAGTGTCACTCACGCCTGAGAGCACAAGATATTACCACGGCCTTCCCACTGACCTCAATCCAAATGTGAAGAGGCGTATCTGAATGCTGCTTTTATGATGGTCTCTTGCAGTGGGAGAAGAAGGAAATTAAGTCCCTTTTTCTATCTAATAAGTCTATTGTGATCATGGTGAATGTGTGCTCCCGTTTAATGGGAAAGTCAGCCTGTACCAGAATTGCCATTATATTTCTCCTGTGATCATTCTGGGTCAATGAGTAGTCGTGAACATGTGTGCCTGAATCTCATGTAGTCTGTAGGTGGTGGAACTGCTCTGGTGATAATGGACAGCCTGGAAATGTAATATAATAACAGTACAAGGACACTTTTGGTTAATGGGAGCAGAGATGAAGGGAACTAAATTACATATTAATGTTTTATACTGAATATTTGTTTAAATTCTCGAATTTTTCAACCTGTAGTTCAGAGAAGAGCCAACTGAGGTGGTCGAGACAGCGCCTGGAGACAGATGTGTGTGTGGCCAGTCACCAGGCTGCTGACCCAGAAGTCATCCAGAGCTATGTCAAGAGGGTGAGTTCATTATTTAGCATTCAATTAAGTATTTTTACTGTAATTACTAGGGAAGGTCAAATAGGATGTTTGCGCAACATGGTATTAACGATGAGGTAAACAGGGTAAAGGGCCTAACATCGCCACAATTACTTAGAGGAAAGGCCTTTTAGTGAAAACAGGTTTCAGGCAATACATGCTTCCTTTTAAAAGAAAAAAACTAGTTTAGATTCACTTTTGTATGTGAACATACTAGGGATGCTGTTTCCCTCAATATGTATTCCAAAACCTCAACTATGGCTATACCATATTCTCTAACTGCAATTGGAAACTGTTTTATAGTTATATGAGGCCAAATATATCTGTGGCACTAAAAATAGTTGCTGGCTAATGTCCATTGAGTCAGCTTCATTTGGTCATTTGGTCATTTGGTCAAGACAAATGACTGTAGTTATAAAACATGTAGGTAAGCAGAGAGACTTTATGAAGTCTACTCCTGGGTCTAGTTTCTCAATGCTACATTAGCTGCTGCTGCAGTAGTACAACACACTGAGTTTCCACTTGTTGTGTAGTATACGGTTGCAGGAATGTGGGAAGAACAGCCTCTCCTTGTAAACTGTTGTCTGACAATGTTCTTGGAGTACAATACTAAAGAAACAATGGTGAATAATTTGTATTTATTTTGTGTGACTATATGAACAAAATAGAGTTATGAGAGGTTGGGTGGTACACACCATGACATGGATTTGATGTACTGATGTTGCCATGTTTGCAGGAAAGTAAAAAAAACATGTGGAAAAAAACAATCTGTTTACACCCCGGGTCCCCCTTGGATTTTCTCTGTATTTGTTTTCCTGTGTGTCTCTCATGTTGTTGCAACACTGCTGCTGTGACAGTGGAGAAACATTATGGGGCTCAAAGGGCTACAGGCAACTGTCTGTAATTGCCTGTCTGTGCCATATGGTAACCCTGTCTCTAAAAAATAAATGGAGGAGGAAAAGAACAGTGATTTCCTTTCCTTCACATTTTTTTCAAATAATGGATCCCCACTAGTTGCATCTCATGTGACAATGCTCCATATCGTGTAACTAGGGAACAGAAGGAGGACCTTTATAATGAATGGAAGGTCACAGAGCTATGGTTTACTATAATGAGACGTAACCCTAAGATACCCCGCCAACCACAGCGTCATCACTGGCATTTATCAGCTGTAAAACTCAATTTTGGTCTCCATGCTCATGAATTCTCCAACAGTCACAATGGGAAATGAAAATGTGCTCTATTGAATAGATTTGCATCTGAACACCCATAGAGCACAAAGGGAAACCTGATTGGATGGAAATGCACATCACTGAATATAATGTGATAGGCTCCGGCAGCGTGACATGAATAACCAATCGGATCACAAGCTGCCAGAGAGAGTTCGAGATAAGAAACCAGGAGCGGCACCGGGCAGGCAGAGTGACAGGCTGGTGTGTGTGTGTGTGTGTGTGTGTGTGTGTGTGTGTGTGTGTGTGTGTGTGTGTGTGTGTGTGTGTGTGTGTGTGTGTGTGTGTGTGTGTGTGTGTGTGTGTGTGTGTGTGTGTGTGTGTGTGTGTGTGTGTGTGTGTGTGTGTGTGTGTGTGTGTGTGTGTGTGTGTGTGTGTGTGTGTGTGTGTGTGTGTGTGTGTGTGTGTGTGTGTGTGTGTGTGTGTGTGTGTGTGTGTGTGTGTGTGTGTGTGTGTGTGTGTGTTCAGTTTTGAAATTCTATACTTCAATTTCTCAAGCCCTCGCCATCCCACCCACTCTCAATCTGTCTCGGGACGTACTCATCAGATCAAAACTGTGTGACTTTGTGTAATTGCGAGGGTGTCGGCTGGTAATGGAGAGACTGTTAATATATGTGATTGCGTGTGTATGGTTGAGTGAAGTGTCAAGAGCAGTGGGGTAATGGGGGAAGATGTGTTTCGTTATTGTTTGGTGGTAGTTAGCAATTTGATTTCTCTCCCGTCGAGCCTGTCTAAAACTGTCAGCTCAAATATCAACTGACAATTAACCACCAGTGCTCCACGGGAGGGAGTGGCACACACACACACAACCCCCCCCCCACACACACACACACACAGGCAAAGTACGCGTACATACACGGATGCGTTGAGATAATGAGGTCCCTTTGTCATTTGAATATTTGATCTTTGCAGATGATTAGCTAGGTTGTTATTTAGCTGAATATCTACTGTGCGTACGTCAGCCTTTGTTTGTGTGTAAATGAGGCTTTGTTTGTCTGACTATAGAAGAAGAGACAGAGCACATGTATTTGTGCTGCTTTGAAAGACGCCTTTTTATTTAACCGTTTATTTGGCAGGGACAATGCACAGTAATGAACACTTAAAACATTCAAATGTGTCAAGCGTAACAGTGTCAGATTTAGCTTTGAGCTCATTTCCATCCGCAGTCCCTCACATAAAACATTTAAGAAGTTTACATTTTACAAACATAGCAAAAACAAAATACATGATATGCAAAAGGTGCAAAAGAGCAAGAGCAGCATACACGAGTATTTTTACATTTCCACATCTCTAAATGTATTCTAATGTGAGTTAATGTTGTGGTTATGCTAAACCCCTTACAGATCCAGGATGTAGCGGAGCAGGGGGTGATGTTTGTGGGCTTCCTCCAGCAGCCAGGCGGAGGACCCTGCTACTCAGGGAGCTGGGACCCTGAGAATCTGTCCTCCTTACATTCAAGCCCCTCACCTATTCACCGACATCCCTTCAGCGCCAAAAACAGCCCAACAGATCCAACAGAACCACATCATAATGAGCCCGGGTTAGATCATGAAGGTGTAGAAAATTACACACAGGACGACGAGACAAGAGACGTCATTCCTCTGAAACCCATCCAGAGTTTAGAGCTCGACCAAGAGGAGGCCAGTGAGCAAATCTTCAACGAGTCACTAGAATCAAGGAACCAACATCTCAGCGGTGTGGACACAGCTTTTAAGCGTTCAAATCAGAACCCAGCAGAAGCCCAGGTGAAGCCGCTGTGTCCCAGCCCTCCAGAAGCTGCAGGTATAATCAGACAGCAGAGAGGCCGTCTACCAGACCTCCAAGAGTCCACAGAGAAACATTTGGATCTTTCCAATCAGACAGACAGACAGAGCTCGAGCTCCTGCAGCTGGCCCAGCTCTCCTGAACTGGATCGAGGCACGGAGAGAAAGTCCTCCTGCACAGAGGGGCAGAGCAGAGCGACGACGCACAACAACAACCATATCCGGATCAAGGGTTCAGAGAAAGATGAGAATGCAGCTACACCGCCAGCGCAGGGTAGTAAGTTACCAGTTTCCTGTTTGCAGTGAGGGAATGTCACTAAAAATCAGAATCAGAATACCTTTATTAGTCCCATAGAGGGGACATTTGCATTTGTTATAGCAGAAAAAAGCCCAAAACAGCTTCATATTACCCAAAAGCATGCATTAAGAGTAAATGTACTCAAACACTTTTTGCATATATAATATTTCTATTTTAGGCCCCTTTTGAATTATATTCCACTTAATCTCAGCTGCACATAATGATACTTTTTACTCCACTACAATCATTTATATAACTTTGTAGATTTAGAATTATTACACATTTTGAAATCAACTGATAAATAATGAAGGATTATTATTGGTGAGCTCGACCATCACCAGCTTCAATGTAAAAGTGATAAACACATAAATAAATATGTATTCTGAAATTGTAAATCCTGCAGTGCACAATGAGTACTTTTACTTTTGGATTCAGAGTGTAACAGAGTATTTCTACACTGCAGTAATACTAATTTAGATCTTAGTACTTCTGCCACCACTACCTGTTTCTACTGGGGTTATTGAATAAAAAAGCCTCATTATGCAGAGTTAATTTTGGCTTTGTGTTTGTGCGCCTGTAGGGATGCAGCTCTTTGCCTTGTACAACCACACGGAGGAGCTGAACACTTCTCTGAGGTTCTACTCTCTCAGGGTGCCGCTGCAGGTGCAGAAGGAAGCAGGGCTGATCACAGATGTCGACACAAACTGGCTCGACCACATGACTCAGCATTTCACCAGCGGGGCGCACCTCATCGATGGGTTCTTCCAACTTGAAGACAATAACGGTGTGGTTTGTGGCCATAGCAATTAACTACTGCATATGTCGTCCGTTTTGAAGGGCTGTCACTCTAGAGTCATACATGTAGAGCATGAAACATCGAATCAGCAAATGTACCATTAAGTACTCAACTTTAATCTTTAATAGCACTTGATGGAATCTTGGTCATTGGTCTAATTCCCCCACAAAAACTGCTGAAAACAACGTTGATGAGAACAGACAGAAGACTGAACCAAGACAGTAAAGCTGAGGGTCGTATATCCAAAAAGAATACAGGCTTAAAGAAGCTACAAATCCTCCGGGAAGATAAGGTTACCTGCAGAGTTGGGGGACGATTACCTGTGGGTTCTCCAATATGGTGGGACCAATAAGGCGGACACCACATGAATTAAGAATTGTAATGTTTTATTTCCATAGCCCAGGGAAAGAGCTGTTCTGTAGACAATGAATGAGAGACTGATTTCAGTTTCCACAGAGTTTTTTCTTTTTACCCAAAAGAGCCTTTTTCCATTGTAGTATTCCTGGTTCTAAAACTTGAATTGTCCCAATTTAATCAGCATATTCCCCTTGGTATTCTCAGTGCATAACATATAGTACTTCCTGATGTATTATGGAGTCTATGGAGCAGTTTCAGACTCTATATTTAATGACATCACATTTTGAGTTTTAGCACATCTTGTTACGATTTGGGGGGGTAGAAAATAAAACCCTCTCTCTTTTCCTCCGTACCCAAATCTCTAAAAACGGGGGTACAACGGAGCTGATCCAGATTTGCGTCCGATATGACGTAATATCGGAAATGTGGACCCACGGCACTATCAGAAAGTTGCCATCAGAAACAATGCCCGACTGTTTTGGACGTAATATGGTCGGTGTTCACATTAGCATCGCTAACACTCAGAGCTAACCTGTACTGCACAGAGCATGTGTGTGAAGAAGCAGGAAATAAAAAGGAACTCACCTTGTGGTATAACCGGCAAGAGAGAAAGCCTTTGAGCTCCATACTGTTTCAGAAATAATCCTTGATAATCCATGATATGGCGTTTCATCACGGCAGTATCTGCCGGTAGAATCTCCCGCATGAGCTCAGCCCCCTCCTTTTTTTTTGTTATCAATTATTTATTTTTTAAAGCTTTTTACCCCAAATCAGCGCTTTTGAAACAGGAAGTGAAATAGAGCGATATGAGGCTTGGCTAGAATGGGTGATGTGTTTGGTATTTTGAGCAAAACACTTCATAGACATGTTTTTTATATATTTGTATATATCTGAGACCTATGCTATTGCCTAAAAATAGCATGATAGGTGACCTTTAACACATTTTTTTTTGTTGGACTGTCTTAGTCCATGGATGGGTGTAGTTACTCTTAAACACATTCACTTGATCTTATCAAATAAACATATGGATGGTTGCAGCTCAAACGTAACTTTTTCACCACACCGCCTCACCTTTCACAGCATTGACAAGATTAAGGAGCAGCTCGGGCTGTAGCCTCCGCTCCACTGCAGGGTAATGGATGATATCCATGGAGTGACGTGAGTTAAGTCCGCGGCTTATGCCATAAGTCACTGTTCAGTCACCCATGGAATAAGTAGGCTTAAGCCAGAGGGAACAGGGGGATCAATAGTGAGAGATTGGAGAGTGGAGATGAGCTTGTAACTCCTGTCTGACTCGCATACATCCTCCTCTCTTCATCTGACCCTGTCCCGTTTCTCCAGACAATGGCGTTTCATCAGTGGACAGTGTGTTCATCTTCCAGAGCTCCGCGGAGGACGCCACACACACCTCCTACGACGCCATCGTGGTGGAGCAGTGGACCGTTGTTGATGTGGGTCTTTTGAGTTTTTAATACTCTGTGCACTTTGAGGAATCCTTTGTGACTGAAGGCTTAAGCTGCTTTCTGTCAAACATGACTTGAAAGAGTGGAGATGAAGGAATGTAGCAAGTGAGCTTACGGCTGAGTTAAAATAGTGTGTGTGTGTGTGTGTGTGCGCAATGCCTTTTCCTCAGTGTTTTCTGTCTCTCATGTCCAGGGAGTTGTGGTGAAGACAGACTACATCCCCCTGCTCCAGTCTCTGGCTCCCTATGGATGGAGGCTGATGTGTGTGTTACCCACACCCATTGTGAAGACCAACAGGTACAGAACCACACGCCAACGTACCCCTGGTGGAAAGTATTTACTCAAGTACTGTATTTAAGTACACTTTTGAAGCACTGGTACATTTACTGTAAGAGGTAAACATTGTAGTCTCTACTCCTCTACATTTATTTGACAGCTTAGAATTCTAGTCACTTTTAGGATCATGGATAATAATACACATTTGTTGAAGTTCAACACATTCTACGGCACTAAACCAGTGTTTTTCAAACTTTTGAGATTCAGACATCTTACACAAAGCAAAAAGTGTATTTGGGACACATTTCAGATTCAGAGTTACTCCATTAAATATTTATAGTTCCCTCTAAACATTTCAAGAAATGTTCAAAAGCTCCAACTTTTCACCAAAAAGAAAAGACATAAGTCCAAAAAGGTTTTTCTTCTGTCCTCTCCCATTACACATCTCAAGCATGCTGCTTAAACATTTAGCTAATTACTTCATGTCATATATAATGTATCAGTTAGAGGGACCACATTTATATTTGAGCTTTAACTATGTTGTGCTGCTACTACTTACAAACTAGGATTCTTACGTTTATGCTGTATATTTGCATTTACTGAAGAAAGGATCTCTGAAAGATTCCACTTTAACAACCTTAACAACAACCTGTCCTTTCCTTTCTCTATATTCACACAACTAAGGACTAATTAGTGCTTTGTTGATTTTACAGCCTTTTCTCTTATGTCTTAGACTCTGCCTGTCTGGTTGTTTTTGGGATTAGGCCTGACAGCGTAGCTTAGATACACAGAACAGATGGTTTAAGATCTGACAAATAAAGATCATATCCTCGTCTCGACATGAAACCTCTTTTAATATCTGCCGCTGCTGCGAACAAAAGCGCTGTCGCTGACGTGCTGTTGTCTTGTAACCTGTCACTTTCCGAACAGCAGCGAACAGAATCTGGATTTCAAAAGTGACAGATTATAACAAAAACAGGTAAAAGTGCTGTTTCTTTTCTTTCTGCAGTGACGGGAGTTTGTCGACCAAGCAAATCCTCTTCCTTCAGAGACCCGTTCTGCAGCGCAAGAGAAAAGACTTCAAGGTTGGTTCCCCTTTGTCTTCCATCTCCGCCTCAAGTCTGTCACTTGTGTCTGTTTTGCCTTTAGGGTACAGGCTTTATGTCACAGAAGGTGCCATTGAAAAAGTTGTTACTAAATATGAGACATACAGCAAATAAAAACACTCAGTATAAATGTCTAATAATAGGCGAAGATATGACCTCAAACTGTACAGGAAAGAGGCATCAATGAGAAAGGCTTTGTTGTGGTTTGGCAGGTGTCTGGAGAGATGGAAAGAAAGAGAGTCGGCACAAAGAGCAAAACTATCTCAAACACATCTCTCTGGTTTCAGATGCGCAACCTCAGGGGTCGCAGCAAGGCGAAGAAGAAAACTACCGGGGAAACGGAAGAGGAGAGGGAGAACATGTCCCCTCTGATGGAGACGGAGATGGACAGGTTGAGGAGGAACTCAAAGGAGGAGGAAGAAGAAGAAGAAGAGGGGAGAAAGAGCAGGGGCAGCGTAAGGAGCGAAGGTGGAAAGGAGAGTAAAGAGGATACACACCATCAAAGGGGCTTCTGGTTCTTATCGGGGAGCAGGGCTTCTGTCGAGGAACAGGAAGAGGAAACCGACGTGGACGAGATCAAGCTGTCCGAGCTGGAGGAGAGATGGACAGATGTGTGCCGGAGAAGTGACGGGGGGGTCAAGGAGGAGGGGAAGACAGAGGAGAGGATCAAGCAGCAGCTGTTTTCAGGCGTCTGTTGACACATTGGGCACAAAGCAGGCGAGGGGGGGGGGGGGTCGGTGGGAGCTGAAGCCTGTTTAGAGGATCAAAAACAATGCCTTTTAAAATAACTTTTTGTTCATCTGGAGTTTCTTTTTGTTCCCCTGACAACCCAGATGTAGTCATACTGTTCCCGGTCCTGATGTACTGTTGCGAGTCTTTGAGGTTGTAGATCCCAGATTTGGGAAAGTGTTGTGCAGTTCTCTGCTTTGGGTCACTGTTGCTATTTGATGTGTCATTATATGAAATGAATCTGTGCAAGGCTGAGAGAGAACCACCTCCAGTCCACGCCTTAATTCTCTTGTTGTATTTTAATACTTTTCTTGTAATAGGAACGTTAAAAAGGGAGTTTCACTGGGCTCGCTGTATTTTTATATATGGAGTATATAATTAAAGATAGAAACAAGAAAGGGACAAGTCGACAGAGTATGACGTACACGGTTGGAGCACGACTGATACATCAATGATTTAGCTTATTATAGATTTGTATATATCTACCGGCCTAAGTAAATAACTACGAAATTGCAGACAGTTTTTAGGTCATTAAGAAACTTTTTCTTCAAGACACACTGTCGTTTCGTCAACAGTAAGTCTATTCTTCAATTCTAAAATATTTCACTCAATGAAGTATCTTCACCACAACTTTATATTCAAATATTTAAGGGATTTAACAATAAACCAAAAAACGTTGGTCAGAACAATGACATCGACCAACTTCATATTTATCCGACTTTTAAAATTCTCTGTATGTATCGGCCGGACTCTTTTCCAAAATGTAAATGGTGTTTGGTCTAAACAATAACGTTTAGTCAGTTCAAAATAATTATAAAAAAGTATTCTGTCACTGGAGGAATCTAGTTTTCTCTGGCCAGATATTGGGATAACTATCTCTGAGCTTTCATCACCTCAGTACAATGATGTTAAAAGCTTTCTGTGTATGGTGCACTGCTCACCACCTAAATAGAAATCACATCTCTTATCTGAAGCTGTGATCTAATAGTTTACATAACACACAGTTTCTTCTTTAGAAAGCTGTTCCTATGAAGACTGATTAGTTGTTGGTCTGTTTATTATCCAGAGTAACAGGGAAATGGCTTTCCAACTTTTTTAAATGCTGGAAGAGACAGACCATAAATGAGTTTACTTGATTAGACTACAAGATGAAAGGAAAAAAGCCTTTTGTAATTCAAGAAAACTGAACTTTTCCTTCTTTGAAAAACGTGTAAATTAACAATCAACTATTTATTTCTTATTTCCTGGACCACCTGTGTCGTGTCTGAGTAGTGTGACATGTGAGTCTTTATATAAAAGCGGAGGTCAATAAAGTGTTTGAAAACAGATTGACTCAATTTCCTTTATTTCCTCTAAATCTCACGTTACCGGCATAAACTGTTTTCTTCATACGAGGAAAAACAGCAAAAAACAACTCAAAAATGGGCCTCGGCAGCGTAACCCCCACTGAGACGCCGACAAGAAGCTCGCAAACATCTCTGAGGGATGTTCAGTGATCCAAGCCAATCAGAGACCACCTGGAGCTTCTATTACAGTGCACCATGGGAGACGCACTGCACCCTGGGACCAGAACCGTTCATGGCTACGTAGATGTGTGTGATTGAGTTCAAATGTATGTGAGATTGGCACACTGTATGCATGTAAGGGTGTGTGATGGAGTAAAACATGCAGGGACACGTGCCAATACGTGGGAAATTGTTGCTTTTCTTGAAAACTTGGTGTGAAGTTAGCATGCGGGTAAAATGTGAAAAACAACGCTCCAATGCAGTCAAAGTCATCAGCCAAACAACTCTTAAAATCTTCAGCTCTGCAAATAAATAGCTCTGAGTTATATACACACCACAACACTTCTTAAACACATGATAAAATCAGCAGAGGTATTTTGATAGAGGTAAATCAGTCGTTCCAACACGTATGTAACGTGTAAAATAACAGAACAGATTGCTTGCACTAACCCTCTTTACCTTAGAGACTTTGAAGACATCTGTATGGGTATAGCGCTTATTTAATGAATTGCCAAGAGACATAAGATTGTGAAATATGCAGCTCAGTCTGTAGGGTCTTGGCTTGGAAACTGAAGGTCGCCGGTTCAAATCCCGCCCGGTCGGACAGAAAAATTCAAAGTGCATGGACTAGTAGCTGTAGACAGAGTTGCCAGTTTACCTCCTTGGCACTGCCGAGGCATCCTTGAGCAAGGCACCAAACCTGCACAGCAGCCTATTTGCTCTGGCACCTTTATAATGCATGTGTTTGTACATAACTGTGTTCAGATGCAATCTGTATAGGCCCTGAGAGAGAGAGAGAGAGAGAGAGAGAGAGAGAGAGAGAGAGAGAGAGAGAGAGAGAGATGAAGAGGAAGATAGAGAGAGAGAAGGAGATAGAGAGAGAGAGAGAGGAGAGAGAGAGCGAGACTAGAAGAGAGAGGGAGATAGAGAGAGAGAGAGAGAGAGAGAGAGAGAGAGAGAGAGAGAGAGAATGTGTACAATAAGAGAGTGGAAAACTGGATTAGGATTAATAAAGCTTCATCTGTCTTTTTCTTAAATTATTGTTCCATGACAAGCTTGAATAAATAAATTGTTGCCTTAACATTAATGTGAACAATTTGGGTCAGACTAAACATTATAATCTATTCAAGTAGAACCTCAGTCAAGCAATTATAGGCTGGAAATGAGATCAGATATGAAGATGTGTAACAGCTGTGTGACAGTGTGTCTTTGTTGTTAGAATATTCAGCAAAACGGTGAGCTATAAAATGTATTTTCTAGACACCAAAGTAGAGATTTTATTGTCTGTTAGTCAGTCCTCCTTTGTCGATGATATGAAATAAAACTCATTGTGTTTGTGAGTCGGCTTGTAGTTGAAGAGTGGGTGGTCCCAGTGGTATAGCAGATCAGGCACAGGTTGAGGTAGCTCGGGATCCGTGAGTGAATTTCCTCCAGCGCTCATAAATGTTTTCATTCTCGACACACACGGAACATCCTCCCCCTGAAGGGTTCTACCACCACTTCTCAAAGAGGATTCTGTCTTTCGGGAGTCCGAAGTCTAGGAGGGTTTTGGAAAGTGTTTCTATCATGGGCGGGGGTCCACACAGGAAGCACAAAGTCCTCTGCAGGTCCACGTGAGAACGCAGCTCCTCTTCTGTGATTCTCCCACCTGAGGAGACACAAGGGAAGTCAAACAATGAATCGAGGCTCAGCGCGGCGGCGGCACCTATTCCTCCCTCGTCTGCCATGTGGAGCTTTGATAGAGTCGTTCTACATGAAGAACAGATCCATCAACAGAGAGAGAAACGGTGGTAGAACGTGACAGTCAGTAAATCATCCCTGCTAACAAATAAAAGATATGCGTGTAGATATGTGCGGTTCGAGCATTACTTACGGTTGATAAAAGGCTGGAGGTGTGAGTCAACATCTGTGATCTGCTGCGTGACGTGGAGGTCACAGGAGAGCTTGTCGGGGAACTCCAGACACGCAGCGATGATGGAGCTCTGGGACCAACACAGGTCGTAGTTAGGGTAGAGTTTCTCTTATATAATGCATACTGGGCACACCTGCCCACGGATACAAGACAAACGCGTAGACACTGTTGTGTTTGTCTAGCTATATCGAAAGCTTACAAATAAATCCTCAAATTACTCACAAATATATTAGGAATATTAGTAATATAACTAGGAATAGGTAGTATATTGATACAACTGCATATTGTTCTACTTGAGATATAGTTAGTGAGAATATTGCAAACAACACATTTTTAAAGCCGCCGGCACAAAGGTTGCTTTGAGTTTTCTTCTCTAGATCTCTCCCTCACAGACACAAAATATAGATACTAAATAATAAATATAACAAACCATTAAAACAAACAAAATACTGCCTGAAGACTGTATTTCAGATGAAACAGAATATATATATTGTATGAAATCAAACTTAAAAAACTAGCATACTTATATAATAAACAGCTGTGTTCCCCTTTAAATTCAGCTACGTTTAATAGGATGATCCCACTTGTATAACCATATGCATCATAGAGTTAAATTAAACCGTATTTAAATTAAGAGAATACTTTATACATGTATGTTCCTGCATAGGTTAAAATATAATATATTATAATAGCCATGTCACCTAGACTTAATTCCAACAGTGAAAACCAACACACCTTGAAGAGCAGCTCCTGGGTGTTCTTGGCACTGTAGCAGAGGTGGGCGGAGCCTATGTTGAAGTCCCGCCCCCCAGAGGCCTGGTTGCGATGTAGCAGATCTGAGGTGTGCAGCAGGATGGAGTACAAGGGGTTGATCCCCACACCGCCCGCCACCAGCAGCAAATCAACAGAGGGGTCAGAGGGCGAGGGGTCGAAGAAGAAGTCCCCGCCGACACGCATGACAACCTGGGAGCCCACTGTACACTGAGGGGGGGGGGGGGGGGGGGGGGGAGAAGAGAGGCTGATAAGGAGAGAGCAGCAGACTGTGTTGACTGGTTAATTAAGTCCAAATATGTCTCTTTCTCAGCAGCTGAAATATAACTTTTGACTTAAATAAATACAGCATCGCTTCACCTACACTGAACACAAGCCTCAAGAAACAGACACTTTCAGTTCAGCGTGCAAACACACAACAAACCTCAGCTCAGTGTGGGGAAGAGAGATTTCACAAGTTGCGCAGAGAAAGCCCTTTGAAGTCAAAAAGAGCAGTAAATACGCCTTCATCTGCTTTTGTACACATGTGAGCACACACACACACATAATGATAATGCTTGCATTCTTAATCTGCTGCTGTGGTCCCTACACTATCCCTGCTCAGTGAGAGGAGTCAGAGCGCAGTATCAAACAAATGGATCATCAAACGATCCCGGAGCAGAGAGCTGTACGTCTCAGGATGCTCAAACACATCACTTCGCTTTCTGAGACTTATTAACACGAGGCGAAGAAGCTCAAAGCTATTTATTAGTCCCGTCATCAAACACAGAAGCTGCAAACAAACAGGCAGAAAAGTAGGAAAAGGCATTGTTCAAATTCAAACTACCCACTATTACTTTTTGAAGCCCAAATACAGTTAAGCACAAAGGACGTTTCTATATCTGTATTCCTTTTATCTATGTATTCACACAACCTGTATTTACCCTGTTTATTCACCATCTTTCCTAAGTTTGTAGCCACACTATGACTATTATTCTTCTGAACTTCTACGCAGGCAGTTTTCAAATTCGCTGACTCACTTTAAAGTGGACCTATCATGCTATATTTGAATAATATAGTGTAGGACCATACCTATATAAGGCATATTTATACTTTTTTTTTTTTTTCAAAATACCAAACAGATCATGCATTTTAGCCATGCCTCATTTCGCTCAATTTGCACTTTTTTAGCTCTGTTTTTGCAAGGGCTGATTCTGTGAGAACAGCACCACCTACAGGCCTGGCATATGTACTACAGCGTCTCCAGCGCTTTCGAATGGCAATGGCCGTGGCTGTCTCATCCTGATTGGTGGAGTTGGCCCAATAGCCGTAGCTCCACTGTCCTGACGTCAGGACAGTGTTCAAATCTGGATCAGTTTTTATCAGATCCGTTGCAGCCCCTTTTTTAGAGATTTGGGTATGGAGGAAAATAGAGAGGGTTGTGTTTTCTGACACTTGGTGAGTTCCCTGGAACACCGGGGACACATGTTCATGTATAAAAGACGTACAAAAGTGCATTTTGCATGATAGGTCCTCTTTAAGTAACCCTAGACAGCTGTTACGCGTGATGGAAAAACATTAGGGGTGATTTGGCTAACAGCACCTCAACAAAAAGGATGAAGCTGATTATGATTTATGTGAGTAAATGAACAATTGGGAGAGTATTGCAAGTTTTTAATGTAACTTTTTAGAACCGGCAAGGGCCGATTGCTTCTGCACGTCAGTACAATTAAATCATCTGACATTATCCTTTACAAAAATCACATTTCTAGAAATACCAGTGCTGCGAATGTGTGGCTGGAGTCTTCATTTCGCAACTCTATAACATTTTTAGCATTTCCAAACACCCACTCCTTCTCTTCTGCATCTCACTTTGACACTTTGTCCCTCATGCATACACAAAATAATCTTCCAAACCATTAGATAGCAATCTGACCAAATGTACTTTACTGAAATATTTTAACTTATAGGAAGCAATCTTTTCCCTGGAAAATGACCACTTACTCTATTTCTGATACACAATATCATATCCTGCTTTCTGCCCACTCACCATGGTGTGGACCCAGTGTGCGGGGGGGTGTTTTGCGTATTTGATGGCCAGCTCCACGATGCCCTCCCTCTGCAGCAGACCCGGGCCGGAGCACATGGAGAAACCTCCCACCTTCTCCACGCCGGGGATGAAGAGATCCACCCTGCACACACCACCACAAAACACACACATGAACCCACCCATTTGTTCCATAATTGGCTGTTTAAACACATGCTTATCCATGTATAGACTAAAACCATGTATTCTCAGGGGTTAGAAATTTGCTCTTGTTCTTGTAACATGGCAATTCTGAGTCTGACCATGTGTGGTACCTGTAATGCAGTATAGTAGATAGTTATAGCTGTTAAAGTGAAATGTATATACTGTATATTTAACCTTAATACATAAAATATCTGTATACATGTTCATTCAACTGTTCAGATTTTAACTTGTGTCATTTTTATTATTTCTATTCACACTGTTACTACATGTTTAATCTTAATTTGTTTTTTAATATTCATTTTTATATTCTTATTATCCCATGTCTACTATCTGTCCGTCTGTCTTATTCTGTTTCCGACACCTACATTTCCCTACAGGGATCAATAAAGGTCAATCTTATCTTATCTTGGAACATAACATCAATTGTTTTATTTCAGCCATTTTTGTCATTTCTGTGTTCCTAGACAAAGACATTCTTATAGGAAATATAGTTGGCTTTTCAGATTATTACAAAGGTTAATTGAAGAGTAGAAAACAAGTTGGACTGAGGGTCAAAGTGTGAATGAAGTTAAGGTGGTGCCCTTTGACCTCAGTGAAGAGGGCAGCGTGTTTCAGAAACCAAAGCAGAACAAAACCAGACCAGATGCAGAGTTGCCTTTTAGTCTTTTCAAAATGAAACGTCCCAGTCTCTCACACAACGTGGTCGCATCTGTCCGTCAGCGAGCGGTCAGCATTGCTGTTCTCCACTCCCAGAGGAAAACAGCAATGCTTAACAGTCAGGCTAATGTTCCAACAACACAAAGAGCCACTGTTACACATGAGAGAGAGACTCCACAGCCCTCGGAGGCATCATAAATATGGATCTGCCGCACACATATGTTCCACCCACCTCCTTCTCCTCATCCTCCTCCTCTCCCACCTGGAGACGAGCAACTAAACAGTCTCTTTTCCTCAGAAACATTGAAACCCAATTATTTCCATACTTTAACATTCATTGTGAGTTGCTACGGAGCAACTGGCTGCTGGTTTAATGTCTCACCACCGCCCACCTACAGTATGGGTGCATGTACATATACTGCATGTGGAGGGTCCTAATTAACATTGGCAACACTGACTGACAAGACATAGAAAAAAAAGCTATGCCTTCAAGATGAAGTACTTAACTTGCTATTAGGGATAATGAGAGTCAATGAAGATTATCTTGAAAACTAAACCATTTTCAAATGTTTTGCAGAAGTCAAAAACAAGACACTGTGCCTCAAATATCTTTCAAGTGCATAAACTATTACCTACATACAGTATTATTTATGAGCAAACTTGTTAATTAAGTCCCCAACTATATTTGGTTGCTTATTTGAGTTAAAGCTTTAAATAATTCATGAACTTTCATCCTTCCTTTAGCTGATGAAATATATATCCTGAAAACACATTTTTCTTATAGACAGTGACCTAGAACTGGTTTACAGGTATGCTGTCATGTAGAATTGTAAATTCCTATTAACTGTAAAAGTTTTGGAAGGACTAATCCAACACAATGCCGCCACCTTGTGGTTACCATGAGCGCTACAGGCGAAATCCAGAAGGATGTTTCATAACGTTTTTAAAATGTTGGTTTGAATTTAGATTCTGATTTGAAGTGAACAGAGACTCTGATAACAGAGGCTTATGTAGATCATCGAGCATGTGTCGCTTGAAGGTATCATTAATGATATTTTTTTAAATATCAGGTGAAGGTGCATGTGGTATTATGGTACTGTTCTCTGGAAAAATAATAGTCTGATGACCTGATATAACTGTATTTTCTTTTAAAACATAGATTTTCTCTCGAGTCTACTCACCACTGTCCTGCTTTGAAGCTGAAGTCTGGGGGAACAGCTATTCTCAAACGTTTCACCGTCTCCGACTCGTTAATGATGCCACGTACTTCAGCAGGATACATAGCCTAAGTAAGGCAACACACAGAACAGAGCAGAGTTTATAAACCTAGGATGGGATTTCTCATCAAATTCTACTGCTAAAAAGTGGCACAAGTAAAAGATAGTGAATATCAATCGGAAAAAAAATTAAAATATGAACTTACATTTTGTCTGTTGTTGCCCGCTGTTCTCTCTAGATGGTCCATCTTTCTTTTTGAGGACATGTTTCTTTTAAAACAAAGGAAGTAGTTTAAAGTCAAACATTACACAGTGAGTGAAGAGCCACATGACATCACATTCAGAAACTGCAAGTGGAATTTGCCCTTTCTGCCAGAGAGCAACAATAAACCTAAAAGGGCCAGTGCACCTAAATTACAACTCACAACTAGCTGTGTCTAGCCATGGAGATAGTTTTAGTTTCATGTGCTTGAGTTTAGACATGATTCACACTTATGCTGTTTCCCTGATATAACAAAAGCAAATAGCCTTTTGTTTGTGGGGCTCTTAGCATTAAAACATACAATTGATTTTCTTCTAACTATATGGGGTGGAGACAAATGTCTGAGTAGACGATATCTAAAACCTCAACACATAAAATCCAAAAGCAACATACATTGTAATAATTCTATATGTTTAATTACTTATACAATTTTATAAATATACGCTTGCCTCTTTAATTAATATTTTACTCTACTTGTTCTTATTTTTCCATTACACTGTCCCCTTTGCTGTAAGAATGTAAATGTTAGAATAAAGACTTCTGATTCTGATGTTTGACAATATAGTCCTTAAAGTAAGTAACCCTTTAAGTAAAAACACACTTTTACAATAACTAACAAGCATTCTCCTGGATAAAGACGCACTATAGCTACCTTGTTGTCAGTCCCCACAGTGCTTCAGGAGTGAGTAGCCTTAGTAGTAGAACACAATGAAGCCCCAACAAACACAGCTGGTACCTTCCAGAGTAAACTCACCTTGTGGCCTGGCTGGGGCCCAGCAGCCGGCAGCAGAGCGGCCCGGCGGCGGGAAACTGGAGGCTGAAGCTCCGGGCTGCGAAGGACCAGAACCCGGGGACTCGCATCTCTACCTGGGCTGACATAAACGAAGAGAATTTAGCAAAAACTTTTTAATTCGCACTTGGAAAAAACACAATCATTCTCAGTTCATTTTCCTTCCGTATGATCAATAATTAAGTCTTTTTAAGTTACAGCAGCTGTCATCCAACTTAACCCCCGAACAATGCGGTGTGAAAACGTCACCAAACTCACAGAATAATCTAGTATTCAAGTCAGGTAAACGCCCAGAAACCTTTCTCATTATTTCACTTATTTAAGTTACTTGAAAAGACCCTTTCTCTGTTGTAGATTATTGTTGTTGTTTTTTGTAATTTCTATCTTTGTAAACCGTTGATTTTTTCTATACTGTGTATGTGTAGGCCTAGACTATTCAATGTTCAAAAATACTTGCTTTAAATGTTGTACATTGTCAGTACATACAGCTAAACTGACTAATTTAAGATGACTAAAGACTTAAGTGTTACTCATAATTTCATAATCTAAACTGATGTTTTTTTACATGACGAGAATGACAGGAATAAGAAGTCAAAATGGTGACATATTGATAAAAAGCCAAAAGGTATAATAGTGATTTATTTGTGTGTGACTTGACCTCCCTCGTCACTTTGATGGTTAGCTCACATGCTAAACCTGTTAGCATTCCGAAGCCGGTTTGTATTTTCACACAGACACATAACTCTATAGGAAACAACAAGCGGCAGAGAGGCTTTATATCTTACCGAGATAAGACGATGTCAAATGGTATTCATATTTATCTTCGTTATAACCTTGTATAATAAGCTTACTGTTACATGACTATACAGTAGTAACTTCTTCTTCGTCTTCTTCTTTGAGGTTGTACTACAGCTGGCGTCTTCTTCTACTAGATGAGTCGATTTGCATTCAGTTTGTCGCAGTAGCGCCATCTTTTGGAGCATGGACCACCCCACCAGACTGCCCACTCTTTCTTATCATTTGCAATATCTTTCAAATATAAGTGTATTCCTTAAAACCCATTCACAGTATTACACATTAAGTTGAAAGTAGAAACAACTACTAGAATTCCATTAAAACATTTTCAATTCATGCCATTTTAGACATTAATCTAGGATGTCCCCTCTCTTTCATTGATCAACAGTCATTTTTCTTTTGGGGGAATTGTATGCCTTGTTTGTTAAGAGAGATTCAAAGCCACAGAAATCCTCAACATGCTGTAAAATGAGCTGCTAAAACCAAGCCTAGATATGAGGCTCCATAAAGAAATGCAATGTTAGTGTTGATTCTTCCCTATTGACACCAGGATTGACCTAAAAAAGAAACATTAACAGTGTAAGAGAGGCACAGATATAATAACAATAATACATTATATTCTTTCCAAAATTCAATGTCACCTTACAAATAAAATATGAGTGGCAATACAATACACAAATGTGTTGCGTAGGAAACCACAGAGGAAAATAACAGTCAAAGGAGCAATTCAAGTGAGTAAAGCCAGTTAGAACATATTCGTTTAGGCTTGATTTCAAATAACACATTGTCAGACTGTGTGACTATATGTTATATCATTACTTATCATTTTTTAATGAATTTTGTATTCGTGATTATAATATATCAGACACTGAACTGAAGTAATGATATCACATATGATATATCAGACACTGTGTTATTTCAAATCAAGCCTAACAAATAAATAGTTCAAACTGGCTTTACTCACTTGAATTGCTCCTTAGAATGTAATTTTCCTCTGTGGTTTTCTATGCAACCATTTTTTTATTTTAATGCCGCTCGTAATTTATTTATTTGTGTATTGTAAGGTGACATTGAATGTTTTGAAAGGTGCCCTCAAATAAAATGTATTATTGGTACTTAACTGTGCCTCTCTCACACTTAATAGGGAAGATCTGCATGGTTCTCTACAGCCCATGTTCAGCAGAAAAAAAAACCCCCACTATAACTTTGTCCAAGATAGTCGTACTGTCACCAAAATCACACTGGTGTTTGCTGTCCCCCTCTAGTTTGTGCACATTAAAGCATTTTACTCTGGGCCCAGCAGGTGAAAAACTAAAGAGGGGCTTCCACATGTGGCAGACCAGGCGTTGGTGCTGCCGGATTTGGAAACCCCACTATAACTTTGTCCAAGATAGTCGTACTGTCACCAAAATCACACTGGTGTTTGCTGTCCCCCTCTAGGTTGTGCACACAAAAGCATTTTACTCTGGGCTCAGCAGGTTAAGAACTAAAGAGGTTTTTTTTTTTAAAGTGATGTATTTCATTCTTATTTTCATCACTTTTTTTTGGTTTTAGTATAAAAAAATTATCATATTAAATATCATCATATCTTTTTTTTCCAGGTTAGTTTTTAAGATTGTATTACGTATTATGTTATTGTTTTTATTTAATTAATTTTATTATCATTTTATTTTTGTTTTATTTGTATTTTACTTTTTTGGGCCACATCTTTTTTCAAGCCTCGGTAACTTTCCAACTTTACCAAACTTCAATATTTTTTTTCCCGTTTGAAAAAACCCTTTTTCTTGTGTTTATTTATTCCTGTATTTACTTCCACATTTATTTATTTATTTCCACATTTATTTGCACATTTATTTATTCTTGTATTTTTGTATTCCTGTATTTATGCATTTATTTATTTTTTACTTATGTCTTGTTCTGTCCTCCATAAATGTGTGCTCATCGTGTGCATAAAGGTAAAAATTCACTCAAAAATCATAACAAAACCTATAGGGCGTTCATTATTTAAAAACACATTGGTGGTCCAGAGGTCTATGCATTGGTTTTTCATGCAGGTGCTCGAGGTTCAACACCCAGGGGATGGACATATTTTATCTCCTGCTATGCTGATGTTAAATCTGGAAAAATTGTACCCACCACTTTTTCTAACCAAGTGACTGATACCAATACATTCTTGTTAGCTTAAAATATTAGCATGTATGTATAACCCCTCCAAAAAGTGTATTTTATGATACCCTGAAGTGATTATCAAGATGTAATCTGTCTCCATCTGCTGGTCAAATAACAACTTGCTATATTGGGATGAAGATGTGAGAACTCTGCTCAGGATTCTAATGTACTTTGGTGAAGCTGGTAAACAAGTTGTAAAAATGGTCAGATCTTGCACTCAGACCCTCCTAATTTAGCCCAGTTTTTATATCCAGCTTGATATTCTAAATGTTATAGTGAGCACTTTTTTATGTGATAAAAGTTTAGTCATTGATCAAATATTGCTTCACTATTAGTTGTTGGGAAACAGGTTTGTAGATTAGTTCAACGTTTGTAACTTACACCTGGTGTGGCTCTGTAACTATGTGAACATAAATAAGTAAATGTTGCATAAAAAGTTCAAGGTTTCTCACTCTACTAGTTTCAGTTGGAGGGTCAATCAGTAACATTAGGTGGCATGTTTCCAGGTTGCACTAAAATTGGTTAAATAATGTCCTTTTTGAAAAATATTTCACGACAAAGGCTACTTAAGACACTTTAGACAGCATGTATTTATAAAAATCTTCAACTATGTATCGGAACATGATTAGTTGTCATGCTATATATTGGACAATGCTTTATCTAACTTTAAAACGGTTTACAATGTGTTTGTTGTTAAATGTGGGTATTTCGGAAGTACAAAAAAGGTGAGGCCTGAGTACTTGATGCAAGCCTTTGTGCTTGTGTTTCTTAACTTCTGCAGTAACAAGGAAATGTTAGCTTTAAAAAATAGAAGAATCACAATGACAAGCCTCCAACGTTAAGGCGTAACTTACTAGTTTATGTTAGGGGAGTTTTGGTTTAAAGGTAAGTAATATTGGATAATGCAGTTTCACATAAGTCACGCAATTGTGTGGGTCAAGGTTAAGTGTTTATTAATCAATAAGGCTCCTTATAAGAAGAATAGTACACCAAATGCGTGTGTGTGTGTGTGTGTGTGTGTGTGTGTGTGTGTGTGTGTGTGTGTGTGTGTGTGTGAGTGCGTGCGTGAGTGAGTGCGTGCGTGCGTGCGTGAGTGCGTGCGTGCGTGCGTGCGTGCGTGCGTGCGTGTGCGTGTGTGTTTGTGTGTGTGTGTTTGTGTGTGCATAGCTGCATGTTTATGTGCTCTTTAGTTTGTCAGTCTGGTATGAAAATTGTATGAGAGAGACACAAAAACACAAAGGAAATGGCCAGTAAATTGAGATTCCTTTCTGCATTCCTGAAGGTTTCATCTTAAGTGTCTGTGGTTAGGCTCCGGTGAGTTTCAGAGGCTTTACTCACCGTTTAATAACTCAACAAATCAAACCAACACATAACTCGGCCTGCTCCACCCAAATTATTGGGAAGAGACAACAGTCTATTTGTTTAGTAGGTACCATTCCTTCTATCTTTTGACCTCTAAACCATCAGCTTTTGTCTGTAATACATGCATTGTTGACCTGCATGGTAACCAGTGTTTGAAGAGGCCTTTAGTGTTTGTGCTTTGAGAGAAGGCCAGTAAACCAGGTCTGGCCTTATTGTTTTCCTTAGATACAGTAGCCGCTCACTTCCTCTGAGAGGTTTTTGTAAGCTGACTCAACCAGTCCAACTGGCTGCCTTCCTGTCCCTTTTCCCATGGTTAGCACGCCTCGGCTCAACCTGTTGTTCAATGCTGCACAATGACAGATATGTTCAGGTTTATCATGTCCCAAGGACTTAGCCAACTAGTCTCATACGCACATGGCACATGTTTGATGCAAGCACACTAGCGTCATCGCACACCAAATCACGACCGTAGACAGGCGCACGTATTTTGAAGTGTGCGCACCTGACTCAACATACGTTTTTATGCATGGTTCAGTGAGTCATTTTGGGTTTAGCTTGCTTCTAATTTTGTCTCAGCTTAAGAACCTGTAAATAGCAACTGAAATGATGCAGCCATTTTGAGATTTTTAAACAATTATTGACGTCTATTGCATGTTGGTAATAACTGATATCCAGTTACAAACAATGAATAAAAGTGTGCCAGTACCCATCAGGCTCCAGAATCAAGGATTGACCCCTCATTACAACTTTTTGCAACCAGCACCACTGGTACATGACTTGTACCATATGTACCTACTTGGCCTCGCACGTGCACACTTGCACATAGACGTTATCAAGGGTGTAACTTTGGTTTGAGAAGTGGGGGGGACACAAAACAGGGGGTCCTCCGCAATGAAATATTTTCTCAATTTAATTCCATTTCCTGCCTTTCTACAAATATATTAGGGACTATAGTGTTAACAAATCCAAGAAAAATGTGTAGTGTATATAATGAGTGTGCACACTTATCTAGTATCCTATCCATGTGAACCTGTTTTATTTGTGATTACCTGACATCCTCTAGGGGGGTCCGGGGGCATGCACCACGGGAAGATTTGTTTCTTTAAATTGAAGTTGAATGCATCAATCTGGTGCACTTTGAGGGCAACATTAAGAGATTTATGGATACAGTTCTCAACACTCATATGAAACAGAACTGTATATATTTCAATAATCAAAAGCCATTAGAATATGCTCACAACCAATAACAAATCATTGATAAACTCCTCTCTCCTATCTTTATCTTACCTAGTCTGCATTTTTTTCTTTTTATTTATGCATATTTGACTAATCACTCCCCTTTCAAACTGTGTTTTTTATTTGTGTACTGACCTATAGTACACATTGGAAGGATTTCTTAACTTATTTTATATACAACTATATATTACATAGATGGAAATATTTGTTTACATAGATGACCAAACCGTTTGAGACCCACTGAGATAACTAGACTAAAGTTTACAACCTAATCACTCAGAGAGTCCTTTACCTCCCTGAGCTGACGTTATCTCTCTCAGTCCGACAGGAGAGGACTCTCCCTCTCCTTATTGTTGAAACAGCTTCTAATCTCCGTTAGCTCCGAGCTAGCACCAGATGCTAACAACAACCCACGTAACTCTCTCAGTCTCTCTCTCTCTCTCTCTCTCTCTCTCTCTCTCTCTCTCTCTCTCTCTCTCTCTCTCTGTCTCTCTCTCTCTCTCTCTCTCTCTCTCTCTCTCTCTCTCTCTCTCTGTCTCTCTCTCTCTTCTATTTCTCTCTCTCTCTCAGTCTCTCAAAGTCCGACAGGAAAGAGCTCTCCCTCTCCTTATTGTTGAAACAGCTACTAATCTCCATTAGCTCCGAGCTAGCACCAAATGCTAACAACAACCCCCGTAACTCTCTATGTCTCTCTCTCTCTGTCTCTCTCTCTTTCTATCTCTCTCTCACAAGATGCGCTCGTGCCACACACACACACACAGACGCTCCTCCGTGACGATGACCGCTTGCGTAAAAAAAAAAAAAAAAAATGTTTTAAAGTGGGGGGGGGGGACACAAATGGGATTTTGAAAAGTGGGGGGGACATGTCCCCCCTGTCCCCAGTGGAAATTACGCCCATGGACGTTATATATATTTATTATCATATTGATAATTATTCACATCTGTCAATATGTTAACAGAATGGCTCCTAATTATATTGTTGTCATTTTATTTCATGCTGTTACTTGTTTTTTTTAAATATTTTATTATTATTGTCCCTTTGTGTACTCTTACCTGCCCAATCCTGTGTTTTATGATCCTTTGCTGTTGCTATGACACCTGAACTTCTCCACGGGTATCAATAAAGACTTATCTTATCTTATCTTATCTTACAGTTTTGGTTCTTGTATCTACTATTGATGTGATATTATCCTTGACACCTCCAAATGTTTGTTATTGACTCAGTTCATAGCATCTTGAGCACATGAGAGTAACATTGCCTTTGTTTGTTGTGCTGGTTCACCATCAAAGCTGGGAGAACAAACGGTGCAATCAGAAACGGATACAGCTGGAGGGTATCCCCTTATACAACCTCTGCTTCAATATCTCTCTACAACGTCACTTTGCTTTCTACACACATTCTCAACATGCCTCTCAGTCTCACTGGGCAAATGCTCAAATGTCACACTGAGGAAACCCTTGTGTCAAAACTGGAACATGTTCAATGAGAAATATAGTCTTGGGGGTGAAAGGATTGATGTTATTGTAATTGTGCAACTGTATCTGAAAGATCTTTGTATGGATGTTTTTCTCTACCTCGCCTGGTTGAAGTTAATGATCAACTTTCAGTGAGACTACCTGGGGATTGTGGAAGGAGACGCAGATTCGGAGATATGGGACCGAGAGTTAAAGAGGAAATGCAAAAGTGAGACTTGTTATGATAAGATGACATCCTGAGATTGCGATTCTGTTTAGTCCAGAAGAAGTTTTATCCATGTGGGTTGATGGTAAGTGTTAAAGCAGGTTTCACTTTAATTTTGTCTTAATTGTTCTTGGGCTTTGGGAAACACTTTATGGGCATATATTTGCTATTTTTATAACTTTTAGGACCAATATATTGATCCAGATAAAAAATAAATGTAATAATTGACATTGAACATAAACATTAGTTGCAGCCCCATAATGTTAGTATTAAGCATCTTCTGTGTCCTCTCATGTGGAAATGTGTTGAAATGTGTAATTGAGTGTTCATTGCATTCATGCTTACCTGTATGTGTGTAGAGTGAGGAGTGACTCTGCAGAGTTTCGACTGGGATGGGAGATGGAGAGGGTGTCCCCCAGGTATGCAGGCCACCAGATGCTGAAGGAGAAACAGCGCACATTCCTTCATCAACTTTCACTCTAAACTTTAGTGGAGCGAGATAAAAGGCATTCCCTGATTCCTCCCTCCTCTCTCTGTTTCTGTCTTCCTCCGTTTCGATGATGAGACTCAGACCGGGTCTCGTGTTGGCACTGATCCACACAGAAACCACTTGGGATTCCAAAGGCACACCAAGAAAAAGAGCATACTGTCATATAGGAGATACCATTTAAACAAACTCTTTGACACGTGGCTTTTAAAGAATAGAACGTTTCAAAATGAAAGATAGTACTAGTTGTGATGCGTTTTAACACTAATATGAATGTCTGAAAGCCCAAGGCGCATGTACGTATATTGTAAACATGTGATTGTGTTTGAAGGGTGGACTTTGCTTGAGAAAGTTCCTATTTTAAGGAGGTTTGTATTACTGAGACGTTGCAGCTTTCCATTATAGCTATGTGTTGTGTTTTCTTGTTTTTTTATGATAGGGCATGGACAAAGTTCTTTGTTATAACATTTTATATTGTGTTTTATGCAATAGGACTTTTGTTCATTTTAATACAAACACAGACTTAAACTGTTACAATGATTTAACTGGCTTCCGCTTTTTCATAAAGCAACTTTTTGAATATCCATCCATCAAAAGGAATAGTGGAAAGTAAACTGCAGCTTGTCATCACCAGCCTCCAGCATGAGGGATGCTTTGTCTCTATAGCTTTGGAGTTCATCAGAAAGACAGCTCAATAGGCCATGGTGGAAAATAGCTGAAGGGCAGGTGTACAAAAAGTATTTATATAGATGTTGTGGTGGAAGAAATGTTCAAACCGTTTACTTAAGTAAAAGTGTCAATGCACAGTTTCGACAGCTAATTAGCAGAAAATGCTAATAATGGCCCGTAGGATCATATGAAATATTGTTTTATTTCCTAATTAATATTGATGCACTAATGTGAAAGTAGCATTTTAATTAATAAATAATATGGTCTAGGTTGATCTAAGTATAGCACTTTCCACAACTATCATTATTATAATCACCATAGTGAGTAATTAATAGCCTATGACTGTATGCCAGCTTATGAGAGAGTGAGAAACTTATGACCTTCATAATACAGGTCATATGTTTCTCAATCTTGCAAACAGGCTGTATTCATGTAAGGACTATTGCTACTTCAAACATAAAAAGGTACGAAAAAAGGTGAGTAGACGTGTTTTTTCTCAACATTGCAACCCAGAAGTTCTATGTAACATTTGTACATGATCTTTTAACAGTTAATGTGTTAGATAATGGTACTTCATGATGTAAATGTAATATACAACCAGTTCAGCATTTTCAGTCATTAAGGATATTCAAAACTGAGGATTGGCTTCTTTCAAAGATTGAGGCCACAGTATATGTCTATATTTCTGGATGTAACTAAGTATATACTTGGCTGTAGAGGACGCAGCATGTTGAAATGTCCTGGTTATTACTTCTAACAGACAGGAAGTCAGACAGACAGGCATGAGGACTACATACAGTACAGCTGACATGGACTTGAATGAAGGCCGGATGTGCGACCAGCAGAAGCTTCCAGAAGAATCATGCAGGACAAGGAGCCTGGAAGGTGAAACCGGCACCAGGCTAAACTGCTTCCCCTCACTTAACGTGAATTTACAAAAGCAACAATTGCACGTTTGGTGCAGTAATGCAACTTCAAGAAACTCCTGACTTCTTCCTGTTGCACACCCCCTCTATGTCAACACAGGTTCTCATTTAAACCATGTAACCTACCTGCTGCTGAGTAACCTACAACAGTGGTGTTAAGTAACTAAGTACATTTACTTAAGTACTGTACTTAAGTATAATTTTGAGGTACATATTTCTATTTTATGCTACTTTGTACTCCTACTCCACTACAATTCAAAGGGGCATATTATACTTTTATTCCACTACATTTTCGTAGTAGCTACCTTTAGTAACTTTGCAGATATAGATTAATGATAAACATTAGGATCAACAATTGAAAAATACTTAAGATACACCTGGATTCAATTCACATTCTGCCCAGGAGTAAATAAAGTAGATTACATTATTTCCATCAATACATCAATATATAACCAAAACATGATATATATCATTCTGAAAGGGGCCGAATCTGCTTAATGAGTACTTTTGGTACTTTAAGTATATTTAGATGCCAATACATTTGTACTTAAGTAACAGTTTGAATACAAGACTTTTAACAGAGTATTCCTACACTCTTGTACTTCTACTTTGACGTAGAATACACGATCTGAGTTTCTTCCCCTCCTGCATTTAAACCATGTAGTTTACAGCTGCTGAGTAACCTGCAACGTATTTAGATCGGTCGCTATTAATACCATTAATTGAGTGAACATCACTGTCCCATTCCATTCCTTTGTGTGTACAGCGTAGGCCGACACTACACGCCATTGTGGCCTAAACTGCTGGGCGTCCAAAGTTGGAGCATGATTTGGCTCCCTTTCTTGGGTTGGGTTCTGGTGATACAAAGGGCTCTTTTTTTAATCTGTCACTGAAGAAGAGCACGCTCCCATGGGGTATGTTGCCTCGCAACGACAGGCCCCGCCTACCATCGCAGTGTATTCACCTGAGCTGGGTCACACGTGACACAACCTGCAGGCTCATCCAATCAGGAGTGAGGACAGGTGCTCCGCGAGAAGAGTTTCGGAGGCGGAAACCTGCTGGGTCAGTGAAAGAGAGCCTCTCCTTATAAATGTGTCAATTCATGTGTACTATTCTCAAGAAACAGCAGAAGTAGAAGAGTATTTGACGAGAGCAGCTAAAGAAAATGAAATGTTTTGGAGGTGGCGTTGAAATGGATACTGCTGCGACCCCTTGAAGGACTGCTGTCACACAGTTGTTGTCCACCACTGAAAAAGAAGACGACACTGACCTGTCCTGTGGATTTATATCTCAGAACAATCATAAGTGTAACATTTACACTTTGCCTCGGGTCGTTTTGAGTGTCCACACACTTTACTGCACTCCTGTAGCTCAGGTGAGTTTTCATGAGAGCTTTTTTTGCGCATTGTCCATCTGTGAATCACGGCTTGGGTTTGTTTATCTGTCCCTACCACTCATTAAACCAGTTATACAGAGAAGGTGAACATGGTTACACTGGTTATTCTGAGGAGTAGCTGGTGAGAAGTTGTGTCAGCTGTGGAAAATGTTACAAGATAGCAGGTCATATTTAATCATATTCAAATTGAGCAAAGGGCCAAATTATGATGTCCAAACAGATAATATGAGTTTTGTATATCATAGGATCAAGATGTATGATGATGTGTGAGTTATATTTTATAACATCAAAGACATGCCAGTTTTGCGGAGTTTTTAAGTAATAATTAGATATATGGATTGGCAATATGGCCAAGATCTTCTAATACAAAACAGGTATCACAATATATCATGTTTCTCTGGTTATTTGATAAAAAAATTGTCTATTTGAAATAAGCACAGGGTAAAGCTTATTTATGTATACTTCTGTCTGACTAAATACTTGACAAATGAAAAGTACTGAATATTTTCTCATGAGGAGAACTTTAGTGCACAATAAGCAACAACGGTGAAGCTATACCTAGTTGAACCCACAATGGAAACCAAATAGAGAAATATTTACAATACACATATTTGTACAGTTTTGACTATATAAATCGTCATATAGCTCAGTCCTATTTGATGTTTTATGGGAAATTAGGATATTTAGAAGCCAGTTTAGAGCATGAAGATCAAATGACCTCAAAATAAAATGACAGCTCTTAAAATAAAACTGATGCAGAGGAGAAGATCTCAACTAAAATACTGATGGCATCTGTTCCCCATTCCAGCATCCTCCCTCCAGTCCAAGATGACAGAGAGGATCCCATGGTGGAAGGCATTCCTGCCCAAGAAGAAGAGTGGAGGCCCCAAGGACACACCCCACTCCCTTGACCAGGACTTTGACCCCTTTGCACAGCAGCCCGAGAAGCAGAAAGACCCAGCAGCCTCCAAGCCTGCAGGAGACAACCTCCAAGGGTCCAACAAGGGCTCCAGCCTCCTCAGCGATGACACCTACGATGACTCCCACCTGGAGTCGGTCTTCAACGAGCAGACATGTCGCAGGAATATGAATGTGTCACGCTCGGGTCGATTTAAGGAGAAGCGGAGGGTGCGCTCCAGCCTTCCTATACAGGACAATGAGACATAGAAAGTGTCATCAAGGAGAGAGGTGATGGTGAGGAAGGAATCAAAGACTGCTGTATAAAAGATACCTGAAGGAAAGGAGAGGGCTTTGAGTTTCATGAAGATGCTTTCTTCTCTTGAAGCAGCCAACCAAGAGGTCTGCTGTATGTTGGTTACCGGGCGAGGAGCATTCAACTTTTAGCCCCAAACTGCAGAAATGAAGTTATTTGGTATATGACATATTGGAAATGTGGACATTTTCGTCGACTGACTTATGCCAGCAGGCCACAGAAACTATGAAAGGTGACTTGAAGAGGATCATATTTGTGTTTCATGATGGTTATGGAACCATAATAATAATAACCGCCAATAATATTGAATAATCAAAGCCCAAAAAAGGAAATATTATGAAATTGATGTAGGCACTTGTGACCTTAATATGTAGTTTATGTCCCACAGTGTCACATTTCCAGTCATGGACAATGTAATCATTGAAAGAATCTTTAAAAAACCTACAAACTTCTAAGAAAACACATTCCTCAAATCCAATTGTCTGTCAATACTGAAGTGTAAGTGTGATATGCTCAAGAAAAAAAATACTGTTTATAAGATGTTAACATTATTTCTATGATGCAAATAATATATGTTTGATAATGAAGGATAAGTATAATGTTCCTTTTACAAAAAATGTTGATTCAAAAGGGTTAGAAGGATATTTATGAGGGTGTAAAATGATTTTATAATTATGTTTGACACACAATATCACTGTGGAAGAAATTAAACATAAAAAATGTTGAATGAAGGATGAAATCCAGCATGTTGTTTGACATCATGGGTCCAAAACAAACTACAGACTATGAAGTAAGAAGCTAGCGTTGTGATATCCATGTGAATGAGATATATGGCCGTGTAGCTGAAGAAGTATGGTCCAGGTGTAGTTTGCTTTGCAGGATTACTGTATCTTGGACCAACTGTGAAAACTTAAATGAAGGCAAAAATATGAGAAATAAATCTGATAACTGCGTGCATGTGTGCTTCATTATCCTATTCAACCACAATCTAATTAGTAAACTTGGACAGGGCAAATATAGCTTTGTGTTGTGTTGGAAAAGGTGTCTTGATATTGCTGCTAAATCTAAAAAAGGTAACTTATTTTACAGTTTAAGGATAACATAAAAATCACCCAAAAACATGAAATAACCTCAAAGTAAAACAGATTGTAAACAGATTTCGTATCACATCTTGTCAGTCGTGTTAGTGCCACGTCACTATTTGACTTGAGACGAGGAGGGTGGGGGTTAAAGTGTATTTATAACATAGTCTGAAAAATGCAATTGCACAGGATTAGTGCCATTTAAATGTGGCGTCTGCAGTGTGTGTCAAACCAAAGTTCAAAGGGAGCCTGTGTCACTGCATTCCTCTTGAGGTGTGTGTGTGTGTGACCAGGGCATTTATGCAAAATGTTATGACGCATCATGCACCATGCGTCAATCATTTCACATGTAATGCATTAATACCATTTCATTATCATATTTTAATGAATTTGCCTTGAGTGAAAGACATACTTTGATATTAGTTAATGCACACCCTTGAAAGGATGACTTGTAATGTCATATTGTAACACAAGGGGGCAAAAATGTGCAATGAAACAGTCGAAAAATAGAGTTTAGTAGAACTAAAATCTACTTAAATGTCATTTAAAAAAATCCATAAAGGAATACGTTGTTACTGGACAGCCATGTGTTTAGCTTATCAATACAAGCAGTTATCATGATCTTGATAATGCCTACTTAATTTTTATTGGTGTAAAGTAACTAAGTAATGTAGTTAAGTACAATTCTGAGGGATTTGTACTTTACTTAAATATTTCAACGTTTTGCTACTTTGTACTTCTTCACTTCAATTTAGAGGTAAATCCTGTACTTTCACTCCACTTAATTTATTTATTATCTTTAGTTACTTTGCAGGTTTGGATTAATAATGATAATTTAGACAACACTTAAGACTTAGCTTACACCTACAGTAACATTCACAAGTTATCCTGCAGTAAACAAAACCAGATGCACCTTTACTATACATTAGATTAATGCATCAATAATTGTATTCATAAGCTTTATATTATTCTGCATAATGAGTACTTTTGGTATTTTAAGTTTATTTGGATGCTTATACTTTTGTACTTTTACTTGAGTAACCTTTGATTGCAGGACTTTTACTTGTACAGAGTATACCTACACTCTGGTACTTCTACAAGATCTTCTCCCATCTCTATATTTCACACAGGTGTAGGGAAAGTTTCTTGGGAGCATGAATTGAGTCGATGACACGGTCCTCCCTCTGCCTCCTCATTGGTCCCGTGCTGAGTGGGGGGGTCGGTGAGGTGTGGCCGCGCGCTGCTCGCCTCCTGCAGCGCGCTCACAGTTTTTCAAATAGAGCCAGAAAGAGACCATCGTGCACGACCACTTTCACTTGTTTTCTCTCAGTGTGAAGTAAAAATAAAACGTTCTGTTAGTTTTGAAACGCTTCCTCAAGGTTTAGCGCAACGGCCGGATCAGTGGTGTCCTCATTGGACTATAAATAACTGAGGGGGGTGCACTATGAGGACACTGTGCTGTGGTCCACCTCACTGAAGCTGTCCCTGCAAACAGGTGGATTTGGGATATTTCAAGAAGGTAAGACAATCCTGGTGATCTTGTGTCTGACTGTCTGGGGTTTTTTTCTTCTGCAAAACTGTCTGATGACATGTGTAAACGTAGGACATACCATGACATCACAATGAACTGTTTATCTTAACTCCTTGTTTTGTTATTGTCTCTCCAAAGACATGGTTCATCAAGTTCATCTTACTGTCAAGGCATTCTTGTTTTAGTGGAAAGGTATTCAAGCTGCATATCATTCCCACAGTGCAGTTTAAACTATAAAACAATGCTTAATATTTATACACTATTTATTTAGCTATTTTCAAGTTTCAAAAGAAAAAGGTTTTAGAAAGAAAAAAAAGACAAACATGTGCAGGATTGTTTTTGAGACATTGGCTTTTCTCCCTCACTGTTAGTCTTGAAGACCCACTAGTGTATGTGTTTAAAATGTCAAAATCAACTATTCTTACAATTTGCACATTTAGTGAATGGGACACATATAGAAATGAGGTTATGCAGTCCTTCATAGTTTTATTTTCTATGTTTCAATATATTTCCCCTGTTGACAACTGTAAGAAACGCAAATAATACAAATGAAATGTATGTATTTAAATGTGACTGTAATGCAGCATAAAAAAGTACTGACACCAACGCTGATGAAAATCCATCGTATTCACGTTAAGAAAACATGATTTACAGGTGGCCTATCTTAGACCCCAAACAGAAATGTATAGAAACACTCTCCTCATTGATTCATACATAACGATATTTATCCTTTAGTCAATAAAAAAGCCGGTACTGGGGCTTCATGTTCTCAATCTTCTTTGCATAATTACATATAAAAGTGTAGAAATCCCTTGTTAAGTCTGCCACTTCCTGCTGCGTGTGTGTGGTGTGTGTCATCTGACTTCCCTTGCTCCAGGAAGAATGATATGTAATACAGGTCAAAGAGAAACAGCTGGTGAGAGGTGCATTAACACTCAGCGTACCAACTGGTCCTCCATAGAGCCAAACAGTGTCCAGCTTTTCCCCCTTTAAAGACGAGACGTGTCACAGAGGCCGCCTGACACAGATATGGAGATAGAAATAGCAGTGAAGGACAGTCTGATGACACACACGGACACACACACACACACATAGACAAAGACAAGTGGGACTTATACTAAATTCAACAAAAACAGGTTCTGTTCTGTTTGATTAAATTGCTCAGCATGTGCAAATTCCCCAGAGAATTAAATGTTCACAAAACTCAAGCTGTTTTCAGACTTTCACAGCTATGCAAGACAGCTCGTCAAGAATTTATGATGTCAACTAAGTTGTGTGTGGGTCTCAGTGACTGTCGCTGTGGATCATTACCCAACAAAGTCGCCAACGACACAAGAAAATTGAAAGACGGTGATGTAATCCTTAGTTAGTTTATTTTATTTGATATGGACAACACAGTAGCACAAGGGCCAGATGCTATGTGGTAATGGTTTGTTGTGAAATGCAAATGTACACATTGTTTCCTCTTCTTTCAAAAACATATAAAGTCAAAAAAGAAAACACATCCACAAATACATACAAAGATACATCACAAAAACTCAAAATACAGTTGTGTCTATCTGTTCCTGGAAAGTTGCTGTTTGGCCACTTTAGCTTATCACTTTTATTACTGAATCACGAGACATCCTGTAACATGTTCATTTGGAAAAAGAATCAGGAGAAAGTAGAGAACAATGTGTTTGCAGGCTGTAGCGCTTTCCTGTGGAGTTTCCTCAACGTGTTTTCCAATTCTGACTGAAGGGTAGGGGTCTATTACTTTTCACACAACACTCTCCATTGTCCCTCTCCCAAGTCCCGCCACTGGGCATTGTGGGAAGAAGAGGAGGACAGGGGGGTGTTGTGTCTGATTTTTCTAGAGAGGATGGAGCGCTTGCTGTTTCCTGTTTTGCGCTCTACGCTGGTGAAAGCTCTTCCTGTTCAGGGGAGAGGGTCAGAGGTCATCGAGAATCCCCCTTTACACAGGAGCAGCGCATGAATAGGATGGTGACTGTTTTTGCTTTTGCATTGTCTTCTGTAGGTATCTGAGGCCTCAGCATGCCAGTTCCCCCCCCTCCCCCGCCTCCTCCCCTGGCTCCCCCCCCACCACCTCCACCCAGCGCTGCCCTGCCACAGGTAAGAGTCCTTCTTATGCAATTTTGCAAATGCTCGCTAGTGTCCTTCTCAATGACCATCAACCATCACCTGTAGGTTGTTTGCATTATTGATTGAGGTAATACAACACACACACACACACACACACACACACACACACACACACACACACACACACACACACACACACACACACACACACACACACACACACACACACACAGTAGGGCAGACAGCAGTCTCTCAGTAGCAGAGGAGTGTTATGTTTCCGCAGCAGGCGCTCAGTGTCCTCATGTTAAATGAGAAGCCGCTGCCAGCGAACACGAACACACAGCGGAGACACATCAATACACTGAAGTCATCTCATCTCTCTATGAATTTCTCAACATTACTTAAAGAATTCTCCTTCTCCCTGCTTCTCTTCTTCTTCCCTAGCTTTAAATGTGTTTATATTCCCTCTTGTAAAACCCTTAACTGAATAATCTTACTGAATCTTAGTTTCTTTTACGTTTTTTTGGGTTGGCTGTCCGTCTGTTTAGCCATTGTCATGAACACAATATCTCACAAACGCTTTGAGAGAATTTCTTTATATTTGAAACAAATGTCCACTTGAAATCAAAGCTGAACTGATTACAATGTCAGGGTCTACGGTTAATTGTTATATGTGCTATACATGCCATTTCACTTTTTTCTCACCCAACTCTTAATGTCAAATAATTACATCAAATACATCTTGAAAATACACTAAGCAGGGCTGAAAGTCTTTATTTCTGCGGTTGATTTGTTGTGGTTTTTTGGAAACCTTTTAAATATATATCAGAAATGCTTAAAAAGAGAAGAAAAAGTTTAATTTAATTAACTTGAGTCTAAAATTATGTCTTCACACATCCTGCTTTGTCTGCTCCCGATTCCAACATCCAAAAGATATCCAATAATCAAAAATATAAAACAGAAATGCACGATTGGAGCTTGCATGAAGTATAAGTATTAAGAATAAACCTTTGTCGGTTTATTCTTAATACAGTAAATGTCATAAATTATTAATTGATTTTCAAATGGTCTTTTCTTTATTTAGTGTCCTGAAGTCGACCCTCAAGACAGAACAAATATGGGGCAATTCACTGTTAGATGAAAGCTGTTTTCTGTCTCTGTGTGGCAGTGTCCGTCGGAGCCCCCTAAGCTCCAGTGTGCAGGAGCAGGTGGAAGGAATGCCCTGCTGGCCGACATCCAGAACGGAGCCAGACTCAGGAAAGTAGCACAAGTCAACGACCGCAGTGCTCCGGCCGTGGAGAGTAAGAGCAACAACCTAACAGAGCTACTAATGTACACATGGACACACTCACCTAATTCTCACAGTGGAGCTCAAAGGAAGGAGAATGATGTGTGTTTATGTGTTAGGATGCCATAGTGTGAGATATAAATGTAAAACAAGACTTTGGGAAAAGGGAGGGCAGTGTGTGTGGTTGATCTGGAGTGCTGCTTCTCTTTGACCTATATACACACAACAAGTGGACACTTCAGGAAGGAATGCCCTGAAGGAGATAAGGATGCAGGAAGAATAGGAAACAACTACAGTGGCACACACAGTAGACAAGACATACAATGTATCCCCAGTATACAATAAGATTTATAAAATGGTTAAATATGTTGTATAAACAGTATTTTTCAAGTATGTGTGCATTCAACGGTATGTTTTGCCCGGTTGCGAGACACATTTCAAATGTTTTTATGACCATAAAGTAACACTATATGGACAGTGGTGCCATTATTATGATCACTTGTGATGTAATGTATGTGTACACATGTGTTGTTCCACAGATCCCAAGACTAGCCCTGGAGATGTGTCCAGTGTGGGCTCAGCAGGAGGGACACCCGTGGGACCCTCTTTGGGGGGGCTTTTTGCTGGAGGTTTCCCCACCCTCAGGCCTGTAGGACAAACAAGCAAGACCCCAGGTTGGTGAAAACATGTCTTGCTATGAATAAATCTATAAATGATATAGATATGCAGTAGTTGCAATATTTAGTCAACCAATGGACGAGTTGTTCAACAGAAAAATAATCGGCCAACTCTTTTGAGTATCGTAATTTTACATAAAAACATGTCACATAATGATGTTTCAGCATCTCAAATATGGATCATGCTTTTTTGATGTTTCATATGATATTAAACTGAATATCACTTGGTTTTAGGCTGACTGAAGAAATTACCTTGATATTTGACTGGGACGTTTTTCATTGTTTTCTGACATTTTGTAGTCCAAAAAATGCATCGATGAATCTAGAAGTTAATTTGTAGTTTTTCTTGATAATGACAATAATCACTATTATCAGCCCTAACATTGATTATCGAATTGACTCCCTTTCTCAAAGTGTCCCGGTCGAGCTCCTCCGCCTCCCTGAAGCCCCTGTGGAACCCCCCCCCTCCTCCTCCTCCAGCCGACAGCAGCAGCGTCTCGGAGCATCAGAGGACAGCGGAGCACCGTCGCTCCGTCCACCGCCCTCTCCCCCCCCTCGTCCTCCGCTCCCACCTCCCCCTCGCACAGCAGCAGGCACCCACCTTCATTCCCCACTTACTCTCCCCCTCCTCCTCCTCCACCTGCTCCTCCCTCTGCCCCTCCTCCACCGCCTCCTCCACCTCAGGACCGACCCGCCAACAGACACCCTCCCCTCCCCACCTGCCCACCTCCCCCACCTCCATCCCAGGTCACCAAGCCCACCTGGCTCCCCCTCCAGCACTCCCACCACAGCCCCATCTCCCAGCCCTCTACTCCTCCTCCCCCTCCTCCACCTTTCCAGTCTCACTCTGCTGTACCAGGGGATCGCTCCTCAGGGGGCTTCTACCCTCCACCTCTAGTCTCCTCTGAACCCTCGAGGTTCCCCATCCTGCGGGACAGCCCCCTGGGACCTCCTCCCCCACCTCCGCCTCCTCCTCTCCCATCTTCTTACACCCCCACCTGCCCATCCACTCTCCCCCCTCCACCACCCAAGCTGGCCGCAGTACCCTCACCAGCCATGCGCTCTCTGCCCCCCTCGTACCCCTGCAACGCCCCCACCCGACGGCCGCCTGCTGTGCCCAGAAGTGCAGGTGAGTGGACGCCATGATGAGGAAGGGTCTTTTTTTTTCTCACCTGTGATTTCCGGTTAATTTGAAATGCAAAGAAGTTGGACGCTGGATTAAATAATTAACCTTCTGTCTTATTTTTTAGAGTGAGCATCCCAAGGCAGTGGATATTGAGATGTTTTCACTCTACCACTTGTAGAAAAGCAAAGTATAGCCATAACCGACACAGGAAGATGGAGCCGGATATGGAATTATTCATAGGGCTCTTTAGTTTAAGCTCTGATCATTTTAGCTTTTACCTCTCCTGTCATCCTCTCTTTCCAAGCACAGACAAACAGCCTTGGGAGAGCTGTTTCTCCTAATGTGATAAGGCAGGCCCTTTCTTTCCGTTTGGGCTTCAACCACAGCTGTCTCGTAGATATGACCAAAAACAGCTTTTCTTCAGACAATAACAGGACAGTTTGACTCTGCCAGGGACAGGGCTTGCAGAGTCTTTTTGTATAATGTTGATTATATTCTTAGGTGTGGTTAAGTATGAGGGAAGAGAGCTTCAGAGTTGGTTTTGGCAGAGGCTGTGTCACTACTGCGTCCGGCCGTAACTTCCAATAAATCTTCAGTGTCTGATTAATTTGAAGCTCTCCAGTGTACTTCTTGTGTTCTAGTTCTTCGCTCCAAGATCTTATAACACATCCAACCTAAGAAAAGGATGAAGGTGATGTAAAATAGGGCAACAGAAAGTATTAGATGTACAAGACAAAGTTTGTATATTTCAGGGCAATGGTTTTTCTCCCTGACTTTTGCCTTGATTTTGTAAAAATACTGTTGTCTGTATAAACTGATGAAAATAACTCTTTAGAGGAACCGTTTTCACAACTCGTAGATGTAGTGTAACCTGCCATGGGGAAATCACAAATGTTGAAATACAATGTAGGTGTACATCTTACAACAACATGTTTACGGGAGAAAAACAATCCCAGTCGAAGTATTTGTGCTGTCAGTTGTGCGTCTGAAGTATAGTTTGTAAACTGCTGCAGCTGTTGCAAATAGTTATTAAAGTCAACAGGGAACATTTTAGTCTGTTTTTACAAATCAATGATCTTCCCTCGAGTAACCATATGGCCTTGCTGTCTCAGTTATCCCAAATAAACATTTCAGTTTTGGATGTTTTTCCTTTTTTGGTAGATCTTATTGCTTATGTCCGACACCCCACTGACTCCTCTGCTCTTGTCTCCCATGGCGACAGGTGGCGGTCGGCTGGCTCCTCCTCCGGCTCCCCCGGCACGCTCCCCCTCGACCGAGCTGTCCACCCGCATTCCTCCCCCCCCGCCTCCCCCCCTGCCTCCGTCAAGCCTCAGGAATGGACACCTGCACAGCCTGGGTGAGTGTAACTATATATCTGACAGTATTCATCTGACATTTTTATGGAGACGATTAAGGTTTTTAGTGTTTTTAGTGTGAGTTTCTTATGAAGAGTGCTTTCAAATTAGGGAATACGATTTTATTAAATGTAACTTATTTAATGAATTCAAATGTCCTTATCTCTTCTCTACATCCTCATTACAATTATACTGTATCAGAGCTTTTGTGTCTTCCAAAAATAAAAATAAACCTGGTGAGGATGAGAGACATCTCTGCTTGTGGAGAATGTCTGCTGTAATTGTATAGAGGTATTCATTTAACACTTTTTAAAGTACCTCACAGCAGTTTTCATTGCTTGTGGAATATACCTGATTGTTTTTAAAACTACTTATATTACAACTTGTCGTAACATCTGTTTAAAATTATTTTTGATCTGTTCATTTTATGTACCTAGTGATGCAACACAGGGTGTCCGCGGGTCTTAAAAAGTATTAAAAGTTGATCAATTAATTTAGCGAAAATGAAGGCTATTAAAAAGTATTTAACGGCATTTTCCAAGGTATTACATTTTGTAGCTTGTTTTCAATAAGTATATAAATTGTCCAAAGAGGTTGTATTCTACAGTTTGCCTGAATGTAATCATTGCGTAGGTGTGTAGTGTGATTCTGTGTAGTTTATTTATGGCATCCCGTTGGATTTGACGTCATCTGAACAGGACATCGCACGCTCCCTGCTTGATAGCGCGCGAAGGCCCGTTTACGCCGGTTGTTAAACAACATCGTTATGGGGAAATGCAAGTTTGCGTCCAAATGGTTGGAAGATAAGGAGGAAGGACAATCAATACCGTATATAGTAAATGTGAGGTAAAGTGTGTCGCCAATGTAACCGGTTAAAACTCGAAGTGGCGATGAGGTCTTAAAATGTATGGACAGGGTCTTAAAAAAGGTCTTAAAAGGTATTACATTTGACTTCAGGATTCCTGCATATACCCTGAAACAGTATAAAGAAAATAACATAAAAAATATTTGTAAAGACTTGTTTTGCCTTTAATCGATCGAACAGCTGTAGAGAGACCAGTAAACGGAAGACAGCTGGGAATGACATGCAGCATGGAGACCTTGTATTTGAAATTAGCACAACATATCACCCTTTTAATGTTATCTTTACTGTATATGTACTTCCAGCAGATGATTTTGAATCCAAGTTCCAGTTCCACCCCGTAGAGGACTTCCCTCCTCCAGAAGAATTCAAACCTTTCCCTCGGACTTACCCCAGCAAAGAAAACAGAGGTAGAGCCTCCCCAATATTTGTCATCCTAATCCATGACGTCATCATCATCACCTATTGAGTTGTCTTCCTCTTTCCTCTCCATACAGTGAACCCCAACCCCCCTGGGATAAGGACACACCTCAGATGAGTCATAGCCACATCCTGATCTTCATCCCCCCACTCACATATCAGGCAGTTATCCTCCTCTTCCTCCTTCTCGTGACAATTACATAACTGTCATGGACTTATTTGGATGAAAACTGTGTGTGTGTTCATGTTTAGTGTATGTGTGTGTGTGTGTGTATGTTGGTGTCAAACAGGGTCCCGCCTTATTCTGACTATGTGACCTCTGACCTTTTCCAGTGTGGAATGTTTTGAATGTGTGAGGAGGAGGGCGACTCTCCCTCCTCAGACTCACACGTTACATACAGACCGTACACACACAAGAGACAGTGTCTTTCAGCAGCTGAATTTAGTATGACAATTGATACATTTTATAAGCATTTCAAAATCTACGTACAGATTATTATATTTTCATTTCATGTCAGGATCTGTCCCTTTTACAGAAGCACTTGTAAAGTGAGTGGTTAATGCAGAAACAATGTTCAGCACACAGAAAGTAAAGCTCTTTTAAATATACAAACTGTGGTCCAGCAATGACTACTGCCCTAGAATAAGCTCTTTTAAAAAGGTTTAAGCAGAACAATCCATTTAAAATGTCATCTGTTTTTCTTTGTTTTGAGATTGTAATTACCTATATGTCCACCAAAAGCATGTAAGCAGAAAACTTAAAGCGGCCCTACTATGCTTTTTAGAGTTTACCTTTTCATGAAGTGTGTTAAATAGGTTTATATGCATGTAAAGGGTCTGCAAAGGCTTACATCTCAAAGATCATCATCCAGAGGGAGTTTCTCTCTCACACACTCCCCCCCCACCACCCCTGCTTGGACCACCCATATTGTAGTCCTTTGTTTACTTCTGTAACATGACATCACTATGTATCACTTGAGCTTCTATTGGCTAGCTCTCCAATACATTGTACGTGATAGGCTAAGGGGCGGGACATCTCTAAGCGGTTGACCAATCACAACAGAGCCGGCCAGCTAACCAATCAGAGCAGACTGGGCTCTGGTTTCAGACAGAGGGTGAAAGAGGTGCTGCAGCACAGACAGTATGAGCAAAATAAAGAGCTTTTTGAACATTAAAGCATGGAGACATGTCACAGTAGAGGCATAACATACAAATATGAACCTGAAATAGGGCCCCTTTAACCTCAATGAGAACAACAAAATTGCAGGTGACTACTTGGCTATGCAATTTCATCTATCGTTGTACATATGGTGGTGCTCTCCTTTGTGTTTAATTTTAATAAGTAACTAATGCATCGAGACATTTAATAATCATGGGAATGCATCTGGTTTCTCTGTTGTGAATACATAATGAATGAGGTGTAGTGTTACCTTCCTCCCTGTGTTAACCAATACTAACACCTGTGAAGACAGTGCCACCTGCTGGTTCAATGTGTAAAGTGTTACAAGGTGTGAAAACCAAATAAACCACAGTATTTTGTTTTAGAAAGTTCACTTTTATTGATCTCATTGGTTGTAAAAACTGAAAATTGTAATATGCCTTGACTAGAAGATACATTTTCATAATGAGTTTAGTCTTGACATGTTTAAAAAAAAAAAAACTGGACAGTCTAGATTAAAGTCGACACTGTGGAAACATTCGGTGGTTTGAGACGTGTGTGCAATATTGGAAAACAGCCTCCAGCGTGTTGGTAAAAACAACAAAGTACAGTTTATCTCACTTTGTCATTTCAGACGATTTACCTTGGATAGTAGCGTGCAGAGATAATTGTATGTTTCAGAATTTTAAATATTGATTCTTTCAGCATTGACACTGCAGTGTATGCATGTGCACTTTCCCACAGCGACTGTCACCTGTCAAACAGGTGTCTCTTATAACAACAACGATGGCTGCTTTGTGCCAGGACCTGAGTATTGTGTATACTGGCTCGCTGGGAACACGCAGAGAAAATGAAACTGAGCCATTATGTTCTCGGTTACACCTGCTTTTCCTGCTATGTCAAGTCATCACGGTTGCCATGGAAAACTCATGATCATCAGTGCCCTATACACAATACATTTCACTGCTCCTTAGACACAACAAATACCAAAGTTCACATTTTCCTGCCCCTTGAACCTAAACACAATTCAATCAATATCATACGACTGATTTTAATGACATTTACTCCAATTCTTCTATAAAGTGGACGCATTTATTTGCCAAATGTATACAGGTATAAAAACAGTCCCTTTACTTATGAACCCACAAAGGGTGAAATTAAATTGATGTAATTTTTTTTAGGAAAGGAAATAAATACAATTTCTCCCCCAAAATTGAATTTTACAGCCAAATTTAGCAACTGTTATCTACATACTTTGGATACACTGTTAAAGGCATTTACTTCCTGCTTTTCCTCAGATATTTGGTGACACTGATAAGCATATATCATTTGAACACATTCTTAAAAAGTGTGTAATGGACTATTGTAAACACATTAACAAAACATACAAAATAAAAAAGACATCAATTAAACACACCCATTGGCTCACACAACGCTCCTATACATACTTTCATGCTGGAAATAAAGCTCTGCATCAAAGTATTTCAACCACAAATCACTTTAAACTCCATGACACTGAGCGAGTGTGTGAGAATTTAAAGTTCATCGTGTTTGTAAGTAAACTCTCGGGAGGATATAAAGCCGTCTTTGTTCGCATCCTCTTTGTTGAAGATGTCCTTCACCATGTTCTCATGCAGGGTGTCGTTGGGAGGGTAGCCGTGGCGCTCAAACTCTTTCCTCAGATACACGCTCACCTGGTGGATGAAGGTGAGAGCAGGACGATTAGTGAGGATGAGACAGGTTGAGATTTAAAATTAAAATAAAGCCCTTGTGTGGAGTCAGATACATAAATCCAATTCCTTCATTTCTATACGTTTTTGACGCAATAATGCCAATGTTGTATTAGGATGATTCACGGGAGGGCTACTTCCCATAAGCTATGCTTCAGCCCTCCCGCTTCTACTGATTTTGTTTATCTTTGTGTGTATGAATTATACTTTTTTTCTTCTTTGGATGATTTAGTAGAATAAAATACTAATTAAAAAATTTAAAAAAGTTACATCCAAGATTAACAATACACTGTTAAAACAGATACTGCAGTTTATTTTTGACAAACAAATAAAGATATGGAATAATAAAATGGACACTACTTAATAGTCCAAATTGCTTTACCTGCACAGCACTTATGTTTTGGGATATTCATTTTAATGTGCATCCACATCTTAATTATTAGCCATTTCCAATAATTGACACTTGGCCGTGCTGGTCTGTTTCAACTCCAATTAGCAATTGTTTTGGGATATCAACATATATCAGGTCAGTGCTTCCCCTAGGTTTACTGCTTTGGGGGGGTGGGGTGGGTGGCATTGGGATATATTTATTTTAAATCCTCTGGAGCAGAGAGGAGCTGTGGATTATTGTTATTGATTAATGCATCAGTGTTTCTTAGGGTCAAAAACACTAAACTCACAACTTAAAATGAAAGCGTTTAGTTTATTTAATAAAAGAGCACATGTTCAATGTGAAAAGTGACAGTAGATATAGATTAGTTGCAATTTGGTGCTATATATATATATTAAAAAAAAGAAAATTATATATATATATTTTAAACATCTTGAATTTCAGGGGGGGCACGGGGCTCCGTTGGCGGGGCGCAGCGCCCCTCCAAGACAATGGTAGGGGAAACACTGCAGGTAGAAGTAGCACAGTGAATGATTTGTTTATAGCAGTGTTCAAATCTGATAGGTGATTTACTAGTTAGAAAAGAAAAATGAAATAACAGAGAGAATGTCCCCCTTCTGGCCTCTTAAACTGTCAGAAGACCACAATCTGAGAAGGTAACTGCTCATAAATGCTTAGTGTTGTGTCAAATTATCATATAATCATTTAAAACATATAGTCTTATACTCTGATTGTCTTTTACTCTGTTCAATTATATTTTTAGTCTTGTATGTGTTTAACAGAGACATATGTTTAGGATTAACATTTCAGGAGGGCAAAAGGAAATATAAAGGTGGATTTGCAAATGGTTAAGGGTAAGGGGGTTTTATGGTTTAATGATGGGATGTAGGACCAGTTGGCCGTTTCCTTTCATGAATATATAGTGGGACTGTCAGCTGTGTTCGGGGTGCAGAATTATCTTTATCCTCTGAGGATGAAGTTGATCTGTTCCTGCATTTCAGATCGATTTCAATTGTATATTGAATTGATATTTAGTTATATTTAATGTCTTTATTAAATATAACAAAAGACACATTTTGTCCATTCATTATTTATGAGTTTCTCTTAAGAATTTCCTCCACACTTATCTCTTTAGACCATTAGCCGCAAGGGTTTTTTATTAGTATATCATAGGAAGAAAACGCATTTTTATCTACTCCAAGTCAGAGAGTTTTCTGAAGGCAGTGTGCGTTTGTGTATACCTCCTGCATGGAGAGCCTCCAGTCATCGTTGATGTCCATCTCCTGGAAGGACTCGTGAGACCTCGGTCCATTTTTGATGTTAAGCAGCTCGACGACAAAGGTCAGCGTGCTTTCAGGAGGGATCTTACCTGAGCAGAGAACAGCACAGAGCAAGAGGTCAGATAGAACTGAGACTGTATCAACTGGGGTTTATATGAGAGTGCTTCAGTTTAAAGAAAGCATTTGGTCTGGCATCCCTTAAGAATCACAAATATTAGAAAAGTCTTATCAGGAAAGAAATGAGTGATCAAGATTTTTCTTCATCCTTCATCTCAAGAACAATGTTTAAGTTCAACTTTCAGTAAATGAGAAAAGCTAGTTGTTCAGTATAATCTTAACATTACACATTAAAATAATAATCAACAAATCAGATGGAAAAAATGTAACTATATATTTTTTATAATTACTGCTGGCACTAATACTGAAAGTAAAAAAAAAAAAATCTTTCATTTTCCTTTTCGATTTTTTCCCTTTAGTCTGGCCCTAATATTTGTCCTTATAGCAACACATTGTACATTAATTAAAGTAAACATAAGTTCGAAAACATGTTGAAAGTGTTACTAAGAAGTCAAATTATTATTGCATTATTAGTCATGTTTAGTCATTCAGGTTATTATTGTCAAGGCAAAAGTTAGTCAGGAACAGAAGAGATAGATGTTAGGGGTTAAAGCGGTGTGTGCTTACCAGGAAAAAGCATAACATTGTTCACATGCTCCATGTAGAGAAAAAGTGGACTAATACTGCTGAATGAAATCTTCATTCAGTTTGGGAGTCCTGGAGAGCAATTCAAAACAAGACAGACAAGTATAATATGCATACATGCAAAATTAATGTACAGGAATATTACACATTTTCTAAAAACCTCAACCACTTTTATAAAGACAGTCCCATGTTTCTGCATAGCAGCATGCACAGCAGTTTGCATGAATATGGTCAAAGCTGCAGTACCTTTCCCTTCCTTCCCGTAGGCCAGGGCAGGAGGGACGACCAGTTTCCTCTTCTCTCCAGAGCACATGTCCTGCAGGCCTTTATCCCAGCCTTTAAGCACTTCCATGATGCCCAGAGTAAACCACATGGCGTGCCGGTCACCATCAGTTCGACTGGAAAGCAAACACAGACAGAGAGTGTGGGGTTACAGGTCTGAAAAGGAAGGACTGCAAGAAGACCCCCTTTAGAGACAACAGCAGGTAACAATAGTGGAAATTAGAGTAAACATCCCTCACTTAAATCACAAAAGAACACAACATTTCCTCAATTACAGTCCCTACTGAGAAATGCTGCATAATATCACGCCTGTTTGCCCTCTGACCTCAGCTCTAACTATTACCACCTTTTGTACATGGTAAGATCTATGTATGATTTTTTTTAAAGTATATTCAGTTTTCATAAGCTGTGTGTGGGTTTAAGCATGTGTGTATATGCATGTATATATTTGCATAAGGTGATATGTATGAATAAGAACATGTAATATATGTTTACAGAATGGTTTTGTTAGATAAACCTTTTTGAATTAAATATCACATTGTTGTCTTTTTAAGTAAGTGCCTTATCTGTTGTCATGTTATGTTTGGCTTTTATGGTCAACTTAATAAAATGTGTCTTGTAACTTGGCTGAACTGACCCTTTACATGTTTTATCACGTGATCCTAACAGATGGAGGATTGACCAATGAGATTTGACACGTGAACACCTGGCATGGAGTAGCCATAGCAACCCGGCGAAAGAAAAATCGGATTTAAAGTTTAAACAACAAATGTCAAACCCGTATGAGCAGTTTATTTAAATGAAGAAAAAGAAATACACCAAATGGCTTCCACTTAACGTCTTGAGAAAGTTAGTTTCGTTACTTTTAATCTCGTAACAACTCCTGCTCTCTTGAAACTCACCGCGGGAGTTTTTCAAAGACAGTTTGCCGACATGAAACATACCTGGTGTACAACATGGTCCCATTCTCGAAGTACAGCTCATGATGCACCAGCAGCATGTCTCCGTACTTAGTTTTCCGGTGACAGAGGAAGGGTCTGTGCAGGACATCTATCTCCACCTCGGCTTCAGGGAGCTTCCCCCCGCTGACGGAGAGCAGCATGGAGGAGCATAGCCAGGCGAGCACCGTCAGCATGCTGCCACACTGTCACCTCACTGAGGAACAAAACAGGTAAGTGAAATGTTGGGAAAAGTTTGGAGAAGCTGCAGCGACACGCGTGCAGTTTATTTTCTACGTGGCAGTGACGTTTCATCCTGCATGTTGTTGCAGGAAGTATTTTCCTGATTGGTTGGTTTTGACCAGTAAACCCGCCCACAGACGCTCCCTTACAGATGTGAAGTTTAAAAAAAAAAAGGGCAATTTTTTTGCATAAGGCACATATAAAAAACACAAAACAGGGCATTCATATAAAAAGATGGCAAGGATAAAATTAAATAATGGTGGAAATTATACTACAACACAATCTGTCTCAAATAATAAACAATTCAAGAATCCTTATTATATTATCATGACTAAAAATCAAATATTATTTTTAAAACTAAAGAACAAAAAAGAAGGTAAACAGACGAGGAAGTGAGAGACAGTAAGACTGAGATAAAGATTCAAATTATACATGAACACTGTGAAAAAGGGATTACTTTTTCCACTTACAAGTACAGTATACGTCTGGAATGTGTTCTTGCAATTTGTCCATGAAATACAATTATATTTCAATAAATATCAGAATGTTATCCTTTTGACAAAAGCAAACTATATAAATTCAGTTTCTGAAGAACAACGTTAATATATATTTTTTAATTATTCATTCATCTTTTTTGAAGAAAATCACTAACAAGCGAAATCACTGATACTATCCTAAAAGTGTTTCCTTGAAGAAGCAATATGACATGATGGATAAGAAGAAATGCACTCTGAATTGTTGGCCTCACCTTTATTAGTGTACAGTGTGAACTTTACAGTCATGCAGGCAGATTAAAATACACTTATTACATTTGGCTGAATTAAGGTTGAATTTCCTTTGATGTAACTGAGCAGTTTCTTCATGCTGCTGCGATGATCACAGTTTTTCTTGTTAGAGTACGACATTCATTTCCCTCCCGTCGGTATTTGAACATTCACATCGAGAGGGCTATACTTTGGATATTACATTTATAGCACTAGTTAAACAGTCCAATGTGCACTTGTACACAATTACATGCATTTTCACAGTATTGCACTTCATAAATACATGTTTCCTAAGGAATAAACACATTTACACACCCCTGATTTGCATACTACAGTATATATAGTATCAATAATATAATTGCCTCATTTGAAAGGCTCTTTTTTCTGTCTCTCTTTACAAAATAATTTCACAATACAGCTTATTTTTGCATTAACAGTCAGCAAGTCATACACATTGTAACTATTTCATATGATACAATCATTAAAACGTGTCCCACCACCACCGGTGTCCATAACAGTGCTGCAGCCGATGACTATAACAGGAAGTGGCTCCCTGAGGCCAGACAAAGATTGAAACCTGCAGGGGAGACGGTCGATTCACATGGCTCAGAGCAGGCGCAAGAGCTTCCTTTAGTCTCTTTCAGTCCATCATTTATTTTAAAGGGGTGAGACTTCAGTAGAAATCTGAAATATAGACCCCAGTGATCAGAAAGAGGAACTGTGAAGTTGCAATCAGGCAATTTGTCTCACTTTCCAGTTCAGGTGAAATACTTGCAACCTGTGGAGTCAATGAGGCAAGAGTCGGTGCATCTGAGCTGCCCAAAGGACCTGCGGAAGATGGGGAGATATTTTAGGGAAACATTTTCTTAAAAAGTGCAACTGATTTAAAGGGGGCTGTTGTGTAGTGGAAGCTTAGAATAATGAACAAAGCGGGTCTAGTCCAAACTGAACATTTTGATATATTTGAATGCAGCAGTTTACATCAAGAACGGTAGTTGTAGTGGAAACGTGCACTCGACATCTGGTATTCATTTCAATATCAACTAACCGGAAAAACACAGAGCAGGAGACTTCATTGTACTTCAAAATAAAAGCACTTCCTGTCAAACATTTTAAACAGAATTATTATCCTCATATTTAGAAGTAAATCAGGTAAAAATATGCTTCAGCATTTCTCCTGTAACGTATGTCAGTAAGCAAATAAACAATCAAACAAGTTTCAACGGGAGCGAAGGGGGGACGCCATTTCCCTGATTGGCAAAATGACCAAAAGACATCCCCTTTGTTTACCTGCTCACCCCCTATCCATCCCAGAGTAACATAAACTGTGCTTTGTGGTAGACATAATATATGGCCCTTACTCTTGATAAATCCATGGAGATGTCCTTGGTGTTGAAGGAGCAGACATGTTTGTAATTGTGAAGTTTTCTCTGAGTGTTTTGTCACTTTTGTCTTAAATCCATAATATTCTCTAAACTACATAACAGCCAGACAGACTACCTGATTACCCTGCTTCGAGTCTTAATGCTAAGCTAAACTAACTGCGCTATAAATCTTCTCAACTGTCAGCAAGAAACGGAAATGTGCGTTTACCCAAAATGCTGAACTTTTCCTTTAAGCATAATAATAAAGCATGCGTAAGGCAGCTAACTCATGGTGGTGCCAGGGTAATGCACCATCATCTCTGCAGGGTTTGAGAGACCTCCCACTATACAGTAAGTACGGTATTTCATTCCAATGACCGTTTACTGTCCTGAGTTGGTGCAGTATAAAAGTGCTGCGGTCTAAACTGCAGAAAGTCTTATTGTAGTATTTCTACACCAATAAATGGACACTTAGTGATTGTTTATGCACACTGTCAGTGAACATACCCGGGGAGATAGGATTTGCAGGTCTGATAACCAAAGTCCTTTCCATCACACTCCTCAATGCCGTCATGTCGGTAGCCATCGCCACAGTAGGCCCACTTACAGTCTGAAGTGAGGTGAGGAAATCGTATCGGTGGTGGCAGGGTATTGAGAGAGAGAGGAAGGGAGGGAAGGGAGAGAGAAGACGTTACTGATTGTTTTGGCACTCCTCCTGCGTGTTTTACAGTGATGCCAATACAGCATTTTGCTGCTAGTTTAATTGAACAGAGGAGAAGTGAGAGGATGGCAGGAAAAGAGAGGGGGAGATTAATGAACGATCAAGGAAAGGTTTCACAGTGTGTGTGTTCTGCTTTTATCCTCCGTCAGGTGGTTCAGACTCACTGCAGCTCTGCAGGAAGCTGGCTCCGCAACAGCAGGGCGGCGTTTCTGCAGCAACAGCCTAACCTTCTGTTTTGTTTCTAACATATACATTTGTTTATCTTAATTCTAGTTACACTGTATTACATAACATGAAGGGAATTGGTTTCCATATTATTTTTTTTTGTTGCACTTTTTTGCATATAGTACAGGTACTATGTAACGACATGGTTTCACTGCATTTGACCCATCCTAGTGTTAGGAGTTTTATAGCACATTTCAACCCAATTACAAGAAAATTAACAAACAAGTAAGCTAATGAATGCTTGTCTTTATCCATTACAGTTTGAATTGTTTTGAGCTAGTTCATTGAAATAAATATTAGGTGCCGCCAATTCATTCATGTTCCGAAAACCATTATCCCATTGCAGAGCAAGAATATACAACGAGATGATATGAGAGCGTTAGTATTTCTTTTAACAGTGACATACAATATTCAAAATATGACATTTCAGTTGTTGAGGTGACATCAGATCTGTTAGGAGCTTCAATGGACATTAAAGTCACATGCTTCATGTACATCATCTTTTGTGCGTAGAATCTTAATCCATAGCACTTTGTAGCATTTTGCTTTTAACAATACACAAACTTTTCCACTTCAGCCAAGCTTAAATCTGTAAATGAATACAATAAACTGCCTACTGTCTGTAGATCATTGTTCACCTCCACATTACCGGACGTGTGTTCAAATGAGCAACAGATGCTTGTAACTCACTGAGACAGGCATCGGTGACAATCTGGTTTCCATCATCACACTCCTCTCCGTGCTGGGCCTGCACCTTCCCGTCTCCACACACACCAACTCTGTCCGGGACTTTCTCTGTGGACTGGAACGGCTGGAAGGGCTGAACACGCAGGACAACAAACGCTAACTTGACATTTCAGGCAGTGAGAAAATCGTAACTTTAATTGTTAAGGCATTACGCTGAAACTGGACTTTATTAGGGGGAAAGTGAGCCCCTTACTTAAAATGATGCATGTAGTAGTTATATACATTTTCCCATCAAATCTAGACCAGTTTGGACGAATAAATCCTAAGTCAAAGTCCATTTATTAGTTTTTCTACAGCTTTTCAATTGTGTCTCATGGTCTTCCTTAGCTCCTGAAAAAGCCAGTAAGTGGACCTTGAGTTGAGATATCAAAAATGAACATTCACTCTTAAATACTGCTCAGTTTTAGCCTTGATGTGAGCTGTAAATGAACACTTACGTGCTCATTGGCATCAGTTTGAAAAAATACAGCACTGGTTATTTGAAGATCTTTAGTTTCATCCTAGCGAGTAAAAACACTAGTAGTGTGTACAGTACATAATAGTTGTTACCTGAATGGGCTTCCATCCATCTTTATCTTTGAAGTACAGCACCCTCTGGTCCTTCCTGAATGCTATTGAGTGGTCTAAACGCAGACGCTCCATCTCCTCCTCATTGTTTACCACAAATATCTGCACAGATACACAGTCAGCGCATTATGAGTCATGATTGTTTCAGTGGGAACAAATATTCAGTTTGGATAGATGAATAATATGGATGTGGTTTTATGTGAGGGATCTTACTGCAGGGACTTTATTGAGGCCCCCCCGCTGTGTGTAGCTTCCAAAAGGAGCATTATTGGCTCCAACAGTTGAATCACAGTCACAGCGACCCGCTGGACCAGGAAGACCCTTCTCCCCCTTTTCCCCTACTACATAGAGACCTGTAAAAGAAAAAATCCCATACAAAATAGGATGATAATAAGATCACCTTTAATGTCTGTCACATAGCAAATAAATTAAACATGAATTCTACTTTGACATGGCTCAACAACAAACGAAACAAAGCACATTTAATGACTAAAACACATACGTAAAATAGGACTAAAACTGTTAAAGCTACAGTTGATAAGGATAATAAATTGAAGAGAATAGTTTCAACAGGTCAGTGTAGTGCCTATTTTCATTTGTTAAGGGTTATGTTTTCCGGGTTAATGGGACGTAATGATAGCAGTAACTTAAATATGTGTTTGAGAGGAGTCCTGCTTTATCAGAGAGGCTTTCCTCATCATTGACCCACTGACCCGGAGTATAGTTTATAGTTCAGATGGGGCAGTTTGGGGCGAACTAATCATTTTGCTGGCTTTATAACTTATGCTGTAAATAATATAGGTTGTAGTAATTTCAGGCTGATTGAGCACCAGTGTGTGAGTTGCTGTACCTGAGGCAGGTGGACCAGGTGGTCCTGGATGGCCATTTGGTCCTGAAGGTCCATGGGGGCCCATGACTCCTGGGGTGCCAGAGTGACCCTTCATGCCCTATGCAAACCAGGAAGCATCCCAATATTAGGAAATACACAAACATACTGGAGGTACTCACATTCCACTGCCACCTGTGCATAGCTGCCATTTGTGTTAATGTATACAATGTAATGTAACAGAAAATGTGTGTGTTTACATGCATAGACTGTACATGTGTAGGCTGAGAAGATGCAACAGACCCCCCCTCCCTACAGAAGTCTTTGCTAAGGATATCTTGAGTTATTTAATTAGCCGAAGAGAAGACGCAGCTCTCACTTGAGCATCTTTCTTCCTCGTCTTCCTCACCTGTTTGCCTCTCTTCCCTGGCCGTCCAGTGGGTCCTCTCTTCCCTGCCACTCCCGACCCTCCCTTTGTTCCCTGCTCACCCTGGGAAAAGAGTAGTGGAATAATCAGTTTGAATCAGACTCCTAACTGTCCTTATACTACCTACAGTATAATACTTACCTTCTGTCCAAGCATCCCAGGCAAACCAATGGAGCCCTGCATGAAGACAAAATGAGAGCTTGGTGTCAGAAAAGTCATTATTTCAGCAGAGCAGAGATCCATAACATCTTTAAATTGAATCTTTCACTGAGGCTCAAGTGAGCTTGAAATGTCGGGACCTGAGAGAAAGAGTAAAGTCATCTACTTTTTATTCTAACCAGCATTTTACATTTTCAAGTCCATTATAACACAGCATGAGGTGCTTATAATGCTCAAAGCCTGGGCTGTAAGAGTTACACAACACAGTACATTCAAATACAATTTTAGGATCTGCTATTAAGAGAAAAATGACAACTGTCCACCAACCTTATCTCCTTTTGGTCCTGATGCTCCAGGGTCACCATGACGCCCCTTGAAAAAATAAAAGAGTAAAATAAATCAAGGAAGGATTTAATAATTCTGTTGTGACATGTGGCAGACATGTGTAGTGAGAGAAGTGATTCTGAACCTACCTTATCTCCTTTGTAACCAGGCAAACCCTGAAAAAACACACAGGGAATATAACAGCAGATAACGAAAGACTGTTTCTCTTTTCTTCCCTATCATTAACATAATTGTGTGTATGCCTGTGTAAAGATATGACTTGCCTTTGTCCCTGATGGTCCCCTTAGTCCTGGTAATCCCATGAGTCCTGGATCCCCTTTCTCAGCCTAAAAAACCCATACAGGTTCATGTTCTTATATAGCAAAGTGTAAGACCACAACACATTGTGATATAACAGTTACCTGGGGTCCCTCTGGTCCAAGCCATCCTTGTAGTCCTAGTTTCCCTGGGAGGCCTGGAGCCCCTGTACGACCCTAAGGCACACACAGGATCAGAGAATGCACTTATTGAATCTGTTGATGCTTTTTCAACCTCTTCTTGTTGGAAATGACGACTCAGTTGCTTTAAATGGCACTAAACAGTTTGCAGTTCTTTCCTCTTTGAGTGTTAATAGTCTTATCCTCAACAGCAGAATGTGTTAACCTTGTTCTCCAAAACAAATTGAATAATTGAATTCATGACGTAAAGAATGAGTTCAACATTCTTTGATTTGTTGCCAGAAGCTTTGAGGAAATTATATTAGATGAGGTAAGTGTAGCATACATTCTGGAAACAGGGGAACAGCAAGCCTTTTTTTTAACCAAATGTACAATAATCAGCCTATCAGAAACTCTTCAAAGATATTATAATTTGTTTTAAATATATTGTCTAATCAGTACATAATCTGTGGTGCAAAAATGACAAGATATAGTTTCACAGTGGGGTTTATCTGACTCTTGGGATGAATCAATAAGCATCTTTTCTAAAACGTCAGGCTTTCCTTTTAAACTTGGACTGATTTCTGCTTCTGATATGCTGATGAGCTGCAGCATTTTACGTTTGCCAAGATGCTTCTTTAATGGCCCTGTTTCCCCCTGAAAAAAGAGCCACTGATATCCTTAGAGTGTAACCAGGTTAAATAAGGGTCATAAACAAATTAGCATGTTACACGGACCTCGTATGATTTCCTAATGGGACATGACAGAGGACAAAACCCCGCATGCCAACTGCTTTTACAATGCCACTAAGATTCAATAATTAGCAGACAGGAATAAAAGCCTAATCAATGTTGCGCTATCGCCAGCTCCCTTCAAGCAAGAAAAGCCAAATGCATTACAAATCAGCCTCGCATCTCAATGGGACAAGTATCCCAGAGCGGCCGCCATGCTACCAGCGTGCTCTCATTTAGCTGGCCGTCATTAAAACAGCAGCCTGTAGAGACACCGTGGACCTGCTGCTGCTGTGTGCAGTGATTTATCACGGAGAGCAAAAGCACTTAGGGAGATTAAAGTGCAGAAGTGGAGTGCTGGAGAGCCTGGATCAGCAGGACTGGAGTCCAGTACGAAGAGTAATGGATCCGGGCCCAAGGAAAGGGAGAGGGGAGGAAGAAGGAAGCAGAGGAAAAGGATAGAGGGGAGAAAGAGAGGTGAGACATCCTGGGATGTGATCGAGCTTTGCTACATGGAAAGAGCGGGACTAATGTAGCGTGACCCATTTAGCAGCAGCAGAGGATATTCTGAGCACATCAATAGACAAATCACATCACAGAGATGGAGGATGCATAAGGGGGGGGGACGGAGAGAGAAATTCAGATCCCATTATACCAAGGACATGCGAGATGGACCAGAGAGAGACGAGCGAGGCGAGGCGACATGCGGGAGGAGAGGCTCACCTTTGACCCGGGACGTCCAATTTCTCCCTGGAGGAGGACAAATGAGGAGAGAGGAGATGCAGCAGTCATTAGAGCAGAGAGGAACACAAGGACACACGCACAGATACTTCAACAGCAAAGTACATTTTCAAGACTAACAAAACCCAAACACACACCTTCTCGCCTTGTGGTCCTCGGATGCCGGGTAATCCACCTTGACCCTGAAAAATAAGACTACATTTATATCCAGCTCACATCATTTAACAGAGCTTGGTCCATTTGTAAATAAATCAATAATATTGAGGTCATTTTGTTTCATTTAAATTCAACAATATTCTATCTAAATGGCTCCAGTGTCATGGATGCACATTAGCTGAAAAGTGGTGCAGGCCGTGATGAGAGTATATACATTGTGTTGTATTTATATAAGGGTCTTGCCTCTGGGCCCTGGGGTCCTGGGGGTCCTGGAGGTCCAGCTGAACACCCGGGTGTGACAGGTTTTTCCTTTTCCTTTACCTCTCCTCCAAACACGCTTGGCTCCAACACGCTAACACCACCCTTCAGTCAAACACACAACATCCAACCTGTTTCAATCCTATACTCTTAGCATGCAAATGTGTGTAAATGAGGTGTAATAAGGCATCAGGTGTGTGTTTGTGAACACCTACGGGGCTGCCATGCTTCCACAGCTGAGGCGGCGGGGGGAAGAGAGGTGGGGGGGGGCGGGGACATCAGACAGCAGGGGTCAAACGTCAGCGGCTCATCCAGAAACCTGAGAACTGAGAGGGAGCCAGAGTTTAAAAGATGCATGCAATATGTGTTATTTGCCTTATATGACAAGTTAAATATTCAACTTACCTGAGCGGGGGGAGAAGATGCTGTCCATGTAAGAGTGGCGGGCCCACGCAGAGCACAGCAGGAAGTGGAAGGACACGGCAAGTTTGATCAGATCCATCCTTATGGTTTACTCTCCCTGAAGCGGACAACACAAGCTGTCAAACACACACTCTATTTCTGCTGAGCTTAATGCAGTAACTGGCAGCTGTCACTTTTTCCTTACTCCCTCTAAAGGGTGTCACTTTTTCATCAACCACTTAACCCCCCTCCCTCTCCCTCCCTCCCTCTCTCTCTCGCTCTCTCTCTCTCTTTCCTCATAGCATAATAAACTTGTTGCAGCTCCACACTGCAGCAGATGCAGCACCGCTGTAATACCAGTTGTGCACCAAACCCCCTTCAGCCAGAATTAGACAGAGGGTGTGTGGGGGGGTGCTGTCACTCAGGCTAATTATGACTTCTAACACTTCATGTTAGAAGTCATAAGGCTTCTTCATTTACACAAACATTTCATTTCCAGTATGCTCATATTTCGTCTGGTAGTGGATGATATTAGAAGTCAATGCAGAACGAATGCATGCAGTAGTCTTTATTAATAAGCCTCAACATTCCCGTCTTATACTATCTAATTTAACGTACACAATGCCTCAATGCACAGATGATATAGTTAAATGATAGCAATGTCATCTAACATCCATGCTTTCCAATGCACAAGACCCCCCTTACCTTCCACTTGAGATTGTGCCGCACTTGTGTACACGTTGCTGGATCCCCTCTCACTTAATGCGCGGTGTGCAGACCCTCAGACTGGGGCTCCTCTGGCATCTGGCGAGCTGTAGACCGCTAATAAATCTGATCCACTTATCGACCCACTTCTGCTGTTCAATACCAACACAGATGCAGAAGGAGGATGGTTTTTATTTGTTCTCCCCGGGGGCTGAATGTCCCAGCAGAGGCCACTGAGTGGAGGCAGCACAGCGGTGGCGGCTCACTGTCAGCGGGTCCGGGTGGTCCAGTCTATGGTCCGGGTCGTTCGGTCTATGGTCTGGATGACACAGTCTGTGGTCTGGATGACACAGTCTATGGTCCGGATCAGAGGCTCGTTAGCTGCTGTGTCTTCTTGATCGACTTCACAGCAGCTGGATGAATATATGGGTTGGCGGCACCAACATTTTATGTCGGCATGCATACAGTACACTCGTTTGGCACGTTTTAAGTCTACTGATGGTTTCTGCAGCAGGGAACTGGCGCCCTCTGCTGGGTGTTTTAGTGAATGGCAGAAATAATAGGAAAAGTCAATATCCCTTAACTTTGCCCTACATTATTGACTTATTCTTATACAACTCTTAAAATAGATGAGTGAAACTGACATAGGGTAGGGCTCTTTTTGAACTACACAATCTCTGTCCGGTATGTTTTCTCTATTTTTTGGTAACAATAACTGGATTATTTTTATTAACTGTAAATTTGTATTTCAACATGTATATTTTCTGCATTTTTAATGCTATTTTATTTATTTTAGAGATGTTTACATTTTGAATTGTATATTTCTAGTCTTTTAATTTCTCTAATGTACAATGCCTTATCTTTTTATGCTGCTGCAACGCAAATAAGTACATATTATTATCTTATGTTATTTATAATAGGTTTATGTCTTTGTAATTATTTTTCTGACATTGGACCACCTTTATGTTATGGTGTCAATAGTGTGTGGTTAAACCAAGTACATCACAGACAACCAAAAGTCTAAATAACTAACTTAATACATCAAAAACAAAATAATTCTCAGTAAGAAAAGTGCTTTCTAAGTGGAAGGAAACAATAACTGGATCATTTATTTCCCCCTGGAATCACTGACTCAAGTAGAAATATTTTATTGCCACATTAATTTATTCAAGTCAAGGTCAAGGTATTGTCTAGAAAAGTAAAAATAGAGTAACAAAAAGCAACTTTATATAAATGACAAATCAGTTTGACATTCCAGTTCTTAAGTCAGAAACACATTCATTCATAAATGAATGAATACAAAACACACTCATATTAAAGTGCCGCTCTCGTGAAAGTAATCACACCAAGTAGCTTAAAAAGAGGAAATATAATACAATCCAGCACCGTCAAACAGTTTTTCAAAGTATTGAGACTTTAGAGAAAAGCTCTACGAGTAGTAAACAAAATATAATAGAAAAATAGACCTGAACATGAGCTGTGCAGCGAGAGTTAAAGTAGCAAACATGCAGAGTTTGTGCGAGCAGTAGTAAATGGTAAACAACTGTTTTTCGAAAGTCCCAAAGGAAGGCTGCCTCTTTAAGAAGCCTCGACTGAGAAATGTCTGGAAAACACACGAAGGCTGACTCATACGATAATTAAAAACAGTCTCACACAAAAGCTGTGTGGGAGCAATGCTGTAATGTAACAAAATGCAGAAAGAGAACTTTAACTCTACTTTAAAACAAAGAATACACTCTATTGTTTTTCCTAAATGTACAGTGCTTCTGTCCACAGCTGTGTGTGTGTGTGTGTGTTTTGTTTGTCAGTTTATTCAGAGGTGGAGTCCTTTAGATACGCTATAATATCCACTCTTTCCCTTTTCTTTCTGATCCCACTGAAGATCATCTTGGTACCAGGAATGTACTTCTTAGGGTTTTGAAGGTAGACGATCAGGGTTTCCTCATCCCATATGATGCCTACAAAACAAACACACACATTAAACAACATGTTTTGCATGAGTATGAAAAATCTGCCTTCTCACACATCTGATAACTGTTTTTAGGTTTTATGACCTAGTGTTAGAGCAGTTTTTAGAGCGAGAGAGTCTGCCTGTTCAGACTTGCTGCTCTTATCGTCAGGTAGAGAAAGGACCAAGCTGCTTCTCAGCTAGAGCTGTAACGATTAGTCGATTGACAGGAAAATACTTGCAAACTATTTCACTAATCCATTTATTGTTAAAATATACTTTACAAAATATACTGACAAAATGTAAATACATTCACAATTGTCTTACATTTGATAGGTTAATCAAATAATCCAGAAAAACATTTGATATTGAATATTTGACAACGAAGATAATTGTTTGTTCAGCTCTGTAGAATAACTTTGTGAGATAATTTCTACACATATAAAACATGCAGATGCATATTGATATGTTGTATTCATGGGACAAAGGAGAGACAGAATTTGATACCATGTTTAAACCAAATTATAATTCTGAGTTAAAGTAAAACGATCAGATGATTACACTATGATCGCTGATGTAAGACTTATGAAGGCTTGTCAAAAGGGCTAGACAGCTAACTTGTGGAATCTGGGCCAATGAATGAACTTGAAGGGCCCTCAGTTAGGTGCATGGGTTTTTGGCAATTACAGGAAGTTGTACTGACAATGCAACTTTATATAGATACAATATAAAGTATTGGACACTGGATGAGTTAAAGCATTAAAGAAATCATCAGAAACTGTGCTAAATAGTACAGTTGATATGCTTTCTCTGTCTTTCCTTTAACAACTTTTAGAGAACAGTTTGGCAGGTTACCATGGTGGTGTTTGATTGGAAAAAGTGGACCAGTTTTAACATCATGACATAGACCTGGTTAAATAAAACATTATTGAAGTGCAAAACAACCCTTTTGTTAGAATGTATGCATTCACTGGTAAACATGTTTAATGTAATGTTTTATGGTTTAAGATTAACAACCATACATCCTAAAATGTAGCCTACTTTTGTCAAAGATATACAAACAAGTAAACACTGGATTAACATGTTTGGGTAAACTTTATAGTAAAAATGTGGGGTGGTTAGAAACGTTGCTTAATGCTTGCTATACTGGGGTGCATTGTTATATAGATAATTCCTCTTTGGCTGGTTGGAGTTTGGTTGTCTGTATGAACTTTTGATCCTTACCTTTGTCGATGTTGGCCTGTGTGTACTTGTAGCCAGATGCCTGTCCTGTCTTCCTCCCAAACAGACCCCACAGGTTGGGTCCCGTCTTGTGACGCCCCCCCTCTGTCACTGTGTGACACTGGGAGCATTTCTGAACAAATACCTTCTTCCCTTTGTTGATGTCCCCCATGACCAGGAGCTGGGAGGAGAGGAAATGGTGGCAAACAATGAGAGTTACAGTCAGGAGCACTGAAAAATACTAGTGATTCAAAATGTGAGAGTGGAATTAATATGGAGTCCGAAATTATTTATGACACAATGTTTTCTGGGGCATATTGGTAGTTTAATAACCCTCACACTTACGGGTTGTTTTAGAAATCCAGTACATTATTATTATTATGTTATTATGTCGAAAAAGACAGACCTATGCTGTAGAAAGTAGGTCAAGCTACAACTGCGTGTTAGCCTGACTGAAAAAGATCGCTTACACATAGCCTATCTTTTTTTTCATTTTAACTATTGAAATCATGAAACTGCGTGGTAAAACGCGACTACAACATAATTCAGCACAGACATGTTGTTTTTACCGGAGGAAGAAGTGAAAATACAACAAACAAGACAACGTAACAAAAAGTTAGAGATTTTAGTTTACCGTAGTCTACCAAATAATGCTGTGTGTAGTTCAAGGACCTCCAGGTAAAAGTGTCCTCCCCTTTCCAAAGAATGTGATTGTTGTTGTTGTTTGCTAAAGTTTCTAGCTGTTTTCCCTTTTAAACTACTCGAACAAGTACACGACCGGATCTGCTCCCAAATGTAGGAAGGAAGGGGTTGGGTCGGATTGAATAAGCAGTGATAAAACTTTCGGATAAACTCGTTGCGCAACTCAGTGAAGAGGCAGCTTCAGAATGTCGGTCACACCCATTTGAAGGCAGGTGAGGTGTGTCGTTTGCAATGTATGGGAACACATACCTGTTGTGAAAAAGGCGTTATTGATATCAATGTAAATTAGAGTGAATATTTACTTTTAAGTGCATTACAGAGATTATGAGGTACGTGATAATTTGATTTAGGACTTTACTGTGGTTTAAACCACAATAATGCACTAAAAAAGTAAACCAGTAGAACTAGACCGGGGTGAAGTAAGTTTCATGTTGGAGATTTGATCAAAATGTCTTCTAGTCATCTGCCATGGTAAATTGCCCATATTAGATAACTGACGTGTCATGATTTGATTTTACAAAGATATATTTTTTTAGAGATAATTTTTTTGGTGACAATTCTGCATTTTTTTATTGAAAAGTCATGATTTCTTTTCAAAACTCTCACGTCACGTTACAGTACCTTGTGATTCAAATCAATGCAGAACTGTATTACTTTGACAATTAGAACAAACCTCTTTTTTATGTAATGGATTTTAGTGAGTGTTTTACTTTACATGGATACTGTTATGAAATTCAACAGTTTCTTTGTTGAAAAGTCTCAATACTTAACAAAATGTCATATATTTCATGTGACCCATTGACTCAAAATGTATGCAGCATTGTATAACACTCATGGACAAGTAGTACATACCTCTTTTCTCTAATAGAATGTAGTACTTTTTATATTTTATACAAATATTGTTGTCAATATTCAACAGTTTCCATTTGGATGTCAAAGGACAATGACTGTTACAAAATACAAAAATGTCATATTCATATATATCTCCAAGCAGTATACAAAGTCTAATAGTGACTCACATACCGTATAACAAACCTGTTGTATAAGAGCAAGGCTTATTGAACACGTTCCTTCACAATGAACATGGGCGCTGATTTAATGCCTTTTTCACATTCATATTTTGACATATCACAGTAATAATGGATTAGCAACAACGTGATTTTCCTGCTGAAATGAGTCTCAATATCTGCTGTTATGCGTATAGACATATTCTCGATAATGATGCCTTTGATCCATAGAGAACCGCAGTGAATCTATCGATTAGATTTATGATTAGAAAATTATAAAAGTAGGGTAGACATGTGGAGATTACCCGGCTGAACAAAACGTGATCTGTCTCTTAAATGTGTGTCAACCACAGACCTTATTTCAAGCTATTTTCCAAAATCCTATGGAGAAATTGCATTGCATTTTTGTCGAAGGAACCGGAAGAAGTTTACTTCCGGGTTTTAGGACGCGTCACTGCGGTTTTCTATTCAGGTGTCTTATAGGCGCAGCCATATTAATGAGCCAGAATAATTACCAGGGTGTTAGAACTGACACACCTAAGAAGAATGCAGCCATTGTCAATGTCAATACACTGGTGCTCTTCCTGTCCTGACACGTGTCTGCTGTGAAGAAGATTTACATTCAGATCCAGTTATTTTGTCAAAGAAAGAGTAGGGATTCAGAAAGAGCAGGAATTCAGAAAGAGGTGATGTTTGGATGCTGACAGGAACATAGCATAAAGATAAGGGACTGAAAGGGGTGTCATCTGGGAACTGGCCCCTTTATTTGGTAAAAAATAAAAGGCTATATTTTCCAAATCCTACCATTTGGTCCTTTGAAGAGCTGTTTAAACGCTATGTATGTGTTGGTTTGTTTGTTTGTAACCCCTTGAGTTAATATAATTATCTGTTGAGACACTAAACTAATGTGTGTCTCCCTCTAGTGGTCAGTCACTGCGGACACACACACACACACACACACACACACACACACACACGCGCACACACACACACACACACACACACACACACACACACTGTTTTGAAGGTGATCTTCAGAAGGCTTCAAACTTTTAAGTCCCACCTGAAGACCCACCTCTTTTCTCTCGCTTTCGAGTCAGTTTGAGCTATGTTTTATCGATTTGTATGCTTGGATTGTCTGTCCATAGCCTTTATGTGCCTTTTATCTATTCTTATGTATGCCTTTTATCTATTCTTGTGTGCCTTTTATCTATTATTGTAATATTATATTTTATTATAATGTTATGTTTGCTGTGAAGCACTTCGGTAAACCCTCTGTTTTTAATATGTGCTATATAAATAAAGTGGATTGGATTGGATTGGCTTGTTATGATCACATCATTTAAAAGCCACTTCAAATACGTCTGCAGCCTGCTTGATTAAAAATATGAAAACAAATTTTAATGAATATGTATAACATCATTTAAAAAATAAATCCTCTATGTTTTAAATCTTTTGAAAGAAATTAAAATAATGTTCGTTTTGATTTCCATTAGAAGCATCCCCCCATCAATCTGATTTCCCAAATAATTATAAACCCAATAAAACCCAAACCACTCGCTTGAAACTTTTATTATGATGTCACAGTAATATAACTTTAGAATGACTCGTACATTGGAATATTTCAACATACTTATCTATTCTTTAACCTTTGATATTTATCATTCTGACTGTACAAAAAAACACTCTAGTGATATTTACAAGTTATATAGACCCTGGTGTTGGCTTGTCAAAACCTCTTTCATCCCTTTAAAGGTCTTTCCTTGCATTTCCAACTCTTCTGAGCTGGTTGTAAAGTCAAACACTGCAGCCCTGTGGGAAGAGAACACAACGTTGTTAGCAAACAAAAGTCACAGTCATGGTACATTTATTTGGAAATAAAGGGGTTAAAAGTTGCACCCACCATTGCAAGCCAGCGTTTAATATCTGTGCTTTGGTCATTGTCCTCAGAAGGCTCCAGAAGGGACTGCGTCTCCCAAACCTCTGGGGCAGCTGTGCTTCTCGGTCCTCACGGCACTCGGCACACAGGTCCCAGGAGCGCCCAAACCTCTGGGGCAGTTGTGTTTCTCGGACCTCACGGCACTCGGCACACAGGTCCCAGGAGCGCCCAAACCTCTGGGGCAGTTGGGTAATATCATCACCAGGCAAATTCTCCCTGCCGAAACGCATGGGTACGTTGGCGTGCAGGTAGAGAGGTTTGGCCGTGGGGGGGTGGAGCTTGATGATGGTCGGGCCGCTGATTCTGCTGGTGGTCGGGTTCACGTGCACTTTGTAGCTCTCCAGATCCAAACTCTTGCGAATGTCACTTTTTGTCTGGAAGCAAAAACATGTGGAAGTCAGAATCAGTCTGATTTAAAGGTCCCATGTCATGGCCATTTCTACTGATCATAATTCCATTGTTGAGGTATCCTAAAATAGATTTATATTGTGCAATTTTCCAAAATCACATTGGTTTCTCATACAGCATCTCTGTATAGTATGTGTATTCACTCTCTGTCCTAAACAGCTTGTTGGAGCTCCTGCCCCCCCCTCCCTATGAGCCCAGTGGCCGTCTGCGAGACAGCGAGACACAGCGAAACCCAGCCCGAACACACACACACACACACACACACACACACACACACACACACACACACACACACACACACACACACACACACCCGCAGCCTGGCTGGGAGTTTGTGTGTGTGCTCACACACCGACTCACAGCCTCGCCGCGTCCCGCCGTCTCAGGGAGGAGAAATCGGCGGAGCTGCAGCCGAGAAAAGATTGTGTGTGTGTGTGTAACGTAACGGCTCCGCGGACGTAACGTAATGGCTCCACTGATTGGTCCATTTGGACCAATGGGTCCATTTGGGTATGGGCACGTCACTGTACCCAGGAAGAAAAAGAGAAATCTCCAATGAGGCGTTCTGGGGCAGCATAGACACGTCTTTTCTGTGTTAGAGTTTTACTCGCTACAGGGTGTACTTTGAGCGTTTGTGACTCTGCAGACCGTTTACATGCATTAAAAGCTACATAACACACAAGGGGACGGGTAATAACCAGAAAAGCATGACATGGGACCTTTAAAGAATATTTTCATGAATGTTGTCGATTACTAGCTTATTAGTCAACTAGTTTTATGATAATTTCATCTTTTTCTGTAAAGTTTTAAACAAATATGACACATTGCTGGTTCCATCTTCTCATATGATGAGGATTTGTTGCTTTTTTGTCATATAAATAATGATCACGGCAATATCTTAGGTGTTTAGACAGTTGGTTGGAGACATACATATTTTAAATAAGTCATCTTAGGTTCATCTTTGACATAAGACAACAGTATAATTTATTACCACAATTATTTGTTTCAGAATTAGTTTTGACCACTCATATTTTCTCTAGGTTGGATCACATAATTTCCCATTATTATTTCATACACAGTACAATCAAAAGCAACACCATCATGTACGTGAACATGAGTGACCCATTTACATATTTTCTTGTAAAAGATATGTGACAATTGCTTTAAATAGTTGGAATCAATTGTAATTTTGCGATCTTGAAAGTTGTAGTACAGAATACTAGGAAAGTGGAGCTGTCCAAAACACATAAATACTCAATTTATAATCATATATGACAAATGAAAGTAGGAAATCCTTACATTTGATAAGCTTAATAACATATAATATGTGGCATATTTGTTTGAAAAATGACAAGTGCCAATTAAAAATTAATGAATCTACTTACATTTGAACTGTAAAGGACTAATTGAATAAGCATCATTGGATAGTCCTTACCTGTTGCTGTTTCCTCACACTGTGTCTTCCATAGTCGCTGCTCAGCAAAGTTTTATCCCTGTTGATAAATGTCCCGTGTACCTGCAAGTCAGACGCCCCGAGCATCAGGAGCAGCACTACAGTCAGCATGTTAACAGCAGGAGACATGTTGTCTGAGGACCCCTCTGACCACAGTTATTAAAGACCCCTGAAACGTACGTCACCTGTCACATATTGTAGACACACACACACACACACACACACACACACACACACACACACACACACACACACACACACACACACACACACACACACACACACACACACACACACACTTACGCACATACACTAATTCAAACTGAGCAAATTCCTGCTTTAATAATCTTCCAGCTCTGAAGAATAGATTTGGAAAGGCATTTATGTCCTCATTAGGCTGCTGAATGAACCTGTTGGCAGAGGGGAAGGAAACTAAACACAGGCATCTTATGGAAATGGCCAATTCACATTCAATACACGTGATACAGGATGTGTTGTTCGATATAAAGGCTCTATTTTCCCCTTTACTACAAGCTCTGCTCATTATGTGGCAACGTCAATTAGAGACTAAGCAAGCTGCTTTGAAGGACACAGGTTCACAAGTGGATGTGTTTGAGTTTTCTTTTATGTCTGGAGAAATTTGAGCTCTGTTTTTGATTCATTCAGTTATTTCCTCTTTTATTAGAATATAACAATTGTAATCTAACATTTCCTTTAACCCTTTTTTTTGCCATAATTTAATTTGTGGAAATAAGAGTAAAGGTTGAAGACTCTTTACAATGCTCTGGCCCGTACGCCAGTGTTAGAGTCCAGTGTTTTTCCATAATGACCCATAAGATATAATAATACTTATATGATAAAGCTGGTGATATTTCCGCTATTTCCGACACACAGAAGAGCAAAAATAAATACATAAATAAATAAAACGATAAAGAAGCCCATCCCTCAATAATATACCAGCCTGTGTCCCTCAGCCCAGAGCGCACTTGCCACTACTGAAGACATACATCTTGCAAGCTCATCATACATTTTAAATTGTGAATAACTCTTAAAGGTAAGGTAGGTAAGAATGGAGAAACCAGCTCGAGTGCGCTAGAATTTGAAAGTACACAACCGAAAAAAATCTGCCCCTTCCTTCAGACTTCCTTACAGAGCCCCTCTTCCAACACACGAACGCACACATGACCAATGAGGGCACGAGATAAGATTGTGTACGAGATGGAAGGCTATTTTAGCCGGGCCGGCTCAGATGATTGGTCGCGCCACGGCTTCCACAGATGAATTTTTTTAATGTATTTATTGTCAAAGCATTTCATATATTCATTGCTATCGGGATGTTAAGAGCATTTAATATAACAAAAAGTGTTTCTGAAGTGAATTACCTACCCCACCTTTAATGATACCTCCTTTTGCACAACCATATATTACAATACATAAACATTACTTAACCATTTTTACTATTAATAATACATATTGATGATTCGCTTCAAAGACGTGTGCATGGGGGTCGAAAGTATAGAGAGATAGACTCAATGTACGATTGTAGGATTTGTAGTCAATATCAAAAATATACAATATCACCAGCTTTCTCCTTCAAATAAATGATGTCTTATACGTCATACTGGATAAACACTAGAAAATACCCAAAATGCATGTGTGTCACATTACACATTGTTCACAAAATGCAGCTTAAGCCTCTATGGAAACGTAAGTATCTAGCAACCGTTGGACAACAGCTTTCGACAAGTATCTGCAACAGGCGTGGGGTCGACGTCACTCACCATTCCTGTTCCTGAGTGTGACAATAAGTGACTCACCGGAGCTGTGTTCCCATCCTTGGCAGACAGAATGTGAGGAATGCTTGGTGTGAACACACAGGTTGATAATGACAGCGCACAGGGAACTTTCATTTGATCCATGCGTCATGACCCTGACATTGTTTTCATGTGCCTTGTTGCCATGTCCTGTCTCACCTTTAGCACAGCGGGCCAGTGGAAGAGTATCCCAGTCACATCTGGTTTCAGTGATTCAGTATCATCCTTAAGATGTTTTTTTATGGCTATGGTTTCAGTCTATCTTTCCGTATTATCATTTACCTCCCACCTCTCCCCAGCCTCTCTCTTTGTGCTCTCCCTCCATGACCCCCGGCCCCAGCTTGCAGACTATGGGGTTCTGGATTTACGATCCTGTCTCTGACACTTATCCAGAGTCTTATCCGCAGAAGGCTTCCCTATACCGCGAGCCCTCCCTTTGTTCTTTCACCGAGCACTCCCTCAAAGACCTTGTTCTCGGACACTGTAATTCTCTCTTCTTAATGTTTTTAATGTGCATCCCTCGCCACCCCGGCGGCCTTTTCATCTTTCCATTTTCGTCCTTTTGGGCCTCCTCTCCCTCCCCTCCTCTTTGCTTCTATGCTGTCCACTTGCTTGAAAACAGACGCCGCTTATTTGGAAGAAATACTGCCCTGCAGGTTTGATTTAAAACGCCTTGAACCTCCCACATATAACATGCTTTTGACTCATTGTGCACCCGTGGTTGAGGTGGCGTACGGTTTCCTGAAATGTCTAAAACAATAATGAATTATTTTGTTAACTTCAGGAAAACTAATCGGGCATACAGATGAAAACTATAGGGAAAAGGTACAAATAGGTAGATTCAAAGAAGAAGCAGAAACAGGAAGTAGAATAAACCAATGTTGATCCCCACCTCTCTCCCTCTCTCTCTCTCTCTCTGTCTGACTGGGATCTGGCAGCCTTCCCAGAATTCCTCTCTAGGACCAGGACACCCTCGGATTCCTGGGATGATTTGTGGGAATGTGCTGTTACCCCCCTGCTGAGCTGATTTATGTTCGGTTTTATCTTCCCCCTCACTTAGACATCAGCCGGGTCATCATCACAACGCTTTACATGCCCGTACACTCAGCGAGGAGACACATTCATCAAGCTCTTGTGACGGGTTATAGTTTTATCAATGATCAAATCCATTTCTGCGGAATCACAGCATTATGATGTATGTGAAGACACACTGACGCCAGGCAGACAGACACACACACTCGCACATGTGGTCGGCTGTGTTGCGTTGTTGTGATTGTGGGGAGAGGTGATGGATTCGTGTCTCTCACATCCAGGAGTGACAGAAGGAAAACTTTGGGCATATTGGAGGTTAAGGAGAAAGACAGTAAGTGTTACTGTATCTTTCTGTCCTCACAAAGACAGAAGGTTTTATGTTAAAGCATTTAACCTGCTGCACATGCAGAGGCCCGGGCGTTTTGGGGGCCGTACGCAGAATTTGAACCCCTCCACCCCATTGAAAGCATCTCAGGAAAAGACAATAAATTATCCTGATTAGTTTCCTTTTTACGACAGGTAGTAAAACTCCACCAAAAACCCGGATAAGACAGAATATTCCTTAAAGGACAATGTTTTATATTTGTGTTTCTGTCACCAAGTCTCAAAAAAAGGACCAAAGACAAGAATATTTGAGTCTGTCTCTCTTAGTGATTGGTTACTACTGAAGGCATACATCTTGTAAAATAGGTCAGAAATAAAAGCAAAAGGCCAAAAAATGTAATATATGTGGACAACGTCTTGTGAAACATGTGAACTGGTGCAATAATGTGTCTCATTGAAGTGTTTCCACATACTATTAGGACACAAATGCAGCTCTTATAAGGTACTGTGTGAGGCTTTGGCTACACAGACCATTCTTGTAAATAGGATTGATGTTTTTGGTGTTTTCTTAGGATTTGTTGACGAACATAAAATATCGCAAGACCTTTAAAGAACCTAAATGAACACAGGCTTCACATGTTGTCACTGTTTGGAGAAAAACATGTATTGTGTCTTCAAATAATGTGAATATCTTTATGATTTTTGAGTTCCTGCAAGTTAATAATCCCTTGAGTGGTTTGAGTATAAGCCTGAATCACAAAAGGACATAAATAACTTTTTTTTAACCTGACACCAGCAGTTTCTAACTTGCTGATTTGTGGTCCCCCGAAGCACCTGAACAGCTGCTCTGTTCACCTCTGCTTTTGTAAAGCTCTGCATGCAGACAACAGAGAAATGCACATATTTCTTAATTTTAATCAATGGGGCCTTTAGTCAGTTTATCGATCTGCAAAGCATATGTATCTGTCGTGCTCAGGTTTTGAGTCTAATTCACGGTTGAAGTCTTGTTTCAAAATGTTTAATTACATTAGCACATGGGCATGTTTGCAGGTCAAGAGGTATAAAAGTATTACTATATACTGTACCTGATGATGAGCCTATTTGGACTTGAAGAATACTAATACTTCTATTTAATTTAATAAAGAAATGGAACTTTAAATGGAACAGTCTGGCATGTTCTCAAAAAGAGTGAAATCTTTCCAAGGCTCTGATTCACTCACCTTTTAAATCAGTGCAAGCTTTGTTCAATATTAAATACCAAAGAATCAATCCGTAGTTAATGTAAAATCACATTTGAGTTTTTCTGATATTTGTCACATTTACATAGACCACTAGATGGCACTCTAGGTTTGGATGATCAAATCTATAATTTACATATTTGTTTATAAGAGTCTCTAATCGGTTTTAAATCCAAAAATATGTTGTTTCTGTTGAGCTGTTACTCAAATGTCAGATCAGTTGTATGCCTTTTGTTGAGGAAATCAAACTAGTGTTGATTTTAGTGCATCATTGGACACATTGTAAAACATGTCGTCCACCAGGGGGCGCCTGAACACCCTTACTTCTGTGTTTGTAGAGGAGGAGGAGGAGGAGAAGCAACATTAGGGGTGGAGAGTCAGAGGCTGTCCTCAGAGAAAGAGGAGTGTCTCCAAAAAGGGGAGGTGTTCTCACGGTAATTGACAAGGGGAGGCGCTGAAAACACTGACCAATCAGAGGCGTGTAGAAATCCACCAATCGGAGAAGGAGAGGAAGGCAGGAAACTGAGCAAATTACCCTTGATGAGAGAGTGGGAGGATGGGAAAGATGAGGGGCCCTCGGATAGGGGTGTGTGTGCGAGTGTGTGTGGGTGAGAGTGTAGAATTGATGGAAAAATCTGCCATTATATCTTATAATTTAATTTGATTTATTTTTATTTTATTTTATGGTATTTTCCTTTTTCCCAATCATAAATGCTTAAGGTTCGTTCAAGTGTAGAGAGATAAATAATGAGTGGACAGTGGAGATGAGCGATTGAGCCGCAGCAATAAAATACAGCTTAACTACTGTGATGAAAGAAATAGAGATGTATAATGTGGGGGGGGGGGGGAAGGACATTTGTAAAAAATAATGGAAGAGAATTTGATAGATTTACATCGGAAAGCAGAGAACAAACTGGTAGATAAAATGAAAAATTCCTGATGGCAAAATAGTCCCCGTCATGTTGTTGTTTTCCTTTCTCCTTCTGTATTTGAATGTTTACGCAGTCGTTTATCTGTTGAGTGAGTTTCATGATCCTTGGGCCTTGGAAACCTTTTAAAACCCGGGTCCATAAATCCTAAAGACACTGGTGTCAACGAGAAAATAAGTATTTTTCCTCCTCTCTTATTCCTAAATGAAAGGCTTTTTTTTGTACACATAATACTAATTACATTGAGTGGGAAAATAACAAACTGAAAATGAAGTTGTAGGAAAAGAAAGGAGATGAAAATGCTTCCCTCAGTGTTTCTCCTGACCTCTGGGTCTTCTCTCTGCTCCCAGTTGGATGTTCAGTTCGGCTGCTGTTCAGCGGGTCAGAGGAGGTCAAAGGTCATTCCAGACACCCACACTGCGACCTCCAACCTCTCGTCACCGTGCAGCTGAACCCTGCACAGCACATAAAGCAAAGCGTAGAGGGAGAGGGGAACACTGAATGTTTTAACACACAAAATCGGATTTGTTTGACTATGTTTTCAAGCCAGTTGTAATTTGGGACACTGGGAAAGACAGACTGACGTGAAAACAAAAAATCCAAGGAATCAAAAAGAGTTGTGTTTACTCTAATCACAGCGATGGAGATGGGACTGCTCAACATTATCGCTAATTGAATACACGAGACTTTCATACGCAGAGTCAGAGACAGGAAGCATGCGCTGCCTTGATTCATTTACTGCTCACTTTGTGTTGCGTGCTAAAGCGGGCAGGGGGCGGGGGGGGGGGGGCTTAGGCAAAACATGAGAGGAAAAATACCAGACCTTTTGATTTAAAATGAGTATTTCTTTTCTTAATTATGGCTATTTGGAACATTTCTCAATGTGTCTTTGTGCTGTGTTTGCCTGGAAACACTGAGTTTGGCAGGCCGAAAAAAAGGGCTTGCTCGAAAATAAGGAGCCTTAGTGCAATGAAGAATTTTAATGCCAAATAAGGGTCTTTGATTAAGATTTGGAACTGTAGCATAATGTTGTTGTTATAAGAATACAATGTATGGTAGTTTGTCAAATTTAACTTTATTTACATAGCATTTTTCATACATAAAAGGTAATGTAAAGTGCTTTACAACCCTGAAAAAACTATAAACAACACTTTTAACTTCATGATTAAAATCACTTGGTACCAAAATAATTCATGAACACAGGACTGAATACATTAACGAAATAAAAATAAATGAAATGAAATGATTTGGAAATTGGAAAAACATCTTGCACAATTCACCTAATGTGGACATAATGAGCCTTGGTTTGTTGACTAAATAAGGTTAAGTAAGACTTTAAGTTATCCCTAATATGTGTCTAGTTTGCATTACGCTATACTCAAGTGTTACCATGTGGACTTACACATTGTTGTGGGAATATCACACAAAACCCTTAATTAAATCACGAAATAACTGCCCTCTGAAAGTCCTCCATTCAAACAAAAGGCCTCAGCAGAAGTATCGAAGTGCATGCACTTAGCAGTATTCACTTACAGTACCAACTCTCATGTTTCACTTCCAGGAAGCTTTCAACCTCTGATGCGTTAACCTTCATAAATTAAGAGCATACAGTAGTTATGCTATATTAAGTGTGCTGTTATTCTGCTGCGTTAGTGAACGTACTTATATATGTACAAGGTATATATGGGGCTTTGTTGTTTGTGCATTCATAACAAAATAAAAGCTTTGGTAATTAAAATAGCTTCATTTAAAATACATTAAATCTTATCTGCAATAATGGGTATGGTTTAGATACTTTCAAATCATAAATCCGGCCCACAGGCTTTAATACAAATATCTACATTAAGAGCTCATCAGGTTGATTACAGAGGATTCTACACTCTCTTCTAAAAACGTAGGCCCTAAAATATGTATATAAAAGTTAATTGAATATACCATTAACTATTTCTTGTTACAACACCATTATCAGAAAGAAAACGATTTATCTCAGCTGTAAGAAATGACTTGACAATATTTCCAATTTTTTAAACTTTGTAGATGTTCCTTTTACCATTGATTCAATAGGAAACATATTGATTTGCTTTATTTATAGTAAATATGCAATAGTTTCCATCCAGCCATCTATCATTATTTGTTATGTCTACAGAATCATGAGACATCTTTTTCCAATGAATACAATTGCAAAACAACTAGTGTGTGTGTGTGTGTGTGTGTGTGTGTGTGTGTGTGTGTGTGTGTGTGTGTGTGTGTGTGTGTGTGTGTGTGTGTGTGTGTGTGTGTGTGTGTGTGTGTGTGTGTGTGTGTGTGTGTGTGTGTGTGTGTGTGTGTGTGTGGTCAGTAATATTTGAATACAACACTGTTATCCTCTGATGGTTTGTGATGGTTCTCCTGTGAAAGCATCCCCACTCTCCCCTCATTTCCCCTCCCTTTCCCACTCTCTCCCCATGCGTTTCCCGGCAGCACATGCGTGTGCGGGTTTGTGTGTGTGTGTGTGTGTGTGTGTGTGTGTGTGTGTGTGTGTGTGTGTGTGTGTCTGTGTCTGTGTGTGTGTGTGTGTGTGTGTGTGTGTGTGTGTGTGTGTGTGTGTGTGTGTGTGTGGGAACTTGATGCGGACCATAGCTTTCAGCACAGTATGTAGGATCCCTAGAGTTATGGAAGAAGACAGAATTAAAGAGCGCGAGATATGGGAGAGTCCAATTTGACCTGTGCAGAGCTTTTCGCACGCACGCACAAACCACACACAGACACACACACACACACCACACACACACACAGTGTAGTCTAGCACTGATTGGTGGGGACAGCTGTGGGATAGTGACATCATCTTAAGTTGCCGGCTGGTTTACTTGATCTGAGCTGAGGGGAAGATTGAAACTGAAACACCAGACTGCTCTCTGGACCCACATCCTCTGCCAGAAACCCCCCCTGAGTGTGTCCGTGTGTGTGTGCTTAAATGCATGCAGTGGGGTGTGTGAAGGTTTAAGAGCACCAATAAAACCCCAGCATCGAACCGGTCTCCACTTTCTTCCTCTCTCTTTCTGTCTCTGGTTGTCTCTCTCCCTCCCTGGCTCCCTGCTGATTGATGCGTTGTATATATTCCTCGCGGTTAATCGGATCCTTTTCTTCCAGAGGTTTCTGTTTCTGTAAATACAGTCTGCTGAAGGCAGGCAGCCAGGCTGACTGTCTCTGAGGGGGATTTAGCCACCGCTCTGAAGCCTGGCTCTGTGCTGGGGAGGCCCCAGAGGACAGGAAGGAGCACATGATGCCTCCTGTGACGGGGCTGCCGCACGCTAGCTGTTATTTGTGAGTGTGTGTGTGTGTGTGTGTGTGTGTGTGTGTGTGTGTGTGTGTGTGTGTGTGTGTGTGTGTGTGTGTGTGTGTGTGTGTGTGTGTGTGTGTGTGTGTGTGTGTGTGTGTGTGTGTGTGTGTGAGAAAGGGGGAAAGGGGTCATCCGAGTTTGGTGTTAGCAAAGTTGTGTGGATTCATTAGACATCTGACTTGATCTGAGCAGTAAATTAGCTGTTACATGGAAATGAGCGAGCAACGAGGTGGTGCACTGATGTGACTTTTTGCGGTTCAGTGAGGATGACACAGGAGGGGGCACACACACACGCACACACACGCACACACGCACACACACACACACACACACACACACACACACACACACACACACATGCATGTCACACAATATGTGTGGCATCTATGTCTCTCTTTGCTGTCAGATATCCACATAATCAGCTCATCACAAAAATGATCTTCTATTTAAAACAGACAGCCAAACCAGCAAGAATGTGTGTGTGTGTGTGTGTGTGTGTGTGTGTGTGTGTGTGTGTGTGTGTGTGTGTGTGTGTGTGTGTGTGTGTGTGTGTGTGTGTGTGTGTGTGTGTGTGTGTGTGTGTGTGTGTGTGTGTGTGTGTGTGTGTGTGTGTGTGTGTGTGTGTGTGTGTGTGTGTGTGTGTGTGTGTGAACGTGTGGTTTAAGATATTTAGCCTGAGCATGGGAAAAAGCTCAGTTTTAGACTGCAACCACTACTACCCCAAGTAACAAATTCCAAAAAATCCCTTAAACAAAACAACATGTTTGCACAAACTGAAGTGCACATACTCACGCACAGATGGGGGATGCTATTAGTTTCTTCTCATAAATAACATGACGACATGTTTTAGGTTTGGAGACAGTGAAGAGAAGACCATTATTACCAGTGGAATAATGAAGTCATCATAATGAGGATAAAACCACCTTTCTAGGTTTGCCCAAGTTTTATGTTCCTCTCCATTACTGCTGATTGGACACACTCTACTCAAGGTGCACTTAATAGCTTTTTCTTGAGCTTTCAACTGCCTCACATGTTCTTAATCAGTAGCACTTTTTGTTAAAAAACACTTAAAGTGCTACGGTTGAAATCATAACTGCCACTGAGCTCACATGTCAACAGATCAATCTCCAGGACAATTGAATACACTGTGGTTATACGGTTGAAAGCTCCAGACAAACAGGAGGTGTAATATGAGTGAAGATTGTTTTGTCAAACGTTTTCATCTTTAGTTTAGTTAGTTTTAGGTTGATACTAATATTGATATCTTCAAATATAAAAAATATGATAATTATATGACACATTTTGTATTTTAATATTAATACGCAATATATTTTATAATTTAAGATATTTTATAAGGGACATTTTACAGTTGAAATGTTTTATTTTTTTCACTGGATATGGCAACAAATAAAACAAATCTATACTTAATTTTTTATTAAAAAAACAAATATTGAATTTGAATATAATCCTTGCAACCAGGTTCCAACATCTTAAAAAAGCATTGACCAAAGGTAAGGTGTAGGCACTTTGAAATGTAAAAACAAAGTAACAAAGAGGACAGAATTATTAAAAAATGCTTTATTATAGGCCACAAATTAGTATAAATTGAGCTCATCTGTCAAAATACAGTTTTATGTTTAGAGTCCTTCTAAAAGTCCATGCCTATAAAGCCCAATTTAAAGGGATCTGAATGGACACATTGAGAAAACAAGAGAGTGGGGGACAAAGAGACAGAGAGCGAGAAGCTAATGAAAGCGAGCAGAGGGCTACCACCCACTGGAGCAGACACATTCACTGTCTCACTATGCAGAAAGTCAGCAGAGACACAAAAGGTATAAATGCCATCTGGGCTAGGAGGCTACGCTACATCCAGGGACAATAGGGGCTCATTCACGCTGCCCAGCCCAACCAGGGCCATCTGCTCCTGGTGAGAGTGAGTGGGAGAGGGGACCCCCTGTACCTCCAGGACCCCCACAGGTCCAATCATGCAGCAGGATGCTAGACTGAAATCAGCATAATATTTGAATCAGGCTATGAAACTATAAATAAAGATGATCTGAATATGTTTTGACACAATAGGCGACTGAATGTGCGGCTGTGTAAGATTCCTACACTGGGAATGAGAACATGTGTGGTGTATTTTTTTTAGCAACAATGGTGAGAGGAGAGCAACTGTTACACTAGCGGGGGGCATGACGGTGAAAGGGAGAGTGGTGCATGCAAACATGTATACATACAGCACGCAAAGCACAGATGCACCCAATGTGCTACATAACAGCGGCCATTCATCACGCAGTGGAAAAATGAAGGAAAGACACTGAGAGCAAAAGCCTATGACTCTAGTTCTAACTTGTGACTAACTGTAAAAAAATGTAATCTTTTAAAAGCTCAAAAGTGTGGTAGATGATTGGAGATACAGATCTGTTTCCAGCTAGTCTATACTTTGGAATGGGGAATATTCATGCCACGAAGGCATGTCACACCATAGCATGACAGTGAAGCAGCCAGAAAGAGAGAGCATCTCGAGAATCTAAATTTGGGATTTGCAACTGGGGCATTGAACCCACACGGAGGCAAACCCACACAGACACACACACACACGAAGATACGTGTATATATATATAGAGGGAGAGTACATGCCACATGTGCACATTACAAACATGCAATCATGCAACCCATGAACACATGTACCATCAATCACCTAGCATCAAACTAGGGAATTTCCCTTTTACATATCATATCTCGCACACTTATTACTCAAAGACCCTCTTTGAGTTTTCATGATCATGAACGCAGATACTGAGCTTTAAGCTTGTATTTAAGTCCAAAGCAGGCTGGACATGCCAGTGCTGACATAACTCTAAAGTTTGTGTGTCGTTCATCATTCAGTGATCACTATTATTGGATAACTGTTTCATTCTTAGCAGGTTTTATTTCTGTGACAGTGGCAAAAAGGTTTTTCTTAAACCTGCAATTACTGCTTTCACGAGACACCGGGCCAGCATAATGAGATTACTCAACATTTCTAAACTGATATGATGAATTTGTTAGTAAAAAGATGCTTATTTACACATCCTGCAGACACAATCATTCATTTAGAGCCATGTTCCTTACACACCGGTGTCCCATTGCCATTTTAACATTATTGTTATGTTAAAATATTGATAATCTTATTCAATATAATTATATTAGCAAAGGATAACACAAGGTGAACATGTGCCCCTTATAGTGATAAACCTGATGCTGAAGCAGTCCTTAGCTTTATGGAGCTTTTTAGTGTCTTTTAGCTTCTCGTTTTGGTGGTACATCCCTTAACTTAACATTAAGTGTTTTGTGCCAGCCTTACTGTTTTATCTTTGCCATTTCCAGCAGCGACAAGCATCTATTTGAGGAGCAATTCTCTGTTAACCCCACTGTATGCTACATCAGCAACCAGAATCAAACAAAAGACAACGTGAGTGATGGTGGAGACCAAAACAGAGCAAAAATCAGAGTGATTTTGAGGCCTGAAGTGAAGTCCCAGTGAATCGTAATGTTGTGTCTGCTCGATGTGTAACTATGCTACTCTCTGCCAACACGACATATTTACTTTGTTAGGTGATAACATGTCAATGTTGTGTTTACAGCTTGTTGCTCTGACCACAAGTGGTTAAGAAAACAATTACAAAAAGGGTGTTACAGAATCTTGTCATTTTAATGTGTATTTTTATGTGCTTTCCAATAAAAGTCAACAGACACACCAATCACGCTCTAGTTAAACATGTACACTAACATCAACAGTTGCCTGCCGTCAACAGCTATTGTTAAACGGTATCGGACGCGATGACAACATGTCAGCATTTGCTCTTTGCAGATTCTTCTACGTCAACATCTACAGCTTAACGCTTTTGTGTATCGTCTCTTTTGTGTGTCCTCACCAATGTCACCGTCACTGACTGTTTACACTCTGTGGATTGCGCAGACAGATTAGCAAATGTTTGAGGCTTGGGTTTAAAATTGATTTTCAGTGAGGGTTATACTACTTAAAGTGTGACAGCCTGCAACTGAGCAGCCCCTCTGGCTTCATTTTACTTGTGCAGTTTAAAGGGAAACACCTACATTTGCTCGAAGATGCTCAACGTCAGGCCAGTCACCAGGATTTATGCCCTGTATTAATGACCGGTTTTGTTCTGCAACACACCCAGACACAGAGAGTGTGGAAATCCCCTTCAACTGCTGACAGACAGTTGTCAGAGGCCTCAGATAAATGAAGGAGTTTCTCAGTCAGCCGGTTCCTAAAAGGCAGACACAGCTCACCCCGAGGCTGAGGCGGCGGTTGTTAGAAGTTGGAAAACAGGAATTGTTATTGCTAACAAATACATTTGCATTAGCAAACAAGCTTCGATACCTAGAAATATAATATACATATAAAGAAAGAACTTCTATCAGTCAGCACTGATGTTCGTTGATCTCCGGATGCAATAGAGGTTTCGCAATACAATATAGAAGGAGGATTGTGTCATATTATCTTGGGTGGAAAGCTCAGTCGAGTTATTTCACTTATTAAATATTTTCCTGGTACACCCAGAAAAGCAGGCGAAGAAGGCAGCAGTAGAATAAGTGTTCACTAATAGATCTTGAAGTAAAAGTGACAACAGGTGTCAGATGAAAGATAGGAGTTGTAATTGAACTTTTTTAGAGATTTCAAATAACTAAAGGACATCTTGGTTAAAGAACTTCCTGGTGAAAAAAGGTTACAGCTGTCAACTCACAGACCTGGTTTCAAGTTAATTCATACAGCTAAATGCAATCAATGTGTGTACTGCACATGTTTATCACAATGACATCACTCAGAATAACCCCCTCATTAATATGTGCCTTGTTTATTTGGTGCTGACCTAATTAGAAGTTTTAAATTCATAACGATAACCATATATGCAGCTGTTCCACAACATGCGTGTGTTGCTGGGACTCTTCAAAGTTCATATATGCTGCTTTGGGACTCATTGCCTAACAACCTATTCTGGCATTTAGCTATTAGGGTGTGTTGAAAAAAATCCTGTCCCATCTGAAGAGGCAATATCTGTGTTTCAAATCAAGTGCAGGTGATTTACATTGTATGATCTTATTGCCAGTGAGTCTGGAATTTCATTTCTGCTTGTGAAAGTGAAGAGCGGTTAACATGGAAGTTTTAGAGGAGATCCTTTCCAACGTAACCAGTAGAAACCTTCTAACAACTCTACAATAAACTCCTCTTTTGGAGGCCGGTCGGGACAGTTAAATCCAGCAAGTCACTGTGTGTGTCCATTATGATGAAAGTTGGTCGTACATATTAAATCTGCAGGATAAAAGGCTTGAGTTTGCAGAATATATCTAAAACCAACGCTCTATGGACTGACTGAAATCAACAGTTGTTTTGCGAGCAGTTTATCAAATGTAAATGTTTAACATTCATTCTAAAATGTCTTATCCTTGAACTCTCTTTTCTCTGTCTGTCATGGCCTTTGCATGTATGAGTGTGTGTGTGCACCAAGAGGTTTGTGACAGGCTTTGACAGGTACCGCGTGATGGCAGACCTCCCTGCTGTCAAACAAACAGACAAACTAAAGGAACGAGAGATAAAGAGCGCCGATAGGAGGAGAGTGACTGACTGATAGCAGAGCAGATGATAGGACGGGAACATACAAATGACTGAAAGGCGAAACATTATAATAATAAATTACCTTCAGTCACTGCCCATACTTCTTTCCCCTCCACATTTCCTTTCATTTCCTCACCTCTCTCTGACATATGATTTCTCACTTACCTCTCTCATCTCTCAACACCCCGCCCTCACCTGGACGAATTGCCCAGGTTTCAGCGCCCCACTTCTGTGCTCAGGCAAATCTAAATACACCTCAAATGCTCTGAGTGGTGCAAACTTGCCTGAGCACGAGGGAAGGCGATCTGTGTGCAGAGAGCTGCTGCCAAGTATGAACTTGCAGTCGAAGGAAAATATACAGAGACAGAAGGAAAATCGCTTTTGAGTAAAAGACTGGAGAGAGTTGCAAGAAAGAGAGAGAGGGAGATCTGCGTGTGTTTATGTGTATTTCCTTGGCAAATGGCTGTTGATGTTTTAGTTGTAGTGTGCTGTCAAGGCCTGTCACCTTGACGACAAAGCCTGTATTTCACTCTCTCGCTAAAGAGAAGGACTGAGTGAGGGCCCCTGGCTTCTAACCCCCTGTCAAATGCATGTATTCACTCACACACTCACACACTCACACACACACACACACACACACAACTCTCTCACACACACGGCAGATTCGTCCTCCCTATTCATTTAGTTCACTCGGCTCTGGATCCATTTCACAGAAGTTACACAACCTGTTTACGTTCCACAGAAACTCTCCACTGTGTGTGTGTGTGTGTGTGTGTGTGTGTGTGTGTGTGTGTGTGTGTGTGTGTGTGTGTGTGTGTGTGTGTGTGTGTGTGTGTGTGTGTGTGTGTGTGTGTGTGTGTGTGTGTGTGTGTGTGTGTGTGTGTGTGTGTGTGTGTGTGTGTGTGTGTGTGTGGTGTTTGGTTGACATCTCATTCAAGAGCTCACCTGGCATGTAAGGTGAAAACAACAGGTACATCAGGTCATGGGAAGTGGCGTGTTCCTGTGTGTGTTTGCGTGTTTTGAGGTGCACAGGTGTGTTTGGCCTTGTCTGTGTAAAAGCACGTGCCGGCCGAGCCTTTTCCTACTTCAAATCTGTCACCATAACTCGGGGCAGAAAGAAATCGAGATCACAGCGGCCGCCACAACAACGTCACGGCGCACAATAGACAGGATGGACAGATGAATGAATAAGGGACGCACCGAAAAGTAGACGAGTGCGTGGCTTGAAAGATTGATGGCCTAATGGACGGATGATTTATGTGACAAGAGAAATGACAGATGCTGTCGGATAAATGGACGGATTGACAGATCGATGGAAGGGCAGACCGATGAATAGAGACGCAAAGTGACAAAAAAGGAAGACAGAAGCAACAGATAGAGGATCTTTTAGGTAACAATAGAAAGAAGACATCATGTTTAGCCAGTGAGTGATGAAAACCAAATCTGCTGAATTATGTTTTGATCAGTTTACGGCTAAACTTGAAGTGTTGACAGCTTCCGCAGTTAGTGAGAACCAGCATCTAAACTAGTCCCGGCTCTCTGTCGGGCTTCCGATTGTTTCCGCATGACTGGATGGGGCAGAAAGGAGGGGTGGGATGTTGAAGGGGGGGGGGGGGGGGGGGGGAGGGATGGGGGGGGGGGGGACTGGCATTCCCCTGCTTCTTCTCAATAGAGGCGTCTGATGCTGAAAAGGGTAGATCCCCTCACTCCCTGCCTCGCCCCGTCACATCTATCAATGCTGCGGCTGAAAGGCAAACGAAGAGCTCTCAGAGACACACACTTCCCATCAAACACACACACACACACACACACAAACACTCACACACACACACAGGGGATGGAAAGGAGGGGTGGGGAAGTTTGACTAATACATCTCTACTTCATAATTACGTTGCGTGCTTCCAACCCTCATAAGGCTTTTGTTAGTGTCTTGCTGTGAGTGTTGACGTCTTGCTATTTATGTCTCCGGTGTTGCCCATTAGGTTTTGCTCTTGTCGTGGTTTATTGTCTTTTGTCACTTAAGACAAACTGTCTTGTAGAGGCAGTGATATTAATCAGTAGCAGGGGATATTTGTTGTGTATCCAGCACATAACACAGGCATCAAGCAGTACTTTATTTTGGGCTTGTAACTGTCAAAACTTATGATCGTTAAATGTAATCTATCTAATTCTCTGTCTGTCTGAACAACCGTTCATCTGAAGTGATTCACACTTGGCGGGTTATTGCTGAGGAGTTTAATGTTGAGTGGAAGCAACACAAAGAATGAAAACGACTTTATGTGTTGCGTTCAAAAACATATAACTGCATAGGGCAATAGTTTTATATCAAGGAAAACTGCAAAATTGGACATGCAATGAACTAGCAGCTGTGTTTGCCTTTAACGGAACATTTGGACATTTTGGGATAGACTTACATTCTTTCTTGCCAAGAATTAGATGAGAATTTAATATCACTCTTATGTTGGTCTGGGAAAAAGCTGGGTAGGATCGGTCCAAAAGTAACAAAATCGAAAACCAGATCAGTGACTTCCTCATCACCGTGATGTTGCCAAGCAACCTGGCAACATCACGGTGAAATTGTCATTTTTACATCTGTTTTGTACAGATAAAACAAACAACATGTAATGTGTTCACCGGCTGCTTGCTGCAGATTGATGGGAAAGAGAGTGGTATCAATCTTCTCATCTTACTGTCTTCAAAAAAGCTACAGTAATAAGCTTATTTCCCAAATGGTAAATGGACTGTACTTATATAAAGCTTTATCCAGTCTTTACGACCCCTCAAAGCGCTTTACATGTTACGAGCCATTCACCCATTCATACAGAGCAGTGCACCTTGCTCTAGGAACTCACAGGGGCTGGGATCGAACCTACAACCTTCAGATTGAAAGACGACCGCACTGCCTCCTAGCTACAGTCGTCCAAAGTATCGAAACATTCCTTTAATCAAAATCTAAGCGAGCAGTTCATCAAATGTCGTGTGATTCAAAATGTCAATGTTTGATATTGGCACTGTACATCATCAGCCTGATTAATACTTTACTAACTAAATAAGCATCTTCAGCAATTGTCATCTGCATAAAGTCATGAGTTTCTTATGACTTTCTTGTCTTTTAGTATTCATGATTGAGCCTGCATATCTTGGGAAAGCTCTTTTTTTTGTGAAAAAAAGCCATCCCAATGCAGTACTTTTGTAGTGGATGAAGAGGCAACAGTATAGCGCCGTAGCATTAGCAATAGTCCATGAATTCAGCAGCAGCCATCATTGAACCTAAAGGAGAATGGTGATGAAAATGTTCATCATATCCAAAAAAAAACGATTTGCTAATTTGTTATTTTGCCATACAAAAACAATACAAACTGTACCTATAAAGATAACATTTTTCTACACACACGGGTAATGCCTTTTTTTTTTATACAGCAGTGACTTTACTTTGTTTCAGGGTTTCACGTGGCGTAATTCTGATTAAGCGTTTGTTTAGTATGACATCTGCCAACGTTATAAAACAAGCATAGCTGTAATTCTCTTTTGATGCAGGGGCTGATTCATTCCTCGCAAAGTGTGCATCAATGTTATCATTTTTAATCTGAAGACAGAGAAACATATTTGTTTCTGTCTGCTTGTTGATTGATGTCATGCAGCAACAACTTTTCACTTGTCAGTTAGTGAGTTTTAAAATTGTTACAAATGTTCACAACCAAATATTCAACACACAAACACACACACAGAAGAAAAGTAGACTTGTTGAATCGTGTGGTTATAGTGAAGCTTTGTGAGTCTCTCCCATGTCACTCTGCACATCACAGCTGTGGGACAAGGAGTGTTGAAAACTTAGAAAATACAGCATGACCTTAGGCACACACGCACACACACACACCTTAAAAATCAGCACACACACGCATACTGTAGGTAAACACAGGCTCAAGTTTGTGCACTCTTTGACATGCGTCCACTGACCCTCCCGTCTCGTCCACACACACGCACTCAGGTCTCTGATTCATTAATCTTCATTTCAACACACACTCTGGCCGCCGTCAGCACATATGCTCCCAACAATCACTTGGCACTGTGCACTCTCTCTCTCTCCCTCCCACACACACACACACACACACACACACACACACACACACACACACACACACACACACACACACACACACACACACACACACACACACACACACACACACACACACACAGACGAGCTCTCGGAGGGTGAGATCTGATTGCTGACACGGATATCAGGTCCCCTCCTGCTGCTGAGCTGTCCATCTGGCTGCCCGATCAGAAGACAGAGTGGGGTCCTCGCAGCGGGGCTCCTGTCACTGTGCATTAGGAGAAAGCTGACAGCGGATCCGAGCTGACATTGAGGATAATATTGGCATCAACAGAATCCTTTGGCGCCAGTATCGCATCAGGGTTAGGGTGGAACACGATGACATTCGAGGTGGTCGAGTCGAGTCGTTTCGAGGGCATAGCATTCCCAGATGATCCGATGGATCTTATTCGGGAATTTGAAAGAGTTTGGATCACTTCCAGGGGACAAATCCACGTGGCTGTGTGTGAGCTACTTGCGGATCAACTTTTAGAAGCTGGGGCGCCCTACTTTGAATCCAGAACTACATCTATATATATATCCTTTATTTAACCAGGTAAAAGTCATTGGGTTTAAAATATATTTTTCTAAAGCGACCTGAACAAGAGGGCAGCATAAACAATGCTATCACAAATGAACACAAAACATTACAGGCAGACGAATACAGCTGTCATAAAACACAAATGAAATGGCACATTAACCAGTCGATATGCAAATATAAGAAACTGTTATAAAACATAAAATACTGGCACAATTCTAAAACGACTTCAATTACGGTATATAAGAGCAATCACATCGACCTATGGTTTCTTGTCCTCTGGCCTTTAAGATGGACCTGAAGTCCCCCATAGTGATCTCCTTCTGTACATTATTCCAGGCAGAAGGGGCAGCATATTTAAAAGCGTTTTTCCCTAGTTCTGTTTTCACTTTAGGAATCTGAATAATATCTTGGGAGCGCAGGCCATATAGACTTTTTTTTTTTACACATATATGTGCAAATATAAGACGGGGCTACTTTATTATTTTCCTTCTTATTTCTGTGGTTTGATCCCCACTTAATCAAATCCAGAACCATGAATAATGTCCCTTGAAAATCAAAAACCACAAAGATGTAAAGTGCCAATCCACTCCATTTTTACAATGTTGTTTATAAAGATCCCCAAATTATGGGAGCCATATGTTTTCTTTGAACTCTTTTTTTGAAACACGGATGACTAAATCTAGTCCTTTCGTAGCCTCTGATTCACTACAACAGAGACAAATAAACTCCAAGCTTGTGTTTGGCCAAGCAAATCAGTACTGTTGAATGATTCAATCCCAACGTTTATTATGTTTTTTACGCCATGCATTCCGAATGAAGCCCTGAGCACGAACAGGCAAGTAGGAAAAACCAGGCACTTATGTTTTGTATATTTCTCTCTGTGTCTGCAGCCCTCTGAATACGCCTCTTGTTCTGAAAGATACGTTCTTCGCCCTAGTACTGTGATAAATGCAAGCAATACTTGAACATTTTTGAAAAACTGTACCCCCCGTTTTCACATCATGGCCTGCTCATTCACAAATTGCACTGAACAGAGGCCTGTAGTATTTTATGCCGCTGTCCCCAGCTGTGACTTGGCTGTCAGTGAGACATTTGGGGTGCTTGCCGGGGGCGACAGGAAGGTTTAGGTGTTGTAATCAAACTCCCCTTATTCCCACCAGGCTCGTTACAATGCTCAAATTCTGCACTAATTGGCCGGCGAGTCACATGCCAGCCTGGGACCCTGTCTGCCCGGAAACCCCGAGAGAGACGAGAGGAGGGAAGTTTTATTATCTTCAATGTGTAACAATATATAACCTTTAAGTTGATTTCCTGCATTGTGAAGGGTAGCTGAGGAAGCAGCTCATATAACAAACTTCTATTTTAGAGGTTTAGAGTGGCAAAGTTTAGTTTACACGTATAATTAAGAAGTGTTGATTTCACGATAGTTTCACTATGAGCCTCACGTTCACAATGGACAATGTCTCTGGAAAATGAAGGCACGATTTCTAGCACAAAACAAGTCAGTCAACAATTGTTCAACCGAAACAGGAAGAGGATACCGCTGTTATTCTGATAGATGATCAGCGATCAATGATCTATTTAGTTACTATCCCCGTTAGTGTGAAGGGCGGATAGCAGGACAAGCAAAGTCACCTCGGAAAGCAAAATTCGATGTCTTGTTTGCCGTGCTGGAAACTCTTTTCCAATTAAATTAGCTAGCTAGCTCCAAAAGTCACCAGATGACGGCATACACTCGTTTGCTGATTGGTAACAAATTATAATAAAATATATTTGAATACATTTCTTGCTTCTCCGAGATATTCAGAATAAGTCTTTTTACGTCTATATTTGTTGCTAGTCGGCTCTGAATAAACAGAAAGTGCTCCCATTGTTTTTGTGACAGTGGTGCCAAAATAATACTATTTGAGATGCCAACAGCATGTTGAGGTTGTCTATTGCCGCTTTAACTGTAAAAAAGACCCAGTCATATTCACTTAAAAGGATAATGTGTGTTTTTATAGAGATTTCTCGAGGGTTATTGCAGATGTATTTTAAATCTTAATGGATTTCGATGTGGCTAGATACTAAAGATAATGAAGTGTAACACATAAAACTGTGTAATGCAACAATGGTTTTTCAGTAATTGGCATTGAAAGATAAAAATCTTCTATTGTCTGCTCTTCTATAACTCCTTCGTCTGGCCCCCTCCACTTTCAATCTTTCTGGTTCCCCTGCTGCCTGCCGTTCTGAGGTTTATGGCTCGCAGTTCTTTGACTGCTGAACCATTACCCCAAAGAGCAACAAACTGATCTGCGGTCACACTTTATAAGCTGTCAGCTGAACCGTGTTCCTCCGCCGACAGGTGAGGGATGTTTTCCTTCACCTCTCTGCCTGGCTGTGGGTGTCTCACTCGCTCACACACACAGTTAAACGCATCTCGTCTCTGCACCTGGGCGCAGCACTTTAAAGATGAAAGGACGGGGACAGAAGAAGACAGAAGATGAGAGGCAGAGGCGAGCGGGAAACGTGATCCATCATCACACAGGTCTTTCTTTCAGTTAGCTACAAACCCCCCCACCCTTTCCTCCTTGTTCCAGTGGTGTGTACCTGAATTGAAGAGCATGCGTGAGGCCTTATACCCAAGAATTCCTCAACATTTTACGATGATTTCCTCTGTGTCTTCCAAAACCGTACCAAATGACTGTTGGAAAAAAAACATCACTATGGTCAAACCTATTGAGGCGCAACTGTTGCAACAGCATTGCTTGGATTACAAATATTCAAATTTGAATGCAGACCAAGTCTTTTTTAAAGTTTGCAAAACAATCCTAAATTCACTGTGCCATTCTTATGGCTTTTTCTTTGATGCCTACATGAGGCCTGGCACCTGGTTGCACTTTTTTTTGTCCCCAAAACACGGCAAAATCCGAAAATGCAGAGGGTTGCAGGGCCTTAGCAGACACACACAGACCCTTCTGGGTCATAGATGATGATTGAGGGGGATTGTGTTCTGCATGAGTCTAAATATTGTTTTACAGTCTTACTGCCGTTAAGGTTAGTGGCCCTTTGTTGTCCAACAACCACTTGGTTAAGGTTAGGGAACCACTGCATTTATAGGCTAAATGAACATCCATCCGTCGGTAGGGATAATGGCAGAAACAGCATATTACAGTATGTGATGTTTTGTAGTCCCATCCATTGACACTGACATCCCCCTTCTCTGGACACTCCCCCTTTTCCTTGGACAGAGAAAAGTCATGATTACTACATCTGCTAGAGAAATTTGACACTTGAATGTGAACATATATATTGGGAAACCATTTATCTTAGGAGGACTTCTTTCACCACACCAAAACTACAGAAGCACTATAACTGTTTATGAAACAAGAAACTTGGCCTAAAATATACTTCCTTCCATGATTTTGGCTTGCAAGACAGCTATTGGCCATTTGATCTCGGTGTTGATCCACATTAGCTGTGAACTTGTTTGTGCCTGTGTGGCTGATTAGTGTGCGTTTGATGACGGCTAAAGTTTCTCTCTCTGACTCGTGCCCACCCAGCAGCCATCATGGATAGCTGCTAACGGAAAAGAGGGATTGTGGGAAAACACGGAGGCCTGGGGTTGTCGTGTCACCATCGCTCAGCATCCTTTGGCCCCATTGCCAGTTCGCACACACACACACACACACACCCACACACACACACACACACACACACACACACACACACACACACACACACACACATATATAAAAATGTCCCAGCCATCGTCTTATATGTGACATCAGAAGTCTGACAAAGACAAGCTGGCCCAGCAGTCTCGATTTTAACAAGCTCCAGCTGAGGGTGGACACAGGCCACGGTGATCGTGTGTGTGTGTGTGTGTGTGTGTGTGTGTGTGTGTGTGTGTGTGTGTGTGTGTGTGTGTGTGTGTGTGTGTGTGTGTGTGTGTGTGTGTGTGTGTGTGTGTGTGTGTGTGTGTGTGTGTGTGTGTCTGCTGGTACCCATGGTGACACAAGGCAGCCTGTGTATGTGTCTACTCCTTCATTTCCTGTTCCTGTGAGGCAGACTTTCCTCTCAAAGTAACATGGCAGCTCACCGTCGGGGGGCCAATGGGCCTGTTGTGAGTATGTGACAGTGTGTGTGTGTGTGTGTGTGTGTGTGTGTGTGTGTGTGTGTGTGTGTGTGTGTGTGTGTGTGTGTGTGTGTGTGTGTGCGTGTGCGTGTGCGTGTGCGTGTGTTCTCTCACTATTGGGAATGAAAAGACGTGTACTCAAAAATAAATCAATCGAACTTGTTGCTGATTGAGCCAGGACTCCACCTCTTGGCTCTCCTGGTACCTCTGCCTCTTCTCCCTCTTCCTCCTCTAGCTCTCCTCAGCTGTGAGTGATTAAGTCCAGCCAGGGGGGCGGGGGGAGGAAAGGTTGGAAGGGTGAGAGGAGGGGACAGGGTACTCACTCACTGGCTGAGTAATGGCTTCCAGAGACCCCCGACTCCCTGGCTCTGTGCAGCACGAGGGCTAATCAGGAGTGACGGCTCGGCCCGTTTGGACAGTGTAAAGGCAGCCCCGCTCCTGTCAGCCACAGACATGGACAGCCACCCCCCCCCCCTCCTTTCTCCCTTAACCACAGGACCCCCACCGTTCGGCTGCTAGTCCCTGCCACAACCATCTGACAGGGTAATGTAAGAAGGAGGAGGGAAAGGACACAGAGAGAAGGAAAAGCCAAAAAGAATGAGAGAATAATTCAAGCAGATTTGAGGTTGAGACAGAGAAAAGGCAGCCAGAGAAAAGCGCACTGGGAGACATATGTAAGGCCTCTGAACAGTGGAGTGGTTTCTGTGGCGACTGTTTGTGCGTGCTTGTGTATCAGATTGACTGTGTGTGTTTGATGAAACATTAGAGCAGCTGGGGAAACCCATCATGTTCATTTAACAGTACACATCTCAGGCAAAAGCAATACTGAGGTTACTGTACCTATGTGTGTGCGTCGAGGCCTTTGCATCAACTGTGTGTTTGCGATGGTTACGATGTGGTCTGCTGATTCGTGCTGTTTCCACGGTGATTGGTTTCCATCACGCGTCCGAGGGCTAAACCATCGACAGTGCTCCCTCCTTCCCTGCAACCTGACTTCTTTTCATTTTTCAATTTCACTTTCATCAACCGCTGCCGCCTGTTTTTTCATTTTTCTATTTCCAACCGATGACAGAAAGCGTGTGAAGTGTGAAATTAGAAAGAGCGTGTGTAAATAATGGCGTGTAACACAGAGAACACACACTTGAAAAAACGTGTATGAACACACACACCTACTATTGCATAAGCACGAGACAAAACTCATTACCTTCAAACTGAGCGATGGGAAAAAGTGAACCGAATGCAGAGTCCTGCCTCCAAATGACATAATTACATACATAAGATGATAATGGGAATTGTTATTTTTTCATTTCATCGAGTCGGAATTCAGAATATTGTGCAAAAAGAGGCCTGTGTTACTTAATGGCACAGCCTAAGAAATTTAGTCTGGAGTTTAAGTGTGTTTTTCCATCCTTTTGGGGGTCTCGATGTAAAGAAGCCCCTGTTCTATGTCACTCTTTGGCACATTCTCACACACACACACACACACACACACACACACACACACACACACACACACACACACACACACACACACACACACACACACACACACACACTCACACACCACACACACACACACTCACCCCACCTGGGTTTAACCGTCTGACAGAGTGAGATGTTGGCGCAGTGGAAAGCTAGAGAAGGAGGTCAGGGGCGCAAGGGCAGTCAGGTCCCTCAGACGTCCATCAAAATGACAGGTACCCCAGCCTTAAAACTCCCCAACCCACCCCTAAACCTAGTTTCCCTCCATTTGCAGACACATGCACACACACACACAGTGAAATGCCAGGCCTAAAAAGTAGCCCCGCAGCGAAGGAGACCAGCTCTCTGCAATTAGCACATTCTGCGGCCATGAAATCATTCTGAAAATTAGCTCCAGGAAGTAAGAGGTGGGAGACAGAGTCCTAAAGAGAAACAAAAAGAAAGGGGAAAAGGAGTGAGAGAAAAAGAAAAAGGGTGAAGTTTGGGGAGAACGAAAGAGTTCTGGATCTCCTCAGCAGTCAATCGGACGGGCCACATGTGCTTGCAAGGCGAGAATGAAGGAATTTAGAATTATCCCAGATAATGACGGCTGTTAAGATTAACAATTAATCCTCTGGCCTCATGACATGTTAGATTTGGATCTGGGGAAACAGCTCTAAGAGGTGCGAAAGGGCTCCAACAAGGACTCAGTCAGCTAAAATACTGTGTGTGTGTGTGTGTGTGTGTGTGTGTGTGTGTGTGTGTGTGTGTGTGTGTGTGTGTGTGTGTTTGTGTAAGCACGCAACGTAATTATGAAGTAGAGATGTATTAGTCAAACTTCCCCACCCCTCCTTTCCATCCCCTGTGTGAGTGTTTGTGTGTGCGTGTGCGTGTGCGTGTGCGTGCGTGCGTGCGTGCGTGCGTGCGTGCGTGTGTGTGTGTGTGTGCCTTCGACGGCTGACGGTGTCCAGGCCCCAGGTCCTGACAAGAGAGGGAACCAGGGTTCGGATCTCCTGACCGAAGAGACCTGCTCTATGTTCTTCATTCGTCCCGGACATGGCTACAACAACGTCTGTTCTATTTTCTCCAGGTCTGCAGCACTCCTGTCGCCCAAGGTTTACCCTGCTGTGACCTTCTGCCATTACACAAACAGCATCTGCCAGCGATCAGCCTCCAACAAGCCCTAAGTAACGCTGGGACAACATCACCCATGTACCACCCCAACCCTCAGGCCGGGCTGTCTCTTAGGCTAAGCATTTGAGAGATAGATTTGGGAATCCCTTGCAGCTGGCCATTTCTACTAACTTTAGAATAAATGGATGTGTGTGAGCCCAGCTGTGGGTTGTTAGTAGCAAACTCAGCTCAGCGGGGAAGGGGCACCAGATGGTTGGATGAAACGATTGAGAGTTGAAAGGAAGAGGTGTAAATCGCAATTAGAGAAGACGTAGAAAAGCCTTTCGGAATGGGAAAATGAGGAGAAATTGCAGAGCGCAGCACAGACTTGATACCAAGCTGAACTTTTCCATTGTCTTAATCCAACAGTATCCCGCATAGAAACACAAATGATCCCATCAAAATAGACACACAGTTGCTACCAATTCAATAAATGGCAGTTTCATAAACTGACGTAATGTCTATGCCGATGAGTCTGCATTATATGTGTGAGTTGCGTGCCCGCCTGTTATGCATCAGTGATAGTGACCATTTCTACCTCAACATGTTATTTTCCCATGTACCTCTGCTCTTCTTGGAGAGAAAATTGGAGGACATGTGGTTCCATGATCTGTAATTCAGATCTTGTATCGTTACAACAACATGTGTTTTTTCTTGACATGAGGAGAGTGTGTCAGTGTGTCAAGTCAAGCGAAGATCACGCGATCGGCTGAGCTACTAATCATGAGATGGGAGGGGTTGGGAATTACTGGGGAGTCAGACAATGGAGGCAGCAGGGTTTTTTTGTGGTATCCGGTGGAGCAGCAGGCATTGGGAAATCAAGCTCAGCTGAGCAGTCCCACACACACACACACCATTATTGGACAAACAGTTGGCAAGAGAAGTAGCCATCTTGATTAAAGGCTGTATGCTTGTGTGATGTACATTTATGTTGATGACGTGTTTCTCTCACAGCATGTATAGACAACTTTTCCTCGAACTTGCTTTCATGTGTTGTGCCTGCATGTCTCCTGTCTGATTAGCTGCTGTTGCTTTCAGGTGTCCCTCGTCCTCCTGTTCTTTAATCAGAGCTGAGGCCCCTGTCGTAGCCGGAAGGAAAAAACCCTGTTCCAGGAAGTGCCTGCCTGATACTGAGCAGCTGGCCCCGCTGTGCCCTCAGTGCCAATCAGACATCTATTCATCTGAGGAAAAGGAAAACCGCCATTCCCATCCTAAGTCATTCCCAAATCCAGTTCCTGTAGAATCCTGTCCTAAATAGGAGGTGTGGTGTGTTTGTTTTCGGGCTTAGTGATTGACCTCTTGTTGATGTGTGTGACAGAAATACACACCGGCTACAGTCCTCGACTCAACACCCATGTATAAAATGTACAGGAATGTTTTTTTTCCCCAAACAAGTCAAAGTCAAGTTGCATCTTAAGTGCACCGTGGGTCATCGAGCCCTCACTCTATAGGCTCTGAGTGATGATGTCATTGTTAGGAAACCACCATTGGAACAGCAGGAAGGAAAATAAGAGTTGCATGAAAAGAGGGGAAAAGACACAGATTGGAGGCGACGGTTGTGATGTGAATGAATGTTTCTGGGCGCCTTGGCTGAGAGTGTGCCGTGCGGTTGCTGGCAGGCTGAGGGCTTTTAATAAACAGCCTGTTGAAACATGACAGGAATATTGGGTGAAATCATGGTTGTTTTACTGTGATGACTGCAGTGACTCTCTGGACCTGGGAGACAAAGCAGATGCGGACAGGGTAGGGGCACGAATGTCGGTTTTTATGATTGTCAGTGGTGACACGTTTGGTTCCACCACATTTCGACAAATACCCAATGGTTAAACCACCAAATAGAAGTGCAGCTTGTTTACCAGTCAGGAATCCTTCTGCTTCAAGCAAAGCATCTAAAACCCTCTTATCCCCCCACTTTTCCAAAGTCTGACATCCAACTAGCGTCCCCACCTCAAGCAGCAATTATCCAGGGGCTCAAAAGTAGGGTGTAGGCAGGATTAGAACTTTTTTATTCTTTACACAACTACTTTTATCAGTATTTCTTTATAAAAACAAGAAAAAAGCTGCTACAAGAGACTGTAAAAAAGGTTGCTCTACTATCCATATTTGCACAATTTCTGTATGTAAGCCAACTTCTGGATGGCAAGTTTCTTACAGCTTTGAGTTTAATGTAAAATCTGTAAACTTCTACCTTCAGACGGGTTCAAGCCCACCTGGCCTTTAATCATACTAAAAAGTAATTGTTGAAACATCGAGTTGGATGAAGTGTGCTGACATTGACCAAGAAGCAGCTTTTTTGCATAGATTTATTTGCACACATTTGACTGCTACATGTTTTTTGTAGTTTATACGCCCCAAACAGCCATGTCCTGCCTATACAGATTTTAGCTTCAATGATCTAGCAACACGCGTACCTTACTGATTGTGGCCATCAAAAACAAATCCATCTGTTTTGAGTCTACTCACATTTTTTCAATGACATTGTGTGCAATCACCACCAATAAAATGGTCTTTCTGTTTACTCTGACCCACACCTTCAGGCTCTCAGCTTCTACAATGTATGTAGTCACTCATTGTAGGTGTCTCCGCCATGCAAAGGCTTAAGCCATGCAAAATAGAACAAAACAGGCTTTACCAACCAATCCCCCCATGGCACTAAATGCTTTCAAAGGCAATTTGGAGGACAGAGAGGATGCTGATGTGAGCAGAAAGTAACCTTGCCTACCCTGATCCTTCAACAGACGTATTATGCTGCTGTTAGGGTGAGGGGTGAGAGGTTAGAGGTGAGAGGCAAGGGGGAGGATGCAGTGCTGCATGGGAGGGGGCTTGACTCTGGATGACGGCTCTTTCCCTCATCCGTAGACCAGCTGCCCCTGACGCGTACACACACACACACACACACACACACACACACACACACACACACACACACACACACACATATGCTGACATTCATGCATAAGCACACTCTACACATTAACCCACTCAACCTCTTTCCCCCCCAAGCTCCAATCACTGCCTTTTTTTCAACAAACACTTTTTCAACATTTGATGCCAGCATTATTCATCGTTTTCTTCACGCAGGTGCTTAATGTCTTTGCTACATCTGTCCCGCAGTCTCAGTTTGACATTTACCGAGTCTGATGCGGCCTGTGTGATGGCTGACAGGTTGTATTGTACAAGCACAAGTCTCTGTTCAAAGGTGACAAACGGCACTTGAGGTGAAGCTCGTACTGGCTGTTTTCGGTGCGACTACAGAGCGTCATGGCTCTGCGACGTTGAGCGAGCAACAACGGGTGCTGAAAGGCTGTGAGAGGTACAGGCCTATACGGGGCAGATGTTAAACACACTGTGACTGAGGGGAGACAGGGCGAGAGACGGGGCTACTGTCAGAGCCTGACCGCAGCACAAAACTGAATAAAAAAACAACCTTCCAGCACCTGCCATGGAGAACAAAATATGCTTGAATAATCTGTTTCATTGTGTTAAAGAAAGCAAGTTTACTTTCAAGATCAGGCCTCAAAGTGTGAAACATCTGCACACTGAGTCAAGTCTAATCAGCGTGTGATCAAAGTTCGCACATCTCTGATTGCCAGGATTGCATTTCGTTGGCGAAAAGACTACTCCTTCCCACCGGTGCGATGTAGGTCTGAGCCGTCAAGGTGATGGAAATAAGCTCAGGCGCTGATCCGTCAGCCCGATCGACACGTGTGCTGGCCCGTGAGCGAAGATCTCTCCTCCTCTGTCATCTCTCCGTCTCTCCCATGGTTTCCTTCCATGGTTTATTATTACGATATAATCGCTTCCATCTGCCTGTCAAGCCACCGGGTAGACCGAAATCAGGAACAAAAGACAGTGAGAAAAAAAAGGGCAGGAGGGATTTTTCTCTCCAATACAAACACATCTCCTCCCTCCCCTCTCCTCCTCTCAAAGTCCCTCGTCAGACCAAATCAAAATGCTGCAGAGTCACTTTTCTCTTTCTGTCCGGGATATTATAATTCAGCATGACTTCTGGACAGCTTCATGCACAATTAGGAATTCAGCGGCTCTGGGCAGGAAAATGTGATTCAAATTAGTGCTGTATTACATTACTGTTTACTTATGATCTCTCCTGCCTCTCAGTTTCTCTTTGAGGCCGCTCTCTGTGTGTGTATGTGAATGTGTTTGGATGCATGCATGCACTTACACGTATGATGTGTACACATACCCAGCGGGAATTTATTTATACAGGGAAGTAGTTTGCAATTCCTTTAAACTCACAGCATTGTCAAGGAAGTTGTAGCTAGCAACATAAACACATAAAAACTTGCGATGTAGTTCTACTCCCAAATCACATGGCAATGACCGGTAGCAATCAGCTGTGTTACAAACAAGCGTTTGATGTGAACATCTTGGGTCAGCAGAGGGGCGACGGGATACTCACTCACAAACCACACAGGACCCCCAGTCCTCTGATCTCCAATCAGATTAGCCCATCGTCGCAATTACAGCCAATCAAAGCCAATTAAATCCAATTATGACCAATTATGGATAATTAGAATGCCCCGGAGATTGATAGCTCAGAGAGATGGGGCAGCAGGCTGTCACATTCAAGAAACCATGACACTCAGCGTTTTTTTTTTTTTTTGCTGAAGTCGTTCACTCCATCTCTGTCCAAGGCAAAGTGCTGGAACTTTTCAAAGGATGCCTGCAGACTTCAAAAAGACTTCACGATAAGTCAAACTAAAAATACACTTTAAATAAAACAGGACTGAGCCTTATTCTTGCTGGCCCATCTGCGTTCTCTCCTCCATTACTTGCAAATTAGGGAGGTTCCCACTGAAAACTGGAACACTGAAATGACTGACCACCAATCTGCAGTGCACTGTTAGTACTGCCAGTTCGAGATGGTTTTCCTTGCTGCTTTTTTAAGATGTTTGACCACTTTGATTGTCAGCCATTTAGCACAAAATAATCTACTCTTTCGACAGTTGGGTATTTTGGTAATGTGGTTTGCAAGCTTCTGGTAAAAGGAGGCAAAGACCTGCTTTCATTCCCACTTCCAGATCATTTTAAGAGTGAGGTTTTAAAAATATATCAAATGCAGTACCTGTGTGTTTTTTGGGGCTTCCCTGTATGTTGAATGTTTTCGCAGTAGTTCAAGCCCTCTCACTGGGTGCTATGGAATGTCTATGGGTTGTGTTATTGTATGGCTTTGAGTTTCGGACTGCCAGGGTGTTGATGTTTTGCTTGGATTGATACGAGATTTATGGATACAAATCTCCATCATTTAGACATTGTGCAGACATGGAGAAATGTGGAAATTTAAACAGGTCTTCAGTTTAAAGTCCTGTTGGCATTCTCGAGCTCAACAGGTCCGTCGCGTTTGTCCATCAAACCGCGTGGCTCCTGTCAGTCAAAAGTTCAAACTCTGACTACGTCCTGTCCCACCTCTTGTTATCATTCATTCCACTCGAGGTAGTTACAGCACAGCCTTTCATTTCAACAATTCTGTTTTCCATTGAGCAATTGATGTTATCGTTTTGATTCAAATCGCTGCTCAGATTTTGGCTCTAATTGCTGACAAAGAATAATGAGGCCTGTTCCAGAAAGAAAAAAAGTTCAGCCAAGATAAAGTGCGGGCCCTATTCTTTTGCTGTTTTGAGCATTTGGAAGATTGAAATAATTACTACAACATACTCACGTAATGTAAAAGCTTTCTTCTGTTTCACTTCGTCCGATTTCAGATAGTGCCTGCAGGGTTTTCTCTTTGCATGGGAGTTGAGCATGACTGAAAGAACTCAATGCTACGTGGTGACCAAACTTTGGATGAACCCCATCAGTGTTCATTAGGTCTTTTTTATATTAATCCGTCTTTCTCTGCATTTCTTTCTTCCATCGTCACACTTACACTTAGTTCCACTTCTGTTTCCTTTTTTTCTGTTGGGTTATATAAGTTCATATATGTGTGTTTGGGGTGGGGTGGGGGGGTTCAAAGGAAACATGGAGGATAAACAAACAGACTTTGCAGAACCATAGAAGGCTCTGCACTGACTGCCTGGCTCAGATTGACTCTGCCCTGGTTTATTTGTCTATGTCACTGAGATAAACATCACAGTAACCCTTCGACAAGAAAAATGAACCCACCAGAGGATAGGCACTCACACTGGTGTGCAGAAAACACTCACACATGTATCCTTGTACATGCTCAGATGTTGCACCAACAAACAACACACACTCTCTATTTTACATACACTCACACATTCCTTCATGCCTTCCCTGGCCCCTGCCATGAAGAGACCTCTGTAAGAGCTGTCAGTCAATGCCGGTCACCATGGAAGTGACTCGAGCTCGTGACAAAGACCCTTAAGAGTTTCTCACAACGCAAAGAGAAGGCACACTGAGAAACATAACAAAGAAGAAGACAGAAACAGACAGTGAGAGACTCACCGGGAGACACATAAATGCTTGCGAGGCACAGAGATTGACTGACTGAGCGAGTGAGACGCCATGCAGATGAAGATGGATTGAAAGGACGTGATGGACAAATGAGACAGAAACATATTGAGATAAAGAGGTTGGAAGGCAGAGTTGAAGTTGGCTAATAGTAGAGAGAAGCTGGAGAGACAGGGGAAGCAGACTTTCCTCTATTGCTTGACATCCATACCAAGCCTCATTAAACACTGCTGGAAACCCCTTCCCCAATAACACACACATACATGTATGCAGCGCACATGTACAAACAACAATGTTTCAGAAAAAAAATTCTGTACATTTTAGAGGTTGAAGGCCAGTGTGGGTGGTGGGCTGAGGTGGCAAAATCAGCCAGAGGGAGCGTGAGACAGTGGGTCAGGAGGTGAGGGGTCAACGGGTGCAAAGGGGGCCGGGGCAATGGGCCTGTGGCTACGGGGTCAGATGGGTGTGTAGGCCGCGGGCAGAGTGCCAGGCTGAAAGGCACTTGGGTGGGCTTACTTTGGGTCCGATGGGTGAGAGGGGTATGGAGTGGAGTGCAGAGGCCCAGAGGGTAAGGGTGGGGATGCACACTGGGAGAATTCCTAAAGCAAACGGAGCATCAAAGTAACTCACCCGTGTAATGTTTCAAAAATGCAGAAACTCTAATAAAATCTCACCCAGCAGCTTTTGCAGGAATTTGGGTGGACCAACTTTACAATGAGCAAAACTCATATTAGGAAATGTATCCACGGAGAGAGGAAGATAAGGGGTCACAGAAGGATTTAGTATGCCCAGTACAAACAACCCTCAAACTGTCAGTCTCTCTTCCGCTCAAACACAAACTGAAGTCCTTCTCACACAACCCTGTCCCTATTTTGACCCAGTTTACACAACTTTTCCTTGACTCTGAGAGACAGAACTGAGAAGCAGTCAAGCTGCTCCTTTAGACCCTGTAACACCGTGATAGAAAACAGTGCAGAGCGGTGACAGACAGAGTGAAAGGGAGAAAGAGAGGGGAGGAGAGTGAAAAAAGGCAGAGGCCTTCAGTGGAAGAAAAAAATACCCCCAGAGAAAGAAAGAAATAAAGAGACTTTTTTTGAAAAGGGGCTGATGACGGAGAGCCAAAGCGAGGAAGAGGAAGGGGAGGCAAAGAAGAAGGAGAAAGAGCGAAGAGCATTGCAGAAAAGGAGAAAGAGGGAGAGTTAAAGAGATTACTTTCAGGTTCAGAGACACTCTTTCTGGCTCCTTACTGGCTGTCACTCAGTGCCTGGCTCCTAGGGGGAGGGACGGCTGGCTCTCATTGGTGTCATTCACCTGTCAATCGGCCTGACAGGCGGACCATAGGGCCCCATGTTGTGGTGCGGAAACTGTCTGTCAGCTACGCAGCAGCTGCGTATGACTTCATCCAAGATCAGGTTTTTCAACACGCATACACAAACTGTGTGTGTGACAAAGAACATACATGTTGAATTTGGAAATTCTAACTATGGGAATAACATCCCGTGAACACCTTTTGCTTCGAAACAACACACACACACACACACACACACACACACACACACACACACACACACACACACACACACACACACGTGCATTAAGACTCACAACTTGACTCCCTGTGGATTGCACCTCAAGGCCTTGCCAATCCCCTGCCTGTCCTCCCCTCCACTTTGCTCCCCAAAAGCCCTTGTTACTGGCAGGACGACAACCCAACGACATCTGCACAGCAGAACACACACAAACACAAATACATCCGGACATTCGACAGCTGGACAGTTAGACAGCCAGAGAGGAAAGACAGATTTGTGCATACATCTTAGCTGTAATTAGCCACACACACAAACGCAGAGGGAGATTGGTACATGACTAAACTGCGTATCGCTTACCTTCACACACACACACTTGCACAGGACACACACATAGCTCTCATAGAGAAGGCTTTGGCTACGAGACAGCACCCATCTGTTTTGAGCTCATTTAACATGGTCACTAAAACAAAGCAGACAAAGTCCCGTCTTGTGGATAATGATGACGTGACTGTCAACTGAACAGCACGTCTGGCTTTCGTGTGTTTGATTTACTTTCTATTGGTTCATGCAGCACAATGCGGCGTTTTAGTGGGAACATCGGCACGTTTGAATCACTGAGATGAGAGCTTTTGTTGTATACTTGGAATGACTAGAAGGTTTGAGAACTGCTTACATTCAATTTGTGTACATTACATATTGTAATGATATTTGTAACATACTAAAAAAAGATGTGACTTTATGTTTCATGTAAAAAGTTGCAGTTCAGTTTGTTACAGTCAAGATTGTTGCCATGGTTCACTCATCTTAATGCACAGGTAATGAACAATACAATGTACTGTATCATGTGTAAAGTTTCAGTACATAGAACATTGGATTTTTACAATATTATATGCAGTTGGGGAAACACATTTACTAATGTACTGTGCTTTTTGCTACTTTATGCCTTTTTAACTACATTTAATAGAGAAGTATTGCACTTTTACTCCATTGTTACATCCTTATAGTTAAACTCATTCTATCAGATATAATGCATTTGTATTTAACTACCCAAAAGCATATAAAGCATTAAAAAAAACTTGACCTCGTCCAATCATGTAACCTGCTGCTTAAAAACGTAATTTATAATATTCAAGTAAATTCATAATTTAATACTGACCAAAGACATCTATGAGTTTTGATAAGAGTTTTTTTTTTTTTTTAAGGCAGCAGGGAGTGAGTGTGTCATTCAATATTTGAACACTTTGGAGATACTGGTACTTTATTTTCACAACTTTACTCCACTGCATTTCCGAAGCAAATATTGTACTTTTCATTTTACGCTCATGTAAAGTTTACATACAAATATATCTTTGTTATATATTATGTTTTGTTTTTTAATTAGTACTTTTGAGTTCTATTTTAAATGCAGGACTTATAATGGAGTTCTATATTGCTGTATTGCTACTTCTTCTCAAGTCAAATATAAGAATAATGTACATCGTCGACTACTAGAATTTTTTTATTTTATTTTGTATATGCCATGAGATCAGGCTTGTGTACACACACACAGGCTCACATGTGTGTTCATGCAGACACACACTACACACACCGCAGAAGGGGAAATGGGAACTGTTGAACCATATCATTGTGACAGCTATTATGACGGATGACTGTATCATCTCAGAGAGGAAATCCCTCTTTCTCTTTGCTTCCATCTTCTGAAGTCTGATTACTCTGTCTCAAGTCTGATTACTCGGTCAAAAGGCGACATTTCAGAGGTTACGAGGGAAAATAAAGCCATTAAGCACATAGGAACACTTACATTTAATGACATATAAGAAAAAAGATAAAACATGCCTGGGTATTGCCAACAGGAAATCTAAGTTTATCTAACTTCTATTTGTCTTCTCGGTAAAGTAAGACGCAGATGATGAAAAGCTGTTTTTTCTTTGAATAGCAGTATTTTAAAAATAAGTTTGGGGTTTTATCTTGAATTCATTACTGATTGCAGGTCATAGTTTAGCCAACTATTTATTTACACTGGTAATTAGAGAGGGAAAATGTTTATTGTCTTTGTATAACCCCATTGATCTTGGGTGTACACCAATCAAACACAGGCACGCAGACATCCTTTGTGGAAGAGAGGCAGCTCTGCTGAATGTCCCTGCCTCTGTCTGTGATGTGTTGCCTGCTGACAGTTTTGTGCATATGCGAAAGCAGCCAGGAGGCTGTTCATGCAGCATGGCGGGCCACAGATTCTTTGAATGCCTCGCATGGATGCTCAGAGCGTTCAGAATGGTTGCCCGGACACTGTTGCTCACGGTTACATCTCATTTGGATCACATAAGGTTGCTACCCACAAAAGAACATCCTCCTTTCCATCATACTGATATTATCTCTGAATTGTACGTCTTGATGTATCAGATGAACGAGATCAGGCTGATGAACGTAAATCTGTACTCCTACGGTTATGACCTTTAGAGTAATAAAAATGATATAAAGCATGGACAAATCCAACGATTTCTCATAAGAACTGCTGAGTGAGTGGGAATGTTTGACCGCAGATACAATCAGAGAGCAGCGAGCCTTTTGTACAGATTTCTCGTTCCTTTCTTCTTTTATTTTCCTCATCTGTTTATCCTCCCTGGTTCTGCAGCTTAAAGTGATGTTGTTATTCCAGATGGCTTGGTGCTATATTGAGAACAGACAAGAGGAATACTTCATTGAAAATGGGAAAATATGTCAGCATGCGGACATCATTATGGCAGCCCCGATCATTTAAGCGCCCCTAAAATTACCTCCAGGCCTCAAGGAGAAAAATAATAAATGTGTGTGTGTGCCTGCCTGAAGGCTCACATGTATGCCTCCGCATCTGCACAGGACTCAGATGTGCAGATTTCAAACACATGCCTGCCTGTTTCTCAGAAACCTTGATAGCAAATCATATCTAGCGCTAAACCAATTAGCTTTACATCTGGCTTAGAAGCTTAAAACCTGCAACAACGTGGAGATAAAAAGAAAACACAAGACAAAGTGAGACACGCAGTCTCCAAGGCAGAAACCAAATAAACAGCAAGATGTATGTTTTACATTCGTCCTCTGCTCACTATTTTATATCACTCAGATTGGTGTAGAGGAGCCACTCTCCACGAGAGGCTCTGTATCTCCCTAAATCTGCCTCTGGTTGGTTCTGAAAGTGCCGCTGTGCCAAATGAGCAGCGTAAAGCATGCCCCAAGGCATGCCCCAAAACGACACCCAAACAGCAAAGCTGTCAGCCCATGAGCCAATGCACTAAAACATGAGTGCAGCCGAACCGTTGGGTTTTATGGCCTACAACTCCCAGTCACAAGCCCTCTAATGCCCCGTTTAACAAGCTGAAAATCCTCCATTTATTCCCACTTCATCTCCCTTTAGGAGCTCCTCCATTACCATTCACAAACAAAGGCTGGCTGAAATGCACTCCACGTAGCGCTTATGTGCTGGCATAAATGGTGTTAATGCATGTGAGTGAATAGATGGCGCTCCATGTTTGCATGTGTTGCATTCATGCATATAGCGTCAGCAGGGGAAAAAAGCTTCCCATACAGAACTTATATCATCAATGGCAACTAAACCTGAACTCATAACATTTTCCTGTATGCATGCAGGCCATCGAGCTGAGTAAGTGGAAAGTAGAATAAGGACAGGGAAGTGAGGGCGAAGAAGGAGAAGAAGGAGAGGGAAGTGAGAGAGAAGAAGGAGAAGAATGAAGGAATGAGATAGTGCTGTGGGGTCGAGGGGTTCAGGGGAGGATAGGGGTCACTCTCCCCGCTCTCCCATCATGAACACAGCAGATTGGATGAAGTCTTCATCAGCGTTACACTCCACCAGTCACAGTCCTGTGAAACCAGCACCGTGTCCCCAGTACACACACACACCTCCTCCCCATTCCACAATGGTGTCACTCATGGAGGCCGAAGAGACACAGGGAGTGCTCCATCATGGGTATTAGCTATGGGGATCAGTTGCTTTAAACAAGAGAGGAGGGGTGTGCTTTTGCAGCCTATCATGTAACAACCGCAGATTAATATACCTTTGAAGTTTTGTCTCTATTTATGAGTTGTATTTCCTGTTCAAATTGGTTTGTAAGAACCGTAATGTTGTACCACCGGCAGGACAAACACTCTGGATTGCTTATATAAAACAACTTTCCCTATTTCTATGCATTTAAATCATTTCCAGGTGTGTATTATAATTTAGTTTAATTTTCATCATAGGTTTACCACTTTCTATAGAAGTGGTGAATTCTTTCCACTTTGTTTCATTTTACTACACATACTGTGGGGTTCTATTTTACTATCTCTGGGAGAAGAAATTAAATACATTTTAAATGCACGACACAAAATAGCAATGAAAGCCCGGCATTTAGCAGATCTGGCTGAGGGGTTATTTTTTCCTGTGAGGTTTTGTTTGCTTGTTTGTTTTTGCTACTTTTCCACCCTGAAATACGGGGATGGAAACATGCAAACTATACCGTCTCAGTGGCCTAACGAACCAGTGGTCTTGGAGCTGGCAACATTCGCTGCAAATTGTTTTTCCTTCATAAAACCTTCTGTGATCCTCTAGTCAAGCATGGCAAATCAGGGGTCATCATCATTAATATGTTCGCGTGCCAAATCCAGCTCTACAATCTCAATTTAAGTCGGGCGATTAACGCTAAAATTCTACTCTTAATTTTCAAAAACGTTCCCTTTGACTGTCGATGGAAAAAGTGTAATTATAAGTGAAGAAGTGTGGAATGAATATTAAAAGACGGCCCAAACAGGAGTTGTCAAAATTGTAATTGCAAGAAGTGGGAATTATATTTCAACTAAAAGCATAGACTGGATTAGCCACACTGATTTTCACCAACACACCAACAACTTATTTTTTTGTGCTTATATCTTTGGGAGGACATGTTTATGTTCGACACCGTGACGGGACTAGAATTCTCCAGGGTGCTATGATGTGGACAGGAAACTCTGAATCTCTCTCCCCGACAAACATCGAACACATTTTCCCTCTCCTAACCCAGTGCTCTGAAATAACAGCTTTGACACGATCTGCGCCGGGATGCCGGTAACTCGAGAGCAGCCGTTTCTCGAACACGGAGCGCTGAGGAATCCTGTGGCTGTGAAAGAGGGGCAGTCAAGGAACCAGGCCACACTGAGGCGGGTAGATATCCTTGGGATGGATGGTATATAGGGGGCCTATACAGGACCCTCTGGACCTAGGCCCCTGGTGAGATAGACCCAGGCCATCTGGAAAGGGTAGCTGCCAAAGAGGCTGACAGGGGAGCACAGTGTTTTTTCCACAGCATTCACCACATGTCCCCTTACAGTGAGGATGGAGGGGACTGGGATTTTTGGTGGTCTCGGTGGTGGCACAAGCACACACACAATATCCTTTTCCCGTCTCATGGTCACAGAAGTGCAGTCAGGCCTCTGTAAACATCTGTCAGCCATTGCCTTCCTCGCCCCCTCCTTCTCCCCGAACCCCAGCAATTCAGCGTGCTCTTTGACCTTTCGTCTGAAGAAAGAGCAACTGTGACTTTCTGCCAAAGAAACTAGCAAAGACTTCAATACTTTGACAACTACCTTACCTCAAAAGGGGAGACAGATGTAACTGAATGTCTGTATATGGATAAATAAGTGTTATCATAACAGAGAAATAGTCGTTTGGCTCTGGGTTCACAGTCCAGCAAAGAGGACTTTAGGTTAGTGATTACTAAAGAATGTGATGAAGTGGAAACCCCCTCTGGGTGTTTACAAACGTTTACATGCTATACACTGTAAACAAAACAAATTGAAGCTCCTAGCTTGCATAAGAAATTAAAAGTACTTTTACTGCTAATTGGCAAAGTTGAATTTTAGGATCTTTTTTAAGTGTTTAAGTATGTAATCTTTTGTAAATAACCAGAGGGGTTTCCACTTGTTCACATTCTTTGGTAATCACTAAGCTAGTCCTCTTTGCTGGACTGTGAAAAATGTCTTAAAATTAAACAGAAATGTCCTTCTGAAATACCTCAACTTTGCCAATTAGCAGTAAAATACTTTTCATTTCTTATGCCAGCAAGGAACTTCAATATGTTTTGTTTACAGTGTATATAATGTTTGAATCAAACAACATTTAGATTGTATTCCCTTTTTGGTTAAGTTTGTTTATTAAGATTTTTCTGCAGTCTCTATCTTCCGTAAGTCTCCCACTCTGCCTCCCATTGGATTGAGACCCTCACCATAGCCCTGTGGACACAGACCAGAGCTCTCATCTCTCCGGACCTCAGGTTTACCCTCCCTCCCTCCCACCCTCCTCTGCTTCTACAAGCCCCCACAGGCCTCCCTCCCTCCCCACATCAATTACAGCCGATACCCTGTAGCGCAGGCCCCTCCCTCTGTGACCCTGGGGGTTACCGAGGGAGGGGGGTCAGAGGTCGTTCTCCCCACTGCTACTCCAGGCATCTCTCAGAAGTCTGTGCGTCTGAATCCCCGCGGCCAGGGGAGACAGGGATCCCCCCTTTTTAGTCAACAATGGTTTGTTCCTATCGGTCTTCACAACAAGATAATTGTTTCCCCTGAATATAAACCACATATGGAATTGTGCATCTCATTATGTTACCACACACTTTTCTAAAGTCACACTGCAACTAATAGCACAGCTTATAGCATCTTTCTCCCTGTATCACATGGTGCACATTCTTACTGCAATGCCATTGTTGGTTAAAATGTAAGTTTTGGTTTAGTTTCTACAAAGATAATTTTGTATAATTTTCAACTGTGTAATTTAATGTAGACGTGTTCAAACTAGAAAGGCACCATTAGAACATAAACCTCCTGCGAGACCATACCTTATCTCACATTGTTGACTAAAGTAAAAATGTATTTGTATATCCGCTCTGTGATGCAGAGTTGCTCCAAAATGTATGGATTCTTCCTTGGCCCTTTTTACACCATAATAACAGCAGATTTTCCATAAATCTGCTGAAAAACAACAAACAGACCAACTCAAACAAAGAAAAAATAGTACCTTTGGTGGATTTAAATATGTGTTAAAACGTTGCCATGTGCAGCGTGTTTTGGAGACCTATCAATAAACCAAATCAAATCAAACTAAGAGTGCTAATTATCACGATTTAAAGACACATTTTAGTTTTACCAAAACATTTAACTTTACACCTTAACTTTCTGAAGCCACCTATCAAACAACAATGATATGAATATGGAAAGCTTGCACCCATAAAAATCAATGAGTAATAGGATAAAAGGGTTTTACATCTGTTTCCTGGAAGATAGTGAGTGGGTGCCTTGCTGAGAAAAAGCGTCAGTATAATCAATTGTAATGCCTTTACATTCATATTCTCGTAAGGGGACGTGAGTAATCCTCAATACTTCATGTTTACATTTTGTAGCTATTTCTATGCGCTTTTAATCACTTTAAATGTATTATTAATTTTAATAAAGATATTAAAAAAGTGAAATTTGAAATCAATGTAGTGATTCAGAGGTAAATCTAACTCAATGGCCAACAGTGAAAGGATGTTACAGACAATCAAGCTGCTTAAACAGCAAGTCGATGAGTCAGGTCATTTCCCGTTTTGACTTGGACCTCGGCCTCGCAGAGCAAAACTGTATTTCTGTCATAGTACCCAGACTTTCACAGTGTCAATACCAGACACATTATCTCTAATGGGGGAGTCTGAGGGTGGAGGGAAAAGGAGACAGGAGAGAGAAAGAGAGAGACGTGGAGAGCGTAGAAGCACGGTCTCTCTATTGATTAACTGGAAGAGGACCTCCACCCTCTCCTGTCCAGACATATGGGGTAATAAGGACCACTCTTCTCCACTGCCATCCCCCTCTCTCCTCCTCTTCTCTCTCCTCCACATCTCCCCTCACCCCAGCTAGAAAGCCTTTTAATCAGCCCCCGGGGGAATACATGGATATGATATGGGAGAAAAAAGGAGGGGAAGAAAGAGGGAGGAAAAGGAGACAGGGTGAGAGCAGTCCATTAGTGAAGTAGACACAATAGCTACAGGAACAAAGTGGGCACAGGGATGTTTCCTTCAAACACAGAAAAGGCTTGAGAACACACACATCCTGCTTTCACTCACTTTAATGAACAGAAATGAATATACGTTTTGGTCTCTTTACTTTCTTCATCAAAGATACACCTATAAGGATGATTTGCAGCACTACGTGATTGCGTGCAGTCTGAACGCAACTGAGCTGATATTGTTCCAAAGTTACCAGGTCACCTCATACAGGATCTGTTTTTCTGCTCGCCCGGGGACATTTTCCTCTGTTTATGTAGGGCCTTTCTGTTTTCTTTTCCAAGGAGAAGGCTGCCAATCTCTGCGCGCCAGACCGACTTTATCAAGGCAGCCATCTCAGTCTCTGACATCAAATCCACAACTGCTTCTCAAGCTGAAAAAAAGTGAAAGAGAAAATCTGTCAGCGCCTCGCCCTACTGCTGGCCTCTGAGCGTCTGGACTCATGAGAGATGGTGAAAGAAAGGGAAGGAGGCAGGAGAAAGTGAGGATGAGCTATAAAAATATGTGCGGTTAAAACAGCTTTGATATTTTACGAGTAAGATGTTCATAATTATGTGTGCATTCAGCAAATAGCCTTATGGAGCTGCATAATTCAATAGTTAAACCAGTGGTTAAATTGTACCCTAACAGGTCAGGTTTTATAATCCACAAAACCTGGATGCTAGCGCCCCCTCGTGGTTAATGTGTCACTACCACATTTGGACAAAACAATTACTTTTCCAAAAATATTAGTATACGCCTGAGAGACTGTAAATGGAAATAAAAGTTGGGAATTATCGTGTCTTACATGGCTTAGTGTGGTAATAAAAACAGCAGTCCTATATTAGTGTCAATAGATGTATTACTGTTGCCGGTATAAAGTGGAAACACTGCTAACGAGCCTAACACAAAGCAGTCAGTTTCCTGCACACCAGTGGGACACATAACGTATAAGAGCTCTGCAGAGTCCATCAGCATTAAAACAAAAACCTTATTGAAAAGGAAGAGAAATAAAACCCTGGAAATAGCAAAGCATTTTTCATTATTACAACTCAATTTGCAGAAAGCCAAACCTATTTAAAATTGCTTCCATGTGTCTCCGCTGCGGGGCGCCACAGAGTCTGCCAAGGCGGCTATCGTGAGATTTATGTTGATTTACGCTCTGTGATTGGCTGATGCAGGGACATATGATGAACCAATAGGAAGACGGGAATGTGATTCGTTCGTTCTATTGGCTAAACGCAGGTGTCAATCAAGCAGCGATGGGGTCTGGAGGCAGAGAGCAGCCAGTCTGTTGTTTTGCTCTCTGGAGGACAGAGCTCCGCTGGCTGAGCCACACACACACACACACACTTCATGTCACAGTCAATGCACAAGACTTTCCAAATACATTTATACTTCATGGGTCAAATAAATTACATTTAGCCGGGCAAAATATTTTTAAGTATCGTAATTTAGTACAATTATACATCTATATATGTAAATCATTTTATGGCAATTTTGGTACACATTATTAAGATTATGGCATAGCTCCTATTCATAAAAAGCCTAATTATTGACAACACAATTAAACACGAGGGTAGATATAGTATTTTATATTTTATATCAGTATAAAAATTATTGTTATAATAATTGGGGTATAGGAAATTATAATATTGTACAGGAAAAAGTTTATTTAAAAAGAGTTGTATTTACTTTATGTTAATTTAAATCAGTATATTCTAAAGATGAGTTATAACTGTTACACTTGTTTAAACTATTAATATAATTGGATAGATATATTTCAACTGTATTATTAGTATTATTACTCCATAGATTATTAAAACAACTGTTTTGTTTTTAACTGAAAAAAATATTTTTCAAATAATTATTTAATAATGCAATTTCAAATACAGAGCTTATATCAGACCTGTAAAATGACTTGTTTAAATATGATTGTATTTACAGGATTCAACTTTCTATTGCTTTACAACATTCTCATACAGACGATGCCATAAAGCCTACAGTCCAATGTAGATCATTGAATAAGGTTCATTACATATTAAATCTGTGTGTACATTTCTTTTAGCCACTTTTAATGAAAAGTATACTGATCTGCTCCAAATGTCTAATATAAAATAATTAAATAAATTGATCAAATTAGGCTTATTATATTGTATGAAATACTCAATTTGTATGCCTACTTAGCATAGCTTTAAATCTGACTCTAGATCTTTATATAAGTAGGACTTAAAATCCGAGTCCAAATTGTAAATCCTGTGGTTAATTAAATAAATAACAACGACAAAATAGTTCCATGGAAGTCACCTCGATTTCCCTCAGGTTTCCCATGAGTCTTTGCGGGAACGCATGCGCACTGGCCTCCCACACATCATGAAAAATTCCACCAATCAGCTTCGTCCTCAGAGGAGCATGTGGGGGTGATTTAAGAGCTCTCCCCCCAATAAATCTGTCAGAACTTCACAAAGTTGATTTAAATGTGTTTCACATCGTTATGAAAATACTTGTGGATTAATCAAGTGACTGCACGCTGGCGTCAGATCAATTGGAGCAGATTACTCTTCAAGGCTTTTTTAAAGAGACGCGAATTTGGAGCGCGTATCTAGGATTTGTCGTGCCACCAAGTCAAATGTGCAAAGCTTGTATTAGGCGGACCGCAAAATGTCACTTGTTATTTTAAATGGGCTTTGATTATAGCTTTGCAGGACTTTGATGGGGCCAGGGCAATAAACAGCTTTGGACGCTATTAGACAACATTCCTGCCGGTGATGGACCATAGGCTACGATTTCATATAGCTGCACTATATCAGTCGACAGTTGCTCATTGTGTGAATGTAACATTATTGGTCTGTTAACACTGTTGCAACTATCTTAAACGAGGGGTGATGTAGCCAGCGTCAGATACTAAGCACTTTGACTTGTCAGCACTAGGACTTGTAGCCTACTCACCCTGAAGGACTCTGTTGCAATGTGTTACACTTGTTTTGTTGAACTAGACCGCTCCTTGTTGCTCCTGTAATTTAATACTACTTTCTGTGTTTGTGTTTAGACTATTTCCAAAAGGATTAAGGTGGATTCTCGTTGCACAGGAACACTTAAGTAAAGCAGCCAAGACGGAAATAGGCCAGTGCAGTAAAGACCAGGAGGAAATGTTGTTTTAAATCCATTTGGGCTTCAACACCTTACTCTCAATGTGTTTATGGTGGAGTATACTGTCAGTGTCATGATGGATTTTCTATATTCTTGTATAGCCTACACGCCATTCCATTTCAACTAAAGAAAAAAGATAACAAACCTAAATATAACCGGTAAAATGCACCCATGCAGAACATTACTCAGTTTTGTATCATTATTTATAAACAAAGACTGGTTAAACGCAACAAAATAGAGATCTAAACTAAATATATAAAGCATGTATACAAAACATCTCTCTTGCTCAAATCTACATGCCAGAAATCTACAAAATATGAGTTACTTTTTTGTATTATTACTTGATTTAATGTAGAATCCCGAAGAGCGACCTAAAATGATAAGCATTGATGTTACCACTGTTCACCAGCAGGGGTCGCAATGATCCAGATCTCTGACTCTCATGAGTTGAGTCCTTCAGCAAAGTGCAGCTGATGACTGAGAGCCTGCTGTGGCCAGACCTGTTTCCTGTTTCTGATTATTTGGATCCAGTGGGGGATTTGAACTCAGTAGGCTACTTATATAATGTACTTGAATATAATAAGTGTTGTACTTGAGTTTTTCCATTTAATGCTGTGTATTTTATGCATGATTTTTTCGGAAGTATTGCACATAATAAGAAATAAAAAAAATAGTGGAAAATTAACAATTATACAATATGATCAGATTCAGTGGTGGAATTTAACTCAATAGATTAACTAATATACTTTACTAAAATAATTCCGAAGTATACTTAAATGTTTCAGTTTCATGCTATTTTACTGCAATTTACTCCAATTTGGAAGCCAATATTGTAGCTACTTTTTTACCCCACTACATTTATTTGATAACACTAGTTATTAGTTACTTTGCAGATGTATTTATTTATGCATACATATAAATCAACTAAGAAATTATTACGTTCATTATATCTACATCTACCTGGTAGTAAGGACTGCCATTCAAATGAGGCACATCTTACCAACTGCCACATTAAAGTGTATGAACACATGAACTCATCAAAATTATCAAACATTTCTCCAAAATTAGCCATAATGCTGAATTAGTACTTTTGGTAGCCTAAATAAATAGGTGCAAATATCTTAAAGCCTACTTTTATTTTTGTTTTAAATGCAGTACTACATAACAGAGTATAGATATTGTTACTTTTTTCGTAATGATTCTTCCTCCACTAATTGTATTCATAGCCCACAGCGTAATACACACCCTGCTAAGGTATGTATTTGAGTATGACTTATTTAACCGGTGATTAACTTATTAGCGTATCAGTCGCTTTGAAGATTTCAAATGACATCCCAACATAAAAAAGATCCGTTGGACAAGCTTCAACGTCTAAATGATGATTAAAATGAACATTACAAGATAATCAATACTATATGTAAAGGAAATACTCTGAATGTGTTCATAAATTAATGTGCATGTGATATTTCACTTTTCTAGTAACGTGTGTATTCAAAAGTAAAGCATATTGATGTTAATTCCACCACTTGTTGTACAGTGTATGCATTTTACGTTTGTCTTCAACAATAAATGTTTTTTAAATGTGCAATCAATGTTTGTTTTTGATTTGAAGTCTGTACTCTGGTTCTGTTTTACTGATTCAACTCAAAGTTGTCAAACCACTCATAACAAGTTTGAGAAGGCCTTAGATAACGATATAAATAAACAGGTTTTTTTCCAGAGCGACAGAGACAGTGGATGTCATTTGTGTTTCATAAAATCAACCCACTTGATATGGTCTTGATAAAGTCAAAAGCCTGAGATCTTGGAAGAAAGATTGTGGCTCCTCTTAAACATGATGCTGTGTTACCTTTATCATATGTTTTGTGCATGTGGTTTTCGTCCTGCATGACTTTCCATTTCCTCTCAGGATCAGTTTGTTCTCTGTTGCATTGAAGTCGACTGTGCTGGATCATACAGGAGCTATCTTATTCAGTTGGAGGGTGCAACTTTAAAAGCTTCAGCTTGTTGTTGTTTTTAGACTAAGGGGAAATGTGCATGAACATTATGGGCAATGACATTGATGAGTATTATAAATGGACAGCCATAGAAGTATTGAAAACTATATAGTTGTACTTCAGACTTTAACATTCAAATGGTTGCTTCAAGGCCAGCCATAAACTGAGCTAGCGTCATTACATCACAACAACATTTCAGCATCTCAAAGAATATGGATCTTAAATTGCTGAAAAACATATGTGTGTGGTAAAAGTGTCCAGTCACGTGTGCTATCTTAGAACCATGGTGATATTGTTTCCTTAAACTGACATATTATTAAAGAAAATGTAGCTTAGCTTTAGCTTTGAAAGTACCCCTTTTTAGACTTTTGCACCAAGGATCATGAATAAGATAGATAGATAGATTTTAAAAGGTGGAATAAAGTAAACATAATAAAATAAAAATGAACTGCACATATCATAATCATAATACCTTTATTCATCCCACAGAGGGAACATTTGCATTGTTACAGCTAAAGTGAAGATAGGGACACAAAATAGAACGCTAATAGAAGAGGCATGCACATAATACGTGAAATTACAAATTAAACATTACAAAGTTATTTAAATGTACAAGTAACATTCGTAATAAATGTGTAGCCTACCATTTACATATTGCTGTTACAATATAAACATATCTAGTAGAAAATACATATTATTACAAATAATACACAATGTAAAATGTTCTGGATACATTCAAATGTTGTATACAAGACCCCAAAACTACAGCTACAGAGAGAGAACAAAACATATGATAGTATACATTACAGATGTCGTAAGGTATGAAGTAAATTGTTTAAGGCAGTTGTTAAGGTGTTTTGCAGACAATGGGATTCCGCTACTGGCCTGCCCCTTTGTGAGGAGGGGGTTAGTTACATAGGCTGCAGCACAGTTGAACAAGTTCAAAGTGTAATTCAGCCCTTAACCAGTAGTCCTAACATGGGCATGGGACAAATCAGGTCAGTAGAACAAACGTACCGGAACTGCATGTTCCTGAGAAATAACTTTAGATCATTGATCTGTTGGATAAACACAACACATAACGACATCTTATATGTCTTGCTGAAGTGAAATGAGTTCGGTTCCCTTTATTATTCCTGTAAACACAAATGTGTTGTTGTAAATGGGGGTGAGGGCTGGTGGTAGATAACAACAGTCTCTCGCTCTCATTGGTCAGGTTTCTAACGGACATTCTTATCGTCCAATCACAATCTGTTGTGGTGAGCGCTTGTGACCAATCTGTATGAGCTATGCAAATCTTGAACCGAAGTTTCCCCAGTAGCAGCACACCACGGTGACAGCATTTAGCTTCTCAGATGTTTCATTTTCTGTTTAAATTAGAAACTCCAGGGAGCTATTGAAAGCTAGTTGTCGCGGTTGAATAACAGAAAAGCAACGTGTTTGCTATGTCTGTGCCACGAGGATCCCAATAACCGGTTATTAAAGCTGATAGCTAACTGCTAACAGCTAGCAAAGCTATCTAACGATTTCGCCGGTACAGGCGGACCTCTTTGTCTGACAGGGAAGGCGTGCTCTTTTGTTACATTTCTCCCTTTGTCCATTCGGGAAAGAGGAACTGTTGGGTCAGTATTTCGCTATTATCTGCAGATCTAAAGTGTTTAGAAAATGCAAATCGCGAAAAAATACTTATCAGAAGGCCTGATTCAGTTAACGATCTTACTCAGTTTGATTGGAGTTCGTGTTGATATCGACAGCTACTTAAGCGGCTATTACACGCCTCTGATAGAAATTAACTTGGGTCCTAGCTCAGCCTACACTCAAACACCCTTTCATAATTTGAGAGACAATCTTGACGGATACAGTGTGCACCCAAAATGTCCTGAGTTGGAATATTTCTTTGCAAGTCGTCGGCTGCTAGACGAGGTGAGGACCCTTGGCTCACCACGGTTCCCCACACAGTTGAACGCATGGCTGGTGCACCAAGTGTCTGCCACTGACAAGGCTGACTGTGGGCCTTCAACCAGCAACAACACTGACACCAGCTCAGGGGTACAAAACCCCGGGGATGAGGCCCGGGATGAGAGGGAACACCTGCCTGAGAGAGGCCAAGAGGTGTGCCAAACATCCCCAGACCTCGGACCAAGGCCTTGTAGCCCTGGAGCCTGCGGGTTTCTAAAAAAGGCAAGTGTTTGTGTGTGTGTAACATAAAGGCAAACAGACTCTGCAATAAATACAAAGACGATAGGCTGCCCAGCTAAAGTACTGAAGTCGCCACAGGCGTTAAAACTTCCTCAATGGTTAACATAACAGCTAATGCTAACTAGCAGCACTAACCCATGTTATTAAATGATGGGTGTCTCTTTCTGACAAGTAACTTATTACTGTGCAACAATTCCTGGTGCACAAGGAAACAAGAATAAAAACAATGTTATGGCCACACTTTGTTTGTGCATTCACTTTCTCTTTGTATGGCTCTACCAGTACTGGGTAACTGATTGCAGATCAGTGATTAAGTTCTTGCCTAGTTAGATAAGGGGACATTTATCATGGTAATTTGGTATCTCAGTTAAAACAATACCTAACTGGTGTTGTTAAAAACGTAACTCATCATTATGACCAGTTAATAAGACAGCCATACAGTTGACCAGCATAACAAGTATTCAGCTTACTGACTGCTGCACCTGTTACCCTTCACTCAGGAAATTAAGCATTTCAGATAACATTAGCCTTACCTTCACAAGACCCTTTTAAGTGTATTATAGTATTGGTGGACCACACAGCTTTAAAACTGTTTGTTTAGAGGTACACTCACTTGTTGTTATTTACAACTTTTGAAAATAATTGCCAGTGATAACAAATTAAAACATGTGTTGATTTGTATATTATGGTGTTACTACCATCTGTAATCAGTGACTGACATTATATATCTAAGACTGTACTCAAACACAGACCTTTTATATTGGGCTGAGCCAGTAATCCATTGAAACAGCTGCCTGGTGAATGTTATGTCCTTGGGGTAGTTGATGTCGCCAATTGTGTAACTTTATCCCCTTTCTTCAGTCTCAACCGCCAGCTGTGGGCCTTGAGAGGTGGAGAAGTGAGGCTTAGACCCACACCCTGTTTGCTTACACAAAAGCGGTGGTCCATACTTGAGCACTGCCCCCTCTCCAGGGATTGTTGTTCACATGGATAATGTAATGTTGACATACCTTTTAATCCTTACCTAAAATAATGAATAGCTTAACTGCTAAGCTAACATTTTGTGGTTTTTAGAAACACATAGGTATAGTCTTCTTCTTTGAGGCTATCTACATTCACTCGGCTATTTGAAGCTGGAAACAACTCCAGTAGACGTTGACAAGCTCAGACAAAGCTCAGGCAAATCTGGGATGGTTTAAAATACAGTCTTACATAATTTTGCCTCAAGCATTAACGTCAAAAACAACAATCAGTCTTTCACTTTTTGGAATTGTGGAGAAGTCACCCCCTGTTATCACTTGGGCATTACAAATATTGTGTCAGTCAGCTGATGGCATACATTAAATACTGTACATCGTGTACCAGGCTTTTCTTACAACATCTAAAAGGGTTGGGTTATTTCTGAGAGTAATTACCCTGTATGTTAAAACATTATAAGCCCCTCTTTATTACACAAATACAGCTGCTAACACATTTTAGCTTGGGTGCAAAAGGTCCTTCCCAGGGTTAACAGGAAGCTGAGTTAGGTTAGGGTTAAATGTAATCTGTTGAGCTGGTCCCTCCAGAACAACAGCTGCTTATTATAGCAATTGTCTACCCTGTCGAACCAGATCTGTGAAATATTGCCTAATTATCTGCAATATCTGGATTGGGGTCACCAAACCAGAAATGTAGCCCACTCGTCTTCAAGATCTTTGGATGTCAGCTGTCTACCCCTAATTTATTTTCTTTGTTTACACCTGCCTTTCCTTACCAGGAGGAGGATGTTAAAGTTAAAGAGGAGGAAGACCCCGCCCCTCTCACTCAGCTGGCTCACAGTTCCACACTGGAGCAAGAGGTATGACTTGTCACACATGCCTTCATTCGTCTCTGAATACTGTTGAAAATGTTGCACATTGGTGTTTTAAAATGTTTGAGTTGTCTGAAATGTAGCTGTACTGGTTTTCCTTTAAAAGTACACACTACAGGATTTGTTAGTCTGATTCAAACTCTATGTCACGCTTGCATAAGATCTAGAGTCACGTGCGAGTGTTGAAAATTACATTGTACCTATTTTTAACCAGACAATTCTTGCTCTCACATGACTTCATCTCTCAAATTGCGCGGTTCTGATGACTGCGGCTTTTGGATCAATGTGTATGATTAGGCATGTTGAAGCACAATCCTTACTGTCTGTCTCACAGGGCACTAATCTAGCTAGCTTTTCCAAAATATTTAAGAGTATAATTGTACATTTTCAACTGTTTTTTTCACTTGTATTTTATGTTTTAGTCAAGCAGCTACTGTGGTATGATTTTAAGCATAAGCTCTATAATTCCCATTAGAGACTAATGCTGTCATTGTTGTTTTCCATGTTTCTTCTTTTTTCCTATTTCAGAGTCTGCTTGAAGGCATCACTGCTCTGTCTGATCCAGCACGCCAGCATCCTCCTACCATTGATATAGAACAGCACTGGAGCAATTTACTCTCTCTTACTGACCTTGATGTAAGTTTGTTTTCTTATGTTTATTAGTCGCCAAGAAATGTATTTTATAGGGAATTGACCATATATTGATATATAGCATTTATTTTCTGATTATCAGAATCCATAAAACATTTTTGCCAATAAACGTACTGAAAAGTGTGGTACTTCGGGTGGCACCGGCCAGTGTCTCTTGTCTGTAGTCATCACTCTTTTGCCTTACTCAATGTCCTATCCTCACCGCTATCGGATTGACTAGACGAGTAATACTCAATTAACACTGAACACCACTGTGCCACAGCATGCTAAGACAGAAGGGATCTTCTCTGGTGAGCGAGTGGAGCTCTGTGTCTAGCGTAAGGCAGCATCTTGAGCTAAAGCTATGTAATAAGTACAACAATCCGCTCCATGATGAAGTTGCAAAATCACAGGGTTTGTAACTTGTTGCCATTAGTATTGATAGTTACTGATGTAACCACTATTAGCAAATAGCTTTTTGCATTTTGGAATACATAAACTAGCCAAGTGGCTAGCTGACCTTTTCGTACTTATAACTCCTCTACTCCTACTTGGTTCAAGTTACTCCAAATATTGGTTTACAGCAGGGGTGTCCAAACTACGGCCCGGGTGCCAAATGCGGCCCACAAATGAAACTTGTGCTTGTCCTGTACTTCTTAAATATAGATGAAAACAGATATTACACAGTATTCATGTGTTAAGAGGCCCACTTTTCAAACATTCAGTCAATTAAAGTTGAAAACATTTTCTATCAAATCTAAGTTGATAAGAAAAAATCCCATTTATTTTCACAACACGCTTGAAATAAACCCTTTCTATTTCCTCTTCTGATAAGCAATCTGAGGCTCCTGTTTTAACAAATGAGCTGCTAACAAAGTAAATAAAACTCTATGGAGAGCTGTGATGTAGGCCGTTGTTTTTCTTAAAGCATATTCAAGTATTAAGCATAATGTACCTACATTTGATTCATTTTGCTAACTTATGAGGCAATATACCTCACCTCTAGTGAGTGGCCCAGCCCTTTGTATATTTTTCTGTATGTGGCCCTCGGTGAAAAAAGTTTGGACACCCCTGGTTTACAGTCTCCTTGAATACTAATCATTTGCATTATATTTGGCCCTAAAACATAATGATTGATCCCTAGTTTTTGACAATAATATTGGTTTTCAAACAGTGATTCAGTTGCATAATGTACAATATGACCCATCATTATGTTGCAATGGAGAATCTTAGCATCCAGTGATCTACTAGTTCTTTGAATATTTCAGCTAAATGATATGCCCCATGTGTAGGACTTGGACTCGCTTGTCACGGAGCGTCTGTCAGACCTCGACTCAGACATCTCCAGTGCCATCAGCCAAGATGTCAGCTTGCATGACGCTATGGTCACCAGTGCTGGAATGTTTGGCGTGGCGTCTGAAAGAGCTGAGTCCAGGCCAGTCACCCAGCAACAGAGAACCCTCTTCCGACTGGAATCCACAGGCTCCACACAATCAGACGCATCACCAGGGATGGCAATGGGCCTGGCTGCGCTCCCCTTTGCTTCAGTATGTAATTTAACTGGCAATGGGAATAGTGCACTGAGTGGCTGTCTGGACGAGGCAGTGTTTGACCAGATCAATCAGCTAGGGCTGGAAGGCCTGGACACCCAGCTGATGGGCTCTCTGGAGGGCATAGACCCCCAGGTCCTCGAGGACTTGGACTCCGACTCAGGTCTCTCTTTGGAGAGCAGCTCTGGAGGCCCTGTCTCCCCAGGTTTGTTTACATTTCTACAAATACTTAGTAGATGAAATGCTTTTTTTGCCTACACATAAGAAATTGTTACTAATCCGTATTTACCTCCTCACTCGTCCAGGCTCCTCTGAGATGTCATCGTCTTCCAGTTCATACTGTGAGGATGAGTGTGGAGCCACAGGCTACAGCAGTGAGGTGGATTCAGTCGCTTCAAAAGGCATCATCGACTACGACACAACATGGTCACCTGTAGATCTGAGTGAGAGTGTTTGGCATGACCACAGCTACTCATCCCCAGCTTTCTTCAACCAGCCACCAGTAACATTTCCTCACAAAGGGATCAAAGAGGAGCCCCTCAGTGATGTTGAGGATGACGAGCCACGGTTCCACGACAGAGAGATGAGTCGCGATGAGATGCGCGCCCGTTCTATGTGCATCCCGTTCTCCGTCCTGCAGATTGTTAATATGCCAGTGGAGGAGTTCCTGGAGGTCCTCGACAGTCACGGCTTCACCACTGATCAGGTGACCCTACTGCGGGATATCCGCAGACGAGGAAAAAACAAGTTGGCAGCGCAAAACTGCAGGAAGCGCAAACTAGATGCCATCACAGGGCTGCAGGAGGAGGTGGAGATGTTGCATGCTCAGAGAAACAAGCTACTGAGGGAGAAACAGCTCACAGCCAAGACAATGGGTGCTGTGGGCCAGCAGATAAAGCAGCTGACCAGGGACCTCGTGGCCCGGCTGAGGGACGACTCAGGACGGCCCCTGAACCCAGAAAGATTCACCCTGCAGTGCGGGGCTAATGGGAGGGTTGTAGTTCAGCCTGTAAGACGGCCGGCTGTCTCCACAACAACAGGCAACAAAACAGACAAGAGGAAGAAGGAGAAAAAGCAATGATGCAATATTGCCACTGAGACTTGAACTTTTAGGTTTTTGGATATTTCTGAACTTACTTTGCCTGACTATGGTTTTGGGATCTCCTCTTTTCAAAAAGTGTGTGTGGATTCACCGCTGTTGGGAGCCTAAATTGGCAAAAGCTGCGAACAGGAAAGAATACTCAGAACATCAATAAATAAAAAAATCTCTGTAAATAAAATTTCTCTTGGGGAAAAATGTAGCTTACACACTGGACATTTTTGCTTATTCAACATGGACACGGCACACGGGGCAGTTTAAGGGATAAGCTGAACTGCTGCCAGTGCCACCAGTCTCTTTGTGCCTGTTAACATTAAAGTCACTGAGTCCTAGCGTTTTTACAAACAGACGTAGGCAACCAGACATCTGAAGTCAACATGGCCAGCAGTGTGACACTTACTGGATAGAGATCTCGGAGGAGGATTTGTTTGTTTGTTTGTTTCCATGTAATCTTGCCTCTCAATGTATAACTATACAGTATAAAAAAAGAGGTTGAAGATTGTATTTATTAAAGTTTCTGAGGTTTCTGAAATGCTTATATGCATCATGAGACTGTCGATGGCAGTATCTTTTTTTTTTTCTTCTTAACGGTAAGGTTATCTCAAAGTGGTAAAAATATTGGGACATTGCCTATCTAAAGTTTACAGATTTGTTTCAGATATTTGAGGGCATGTTATGTTCAGTAGAAATGTATACTGAAATGTTGTTTTCCTTATGTCTTGATGACATACAATATACCAATGATTAAACTAACATGGCCTTAATTTGCATTGGATAAGTGTTTTGGTTATTGTGTGTGCACACAATCCACAAATGCACATAATCATAACAAAAATGTTTTTAAGTGGCTACCATCCAATTTTTTTTATATTAATGTTGAATAATTTGTTTCAAGCACATATTTTGCATAACAATTTCATTTAAATTACTTAAGCGTTTTGGAAAGATTATATTCTACCTCACGCCTTAGTTTGTTTTAGATTTTGGATTTAAAAAATATCCCTTTTTAAGGGAGCCTAAATGCACTCATTACACATTTTTAATTTTAGTGGGCCTAAATGGACCCTAACCATCCCATTTCTGGAAAAAAGAAAATTACAATCACCAACTATTTAATGATTGAATGTTGTTTGGATGTTGCTTTTTTATTTGAGATTATCTGGGAGTTGAAGAAAGTATTTAGTGAAGTTGCCATCTTATTCATGGAAACACCTTTATACAGTCAGCTGAGTGAGTGAGCGTTGACCGGAGAAAAAAAAGTGATAGTGCAACTCATGAAGAATTTTGTTTCTGGTCCCTCACAAATGTGTATTTAATTTTCTGGTTTGACCAAGAGTTTACTTTTGTTTGTATACATTTTAAACTGTTTTTCTTTGTTGATGAGGGCAAATGTGTTTGATTGCATGGTGATTGTTGACTGTTTATAGTATGATTTTGCTTAGGGAATTTGAAATGCTCTTGCTGACCTTGTTTTTTCTGATTAAAAAGAAAAAAAACAGCTTGTCTCATTCTTGTGTCACTGTTTTAGTAGCATAATCCCCTCTAATCAGGGGCGCCGTAAGGGGGTGAAAAATTAGGACGATTCTAAGGGCCCGTGACTGACATTTTAGAACATTAAGAAACAAATGTTTAAGTAACCAATGTGATATATTTTCATGGGGCCCAAAATCCCTGGCGGCGCCCCTGCCTCTAATACACAGCACTGATGATCTCATTATGCTTTTTGATTATTATGCAGCTTTCCCTTTATGTTGTAGTAAAATGTTAAGTAGTTATACACCGACCTTGCCTTTTAAACATTTCCTTGTTTTGCCATAACCTGTGAAGGGCGGAGGGCTAATGGCACCCACCCACCCACGAGGAGCAGACAAAGGTATGTGAATAACGAACCGCGTTTTCCTTATAGGCTCCCGTAGAAAACCTACGATTAGCTTTTGGCGCCTGCTAGTACTGCTGCTTCACACAATACATAAAGCGAAGGTTGTGACCGCGTGGTACTGAGGCATCATTCAAGCAGTTCCTCTTTGTTTTAAGGGTGCGTATGCAGAAGTATTTCATTTTTCATACGCTGCATCACTCCATCATGCAACACGTGGCGTAATTTTTTTTAAACGATTGACACAGGCAAGCTAACGATAGCATTTCTTTTGCAAGTCGGACGGTGAAGCAGGCAACGCAGCTTGCACAGAAAGTGAGATATAACGTTACGTTACCCCAATATGATTTAAACCTGCTTACGTGATAACGTTGTTACTCTATGTCAATGTATATCACAGTACTTTGCAATGTTTTGACTTAGCTTCATTCATGCTAGCTAGCTAAAAGTGTCTATTTCTCGATTTTGTATTTTTCTCGGGCCTTGAGCATTTGTATCTTAGCGTAACCTTAACTTTAATTTACGAATGAAAATGCTAATATAACATCACTCTAAGGTTATTTCTTTATATCATTCATCGTTATACACATTGCATTGCAGATGCCACAGTAAAGCCAATTACATATTCTCCACGACCAAGGCCTGCAATATTATTAGCTACAATTAGCAAGTATGCTAACCTACATAGTGTTATGTTGTGAGTGTGCTAGATTTGAATTGTGGTTGAAGTGTTGTTGCAACGTTAACCTGACTGCATAGACATTTTACTTCATAGTAACACTGGCATCAGTAATTACAAAGAGCTAGTTTATGGCCTTTTCATCTTATTTGGAGAATGTTGGTTCATCTCATGTGAATCATAGCCGTAGCTTGTGGATTGAAACAATCTTAGCAGTTATTACACGCATTCTTTTTTTCTAGTGAACAACATGGCGAAGAAGCAGAATACCAAGGGTAAGAAGGATGCTCAGGACCCGCAGGAAGAGCCTGAGGAATTCGTGGTGGAGAAAGTACTCGACCAACGCCTTGTAAACGGGAAAGTTGAGTTCTTTCTGAAGTGGAAAGGATTTACAGAGTGAGTTGCCTGGGACCCTCCCCCTGCTGAGCTGGAAGTGCTTCCCTGGTATGGGGTCGTGCTATGCTTTTGTCTTTAGTCATCTTGGTTGCATGAATAATCTGTTGTTCTGTATTGGAAGTTAGTTAACTATGTTGGCATCTGTGTAGAAATCCCTGGAGGTGGAGAGTAAATGGTGACCCTCTCCCCGCTTATTCAGGGCCGACAATACCTGGGAGCCAGAGGAGAACCTCGATTGTCCAGAGCTGATTTCAGCGTTCCTGGAAGCACAGAAGACTGTCAAAGAGAAGCCTGCTCCCGTCAAGCGGAAGTTATCAACAGAAGAGCCAGAGTCAGAAGCCAAAAAGAAAGATGTGGTGAGTTCACCGACAGTTTCATGTGCCTAAAATAATAATAATAATAATGCATTTCCTGTTGCTCAAAGCGCTTATCTACCTACTTATCAAACCAACATGAGATACGACACCAATTGTTTTTAGGATTAATTTTCAGAATCTGATAAATCTTATGACATGTAAACATTATCTTGGTGTTTAGAGCAATCCAAAATTAATAATGCAATTGTTATCAATGCTTATAGCCTGAGAAACCACGTGGATTTGCCAGAAACCTCGACCCAGAACGGATCATTGGCGCAACAGACAGTAGCGGGGAGTTGATGTTCTTGATGAAATGGTGAGTACAGAGGGAGAAGTCCTCTTTATCCTCAGGGCGGAGGGAGCTTATTCAGTAGGGACTCTGCTTGGGAACCGGGGGGGTTCACTTTGAGTTGCCAGTTGGCCTCCTGGGCATTTCCAAGGTTCCTTTAAATAAATCACAATATGCCAGCACTGTTTCCTGGGTTTTATATATATATAGCATATATATATAAAATATATATATATATATATATATATATATATATATATATATATATATATATATATATATATATATATATATATATATATATATATATATATATATATATACACACACACACACACACACACAGTGTCACAATTTATACTTTAAGGCCTCAAAGTGCAAACATTTGGAGCAAATTTAGATTATAAGGAGAACAAAGGGCAAGGGGGGGCCCAAACACCTTAACACACACACACCAAAACATTCATTCAGATCAATTTCAACCCTACGTTTCCATGATGTGCACACTGTAATCCTTTTATGCACATTATACAATTATTACTACCATCAATAAACCCATTATTTTGTGTGATAATACTACTGATTTGTAATATCCCTCAGAGATTACAAAAAATACATTCAGCCCAGTAGTGCTGCTGTAGCAGAATAAGGCTCTAGGTAGATAACAATGAGCTTAAGGGTAAAAATATTTGTTGAAACAGCATTTACTGTTATATTTTTCTTTCCTTTCTCCTTAGGAAAGACTCAGATGAAGCCGATCTGGTCCCGGCCCGTGAGGCCAACACTCGCTGCCCTCAGGTGGTAATTTCCTTTTACGAGGAGAGGCTGACATGGCACTCCTGTCCAGAGGATGAGGCTCAGTAGTGCTGTCGTCTGGTCCCGTTGCACCACTCGTACCCTTTTCCTCAGGACTGAATGTTCTCCTCTGGCTTGCCTTTTAGTTTTAGCAATGTTAGTTTTTTTCGAAGATATTTCAGCCCTCGCATTGTATGGCTGTTGAGGAGAAATATGTTGTTGTAAATAATAGCTGAACTGTTTGAAAGAGCGCAGGGTTTGGTGGCATAAGGACAAAAGTCTTCCGGTATATCATATGATGATTTAATGCGATGGCTATTTGGAAACTGTATTCTTTGATTGAACCCACCACTGCCCATATTCATACCTGATGACAGTTTGTAAATTCTAAATTGTTACTTTGGTCTGTTAAGGTTTCAACCACCTGCTCGATCACCATCGCAAAATATCGTAAGAATCTGGTCTTTCACAATAGTCTTAACGTTTTGTTCTACAGTGCATTTTGTATACTGTCTCTAAATATTATTTTGAAGTTCAAATAAAGTTTTATGTGAACAAAATGTCACTGCTTATTTTTTCATGGTTTCAAAAATAAATATGTCGTCATGAGTTTGCAAAATACAATACATAAGTTTACCTATAAATGTTCGTTTTAACTTTTGCAACATTATTCCAAACGCTTTGATCAAGTCGATTTTTTGGATTCCTGGAAATGTAGACAAATAAGAATAACATTTACTTGTATTGTTTGAAACCGAGTAAGATTTTATTTGTTTTCATTGTGTATCCAAATTTAAATCCTTGCCTTGATGCCACTTAATGCAATGAAACGACAGCAATGAGAAAATGTTTACACAGTAATAACTTTATTATTCAGCTGACCACAAAGAATGTATGACCCCATGTGTGATTTACAGGTCACATGTTTATCACTGGGTCCAAGACAAAGTATGCATGGAAATGTACCCTGTTTACTTACTGAAACAACATGTACTCATTACATGTTACTTAGACGCTTTTACCCAAAGCGACTTACATACTCAATACTGTGGACAGTCACCACAGGAGCAATTTGGGGTGAAGTGTCTTGCCCAGGGACATAACGACATGCTGACTGCAGTGGGGTTTGAACCTGTGACCACCTGATCCGAACACCTACGCCACACGCACTACTCTACAAGTAGTCAGTTGTCAATTCAGCACAGATTTGAGGCCACAGCACTTGAGCATTTTGATTTGAGAGGTTGTATACTTAATAACCAGTTCACTCTTTTCTTTTGACTTGTAAGATTTGAAAAGCATATTTTGTGACAGAATGTCTTTCCATTGCTACTTTAACCTGAGGAAATCTTTTCATCAGAGGTGGGAACTTACTCTGATGTACTTAAGTAGATTTTTCTGGTATCAGTACTTTACTCCACTACTTGTTTTTCTGACTACTTTTTACTTTGACTTCTTACATTTTGAACACAAATACCTGTACTTTCTACTTCTTACATTTTCAGTACAGGTTCGTCACTTTAGTTTTAATCTGTGTTTGATGGCGTGATCATTATTATTTAGAGTCATTGCGTGCCTATTGATTTGAACACGATCCGTGTATCCATCATTTCCTGGTCTTCTCTAAACAAAAGGGACCAATGAAAACTTTGTAATTTTGCCGTTGTTCAGCATTGAAACATTCATTAGCTAGCAATGACATTATTGTTCTATTATAAAGTGAGGTCAGTAAATTACTCTTTAAAACAGATTATGGGTACTTTTTACTTAAGTACATTTCTAAGCCCATACTTCTTTACTTTTACTTGAATAAAGAAGTGTAGTCAGTACTTCTACTTTTACCAGAGTATTTTCAAACAAGAGTATCTGTACTTCTACTTGAGTAAAGGATGTGTGTACTTTTGCCATATCTGCATTTCACACTTTTCAGCTCTAACATTTAAGAAACATCTGACTTCAGCTGTGATTGGTATCTCTCTCGGGCCAGACGGTATGTCTGCAGCAGTGTGGAGAACAGTCTCATGACTGGCATTATGGCATAGGAGTTGGACTTTGGACCTTTGGGCACAAGTGTAAAAACATTTTCCTAAAAAACCCACTAATTTTTGGGTTTTCTGTGGAAAAGTCACTAATGACAATAATAATAATAATTCATTATTTAGAGGCGCCTTTCAAATCACCCATGGACACCTTACAATTCATAAAATATTCTAAGGAACGGTTTAAGACCGTACAGAAAGTGACGTGCATCCTTCAAACATTTCGTCTGAAAGCTTTTCTTCCTGCAACTATGAACCACCACATGAAGGTGGACAGAGAAATGATGGCAGCTTTTACTGGAATATTTTTGATTAATCACATCTCCAATCAGTGAAGCACAGACATCACTTATGCTAATGTTAAATCATCAGATACTAATTTACAAGATACACCTATTCATGATAGCTCAACAATAAAACCCATGATCAAGCACTTGTAATGGAAAATGTTCTGAAAATATTGCTAGGATTTGTTCACGTCGCTGTATAAATATCAGGTTAAAGCACTTATATACTAATAAAGGACTGGCTTATCTAAAGCCAGTTGAGTAGCACTTGAAATGTTTTAGCTCTATGAAACCTGATGTACTTATATGATTCTGTTTTCCTCAAGTTTGTATCTTGTTGGTCGAATGCACTTATTGTAAGTCGCTTTGGATAAAAGCGTCAGCTAAATGCAATGTAATGTAATAATGTAATGTTAAAGCTGAAGAGTAAAGGTATATATGTAATGTTAAAGATGTGTAAAATCTGTGTTTTAAGATCTCATGATGAGTGAATGGAAGGACTTTGTGTTCCCCACAATGCTATCTATGGCTTTTTGTGTACAGCACATGACAGTTGTCCATAGTCCAGATCAAGTAAACAGTTCACTTCTTCAGCAGTTTTTTAAATGCATCTGATTATCTCTAAGAATAAAAAAAAAAAGAACTTTCAGTGAGAGAGACCTTTTATTCTGCTGACCTTACCAAAGATAAAGAGCCCTTTATATGCAAATGAGCAGACCATAATGAGGTGAAGGGTCTTTATATGAGTCCTCCTGGCACACTAGTGTTAGCCTACACTCCAGGCTGGATAGGATTTTAGAATTTACTCCTGAGGACTTTGGTAAGACATTTTGATTTATTCCTTAAATCGTAATTTTAGGTAATTTTAGTGCACAAATGTTAACTGTATTATTTCAATTGTGATAGCAATGCAGGAAATGACCTATAATAAGAGGATTATTCTTAATCAGCAGAGTAACGTTGCCAATATCTGACTCAGTAAAGGAGTAACAGTGACTGGTAGAAAAACAATTGACCAATGTAGATGTTACATCTTAAATCCCTTGTAAATGAACCCCTTAATGTCTTGGTGTTAAATAAGCTAAAGGTCTCTGTTTTATTTCAGTTATCTCTTTTTCTCTATGGGGAGTGTTTACTTTGCCTGCCTGGTGTCAAAATGCATTACCTCCTCAGCCACAGTTTACACCCTGCTGAATGTAAACTTTCTTTCTTACTGTTGTGGATGACCTGAACTACACTTTCTTGTCTTGAATATAAATGTTGTGGGTGTCACTCAATGGAGAGTTGGACAGCGAAATTGGTTAAAGGGAACCAGGTATTGTGTCTGTAAGGAAAATGTATTTTTGGGATTCAACAAAAAATGAGGGCAATAACCAGAATTCATAAAGTTTGCAAATAGCTACTTGATTCTTCACATTTTTCTATTCAGTGAACATTTACGTTAGTCTGTAAAATGTTACCTATATGCTAAAATACTTCTGTTTAGTCATCATAGGCTGCAACTGAATGCTTTGACTCATTGATAAAAAGCACGTATTAAAACAGAAACAGAAAACAATTATATTAGGTAATTAGGAACACATTGATTTACAGTAAGTCATGAAGAATGTGAATATTAAATAAAAAATAAAGCACCTGTGATTTTTTTTAAAGTGTGCATTTGGTGTCTGCAGTTGGTGGGATGTACACATATATCATAACTATTATAATTTTATAATGAGAGAAACTGAGTGACAGAGGAGACCTTTTCCTTTGTTTTAGTTGTCTCTGCACTCATTAAAACTTGATTTAAATAAGGAATTCACTGATCTCAAATCTTATTTCAGATATTATTATTTGTTATTAGGTCTGGTAATGGCACCTTAATTGTAATTTGAACAAAATGAAAGATTGAAAAGTAAAATATCTTTATTTGTGTCTACAGTATTGATGGTGTATGTTATCAATACATCCCAGATTTGATTGCTTTTAAATGTGGTCATTAGTTTTCACCACGTGCCATAGGCTCCTCCCACCAGGTGAAACCATTTAAACTGATTTCTCCACGTGATTAGGTACAGGTGCGCAGTGAGCACGTAGCCAGCACCTTTTACACAAGAGCGGTATCATTCTCCCTGTGTGTGGCTTGGTAACCTTATCGCAATTCATTTTTTACCACATTTTATTTCATGTATATTTGTATAACAATAGGGTGAAGAAGACAAGAAGTGATCAACAAGGAGGAAAAGGTCGCACTGAGTAGCTACGTTTGTGTGAGCAAAAGTTCAGTCCAGGCAGTGGTAAACCTCAAACTACCCTACTGAGCTGCTCCTTTTGGTACATAAACACCGGATTACTGCTCGGGAAGTGAAGAGGGAAAGGTAGGATACAAAACATATTGGAATTAAAGTTACATAAAAGTGTTGCGTTGTTGTACGCGTTTATTGTAGTTTTTTTCAAAACGGTTTTATCACAAACTATAGTAAAAATGTAATTGACTTAAAATAATGTCAGTGCCTCCTAAACTCTATTGGGTAATTGTATTCTTCCCTTTTTCTTGAAATAATGTACTTTAAAAAAATGTTTGTTTAAATGCCTTGGGGATTGCTCGTTGGCGTTTTAGGTTATACCTTTATTGTTAAAAAGTAGGCCTAATTTAAAATAACCCCAATTTGTATTAAAAATGTAAGACTTCATGGGACTAGAGCATTTTTTCAGTCCTGCTATTTCTGGATCAGTGTTGGGTTGAATTGAGATGCCTATTTATTTATCTATTTTGATCATAATTCAGTGCTTTAGTTTATTGCACTGTAGCAAAGTAATCTGTTATATAAGCATAGTGGCTGAGGAAAATAAGTGGCACCCTTTTGACCCTGTGTTTTTTCCTGAGGCTATTGTGTGGCCTTCTTTGATTTTCTTAAGCAGAACTGAATGAATGTGTTTGTGTTTGTGTGTGTGTTAAGGTGTTTGGGCCCCCCTTGCCCTTTGTTCTCCTCATAATCTACATCTGCTCCAAATGTTTGCACTTTGAGGCCTTAAAGTATAAATTGCCAAATCAGATCATTGATAACAAAAGGCTTTGGTTGAAGATCCTATTATTCAATTATTATAAACTGTTGTGAAAATGTTCAATCTCATGGCTCACCACAGGAAATCATTTGTTTGTGCTGAAACATTCTTTCATTGAAACCAACTTTTTCTCTTATCTTTTTTTTCAAGGTTTTTCTGTACCTGCCATGGAAAGTATGCTGGAAAATCTGTCAAACTCTGTAAGCGCTTTAGCATACTCCTTCACACTTTCCCTTGCTGAATCTGTGCAGTCACCACTTTTTTTACATTTTGATAACTTTGCTGAAGCACATTGTGTGTTTATTTTAAATGCATGCATCTTTACAATGTGTAACTGAACCCTTTTTGAATTTTATAGGACATAATCAGCATTTGTGTGCAAGATCCAAGGCTCTTAAAAGATTACCTCTGGCACACACATGTCGACTATGAGATCTGTTTACATGTAAGTGCATTTTGGAGAATTTCTTATTGGTAAATTCGACTGTGATAAAAGTATTGATTTGTTTTTCTGTTATTTTGCAGACCAATAGCATGTGCTTTCGAAAAAAGTCTTCATGTGTAAGACGGCGTTACAGTGAGTTTGTTTGGCTGCGACATTGTCTGGAACAGAACGCTCTGATCATGTATGTTCAAACCTCAGCTTCAAACCAATTATTGACTTTAATTTGGCATGCCATAGGTTTCTCTAAGCAATTTCTTTTTTTGGTTGGTTATTCTGTTCAGCGAGTTGCCCAAATTGCCGTCAAGGAACCCCTTCTTCAGTTCGAAGAACCCGGGACAGGTTGCACAGAGGATGAAGGGCTTCGAGGAGTTTTTAGAAAGGTGAGTTGCTGCTAAAATAATGGCAGCAATCAAATTATAAGACTGCCATATAGAGCTATGCTTTTATGCCCCCCCTCTTTAAAAGGCTGTTAAGAATTAATCTGCTGAAAGCAATAGCCCTGTTGAAGGTGACCTTACCTCACTATATTTTAACTATTTAAAAAGAAAAAAAGTTGTTAATTGTGCCATAATTATATATATTAATAATAAAGGGGAGGCAGTGGGTTGTGTGTTGGTGTTCTGAACAGGTTCAAACCCCACTGCAGTCAGCATGTCGTTGTGTCCCTGGGCGAGACACTTCACCCCAAATTGCTCCTGTGGGGATTGTCCACAGTATTGAGTATGTAAGTCGCTTTGGATAAAAGCGTCTAACAAGTGACATGTGATGTAATAATTATCCTTCCTCTTTTAGTATTTTTGAAAACCCTTTGTTGCTGTCGGACAGCCGGCTCCATCTGTTCCTCCAGTCAGACCTCAGCATCACGAGGATAGAGAGGTGTGCGAGTGGTAAGACAAGGTACACGGTGGCAGAAGCAATACAGCGATGCAACAGCAGCTTCATCAGCAGTTCGGAGGACAAGGCGGCCTCCTGTGACTCTGACTGTGAAAGGTAACGCTTGGACAGAAAAGTTTACATCTCTTTTGAAGAATAGTTTTCAATGTCTGATGCTAAACTGACCCCTCCATCACTTTCCCTCCCACAGCAGCTCTTCTTCAACAGGTTGTCACAGTGTGGACACTCCAGAGCAAGGGACCCCCGTCCCCTTCTCAGAATCATGACAGACACTCCCAGCTGTTCAGCTGTCTTTCAGCATGTCCCCCCCACGCGTCAACAGCAGCAGTGCTTGATCTGTTGGTGATCCTCCATGGAGCTCTTTCTTTTCTTAACCTTCAAACTACTTCACTATGCAACTTGGACATTTGTTGTTTTATTGTGCTTTATTTTTTCTCAAAGCATTACCTTGGTCATTTAATTGAGTGTGTATTTAAAAAAAGAAATCATGTTTTAAAAATGTATGATAAACCTGCACACTATAATGGTGATTTCTTAAACAATTCCGATGTATATTTTTATCTGCACTGAAGCTCTACCTATGTTGGCAAGGAATGAGCTTTGTATTGTAGACTAGGATTTTTAGACACATATTGGAATACTTCTATGCTGTATTAATGGTTGAATAAATTGTCTTTTTGATGAAAAAATATCTTGCTTCTTGAATAGTAATTGAACATCTTATTGAATTTTCCCATCACTTGTTTTCCTGAATACAGTGCTGTATTGTTAGAGCCCAGTAGAGGGAGTGTAGACATCATAGGACCTCAAAGTCTCTGAGTTAATACAGCGGGGGTTACAAGTCTGCAATGGTAACTTGATTTACACTGTCGTTTGTGCTGAACATTGGAGTAAGGTTATTTTTCTCTTTAAGGGATAGTTGATGCCATTGAGTCCATATCAATATTCAACATTAAGCTGCTCAGGGTTTAAGATGTCTGTATGTTATACACCCAATATTGTTATATTGTCAGTGACAATTAACACACACTTATGGTATGTTGCAAAACTGTCAATGTCCCTTTTGAGACGGTGAACATTTGACTACTAAACCCTAAAAAAGGTTTTAGTGAGATGTTTCTTTTATATATATTTAAGTCTGAATTGAATGTAAATGCCTTGACCAGAACCTAAACTGAACATTGCAAACTTCATTAAGGCAACATTATTTTCTTTAGTATATCCATTACACTGAGAACAGCCTGTATAACAAACTGTTCTATTTAACAACCTGCAATCTTTTATCTAGAAGGTCTATATCTACCAGTTGGATTTTAAATGTCTTCAGTGTTGTGATATTGGAAGAGGCTCAGTGCTGGTCACATTTCATCCCCGTGTCATTCCTGTCCCAGGTGAGGTGGTCTAATTAAAGTCAGACAGAAAATTAATTCAACTATTACAGACTACTCTTGGGAATCACCTGCAAGAAACAAGACGGCTTCATACTGTGTGTGTGTTACAGGGTTGAGATGGGGGGGGGCAGTGCAAGAGTGCAGGACAGCCCTGCAAATTGAAAGCTGATTAAAGAAGCGAAGGCTCATTAAAGGAGACAGCAGCTGTCCTCACCTCCCCCCCCCCCTCTACCAACTGCTGGACTGACACGGGCCGGTCCAACAGTAAACCTGGCCTGTCCCCTGTCTCTGTCCCCTGTCTCTGTCCTCTTCTCTCCTTCCCCTGGATGGTGCTGTCTCCCTTTGCGCACTAGCCATAATGAAGCTGTCAGTGACTTCACACCGCAGCCACTGAGCTGTATTCATACGGCAAACACAGACCCAGACACGTGAAAACACACTGACAGCTATGAGCACAAACACGTATACACTGTTGGGAAAGCTGTGGATGAATGAACATTTTCTCTTTTCCTCATCCCCTGTCAGTTCCTCGGTCCCAGTGGTTTGTGGTTGGAGCTCTCCATCTCTGTTTGCTGTTAAGGTTGACCTTATCAACGTACCCCATGACAGCCATAGAGCACGACACACACACAAACGCGTACACTGCTTGGTTCAGAGCCAGTCAATTTTCAGACAAAATTAAATGCAACCTCAAGTTGGTGGCATCTTGTGTTTTTGTGTGTGTGTACATGCACCCATCTGCCTTTTTGTCGCGGATAACATCCAGCATTTGGATATTGAGTATTCACCGTACATGTCTATTTCATCTTTGTAATTTATAACTCAATTTCCAATGTGCATTGATGCGCTTCATACCTCCAAAACATCAAACAAAGCCCAAACCCAATTGTGTTTCAAAGCAATTAGGGTGTCCACTGAGTTGTGAACGGTCCACGTTGCCGTGGCTCTGAGCCTGTATGATATTTTTAATTGTTAATTTTCTGTCACATTAGTCAACTTCAATGCTTCTGGACAGGTGACCGAGCTGCTGTAGACAACACATAAAATGACACGGAACATATTCTCAGTTTTTTGATGCGGCGGAGTCGAGGGTACTTTTATGAGATAGGGGGGGGGAAGGTTCAGCTGTATGTGACCAGTTAAATGACAAGATGGTATATCATATTTACAGCTGGTTTTATGGTAGGACTCTTTACTAATGCTTTTCAATATGTGTCTTGGGCCTCAATATTAGCATTAGTTTATGAGTCTAAATTATTAGCTCATTTGGACTTTCACCTGAAGCCACCGCGGGGAATGGCTTCACCCCCTTGACCTCACAAAAGCCAACAATGGCAAAATCCATATGAGCAATTATCTTGTGTAACTCTCTACCGGCCCCTGTGCTTACTTTGCACCCATAGAGTCTTTCCACCACTCTTCCTCTTCACTCTCTCTTTATTTCCCTCCATATACCTCTCCCCCTCAACCCTCATCATCTCTCTATAGACCGCTAAGTTAATTAGCTGTTCCCTTTTGTCGTTTTTTTGCTGACGCTACGTGCCCTGGCTCACTGTACCTCAGCTGTCCAACTGTTGAGAAGGAAGATGTCTCGACCTCGCAGCCAGCTTCTCTTCCTCCCCTACTCTCTCTCTCTCTTGCAGGAGGAGGGGTCAAAGGTGACGACTTGCATTGTATTTGTGATTATTACCTCTAAAGTGCTATTGCATAGAGCATCATTAAAAGTCAATGCATCTCCCTCTCCTTCCCCAACCCCACCGTTACACGCCTAAAACACACACACTCATTTTGCACGCACTCTGCACATCGGCAGCCATTTAACAGCTAAAATACGACCCGTGCGCAGATAAATGTCACAGGGCCATCTATCTGCGAGTGTTAAAAGTCGGCTAATGGAGATGACATATTAGCGGCCCAAATGACTGCCATAAAAACACCCACCATTCCTCGCCCGGCCACTGTGACTGCAATAGGATGTGGCACTGGCACTAGAACTATCCGTCTGCAGGAAGACGGAGAGGAATGGAGGGTGATGTCATATCTAGATGGACTTCTATTGATTCAATAAATTCTGCGAGGTTCAGCGCCCTGAAACAGTGATTGGGGAAATAACGACTGTAGCATAATGAGTGAGGGCCACCGAGTAATATCGCACTTTTCCCCATAACACGTGTGATGTAATGACCTCTCACCTTTGACCTTTCATAGAGTAGTTGGTCAGAAATCACGAGCCAGGTCAGCTTTGGCGTCGATGACTTGGTGTGTCGATAACAAAGCTGCCACTTCAATCAATAACACGCTCAAATCCTACTTGAAGATCCTCCACAGGTACGCGTTCACCTCCTCCTTCATACCTCCTATCTCTTTATTAATTACCCTTCTCTATCCGTGCGTGTCTCTCCTTCTCTGAGTGAATGGAGCAGTTGTAATTGCTTCTCTCTGGAGCAGTTAGAAGCGGGCACAAAGGAACCGTATAGAAACCACATTTGCATTCCAGATGAGCCGAGATGGAGAGGAGGGAGGGAGCACTGCCCTCCTGCCCTACACTGAGCTGCACCACTTACACACTCTCTCTCTCCTTCCCTCCCTCCTTCTCTCATTTATTGTCTCCCTCTCTCCATCCCTCCCTCCACCTTATCTACTCCCACCACCCCCACCTCCTCCCTTTTCGCAGCATGGCTCGCATTGTCTTTCCAGAGAGTTCCAAGGTCGACGGGAGCTTGCTCATCAGAGCAGGGTATTGTACACTTAGTGCTGCCTGCCATGGACGAGCTAATTTGTGTGTGCGTGTGTGTGTGTGCGAGTGTGTGCATGATCCTGGATGTGTTGCTTTGGTTTGTGCGCGTCCCGAGGCCTGCATATGTGAGCATATATGTGTCGAAATATATGGTTGTGTATGTGTGTGGCAGTAACTCTTATGGCTGGTAAAAAGGGGTGAAGGAGCGCAGGCTGTAATTAATAGCTCATAAGCTACGAATTGCATTTTTTTTTTATAACCACCAATATCTCACCACCTCTTACACCTATGCCATCACTCTCACTCACTCCTGTGGAGCACACACACAAGAACACACACACGCACAACTCCTGAGGGCTCTTCTTTTCCAGCTTGATAAGCATTTCTCGTTTGTTTCAGCGTTTTGATCAATACAGTTAAAACGCCAAACCAAGCATAATTAGGTCTGAGATGGCTCCCACTGTGACTGAATAGACTTCACCTAGGGAGGTGCTCACCATTATCATCATCACTCTGTGTGTGTGTGTGTGTGTGTGTGTGTGTGTGTGTGTGTGTGTGTGTGTGTGTGTGTGTGTGTGTGTGTGTGTGTGTGTGTGTGTGTGTGTGTGTGTGTGTGTGTGTGTGTGTGTGTGTGTGTGTGTGTGTGTGTGTGTGTGTGTGTGTGTGTGTGTGTTCGTGTGTTCATACCACACACAGCGTGATCTAATAGAATTGACAAAGTGCACATCGGGACGTAGATTAAAGGGGAACTCTGAGCTATAGGTTGATTTTAGCAGGTGATGGAATCGCCCATTCACCGTGCGCTCACTCACCTCCATCTTCATTCCCGTAATCATTTAGACAACCTTTACAATGCATCTCTGCCAGCAGGTTCATTTCAATATGTTATAGGCCACCTAAATCATTTTTTATTGGTTTATTTACTCAAAACGATACATAGATGGAGACTACAGAGATCATAAATTGTCCACAATAACCATTATACACAGTGAAGTGACTCTCCTTTGTGCCATAATCCACAGTGACAACCTTGGTAAAAATCCATCTAAAGAAGGACGACTTTGGGTACTGCACATTTACCCCTCATTAATACTGGACTAAGCCCTAGACTAAGCCCTAGAGGGAAATGTGAAAGTCCCTATATCTGCAAACGTTAGAGAAATAAAAACATTATCCTTTTATCACCTGTGACTTCACCTCTCTATCATTTTGCAAGGGGCTGGTTTTTATTATTTTCAGATAATAAATGTTTTAATGTTTGTACAAAAGTAAGATCTTCTTTCTTTAAGTTATAACATCATTCATACCAAGAACTACACTTTTTTAAGGGCTGCAAGTAATGTGTCTGATCTTTCAACCTACCTTGCACATTTCAATCGAACATGCCAATTTGTATATCCTACCATACTCTATCTCTTGACAAATGTGTAAGATGAAAGCGACAGAAATATGTCACTGACTGGGGTTTTAGTTGAACTGTCCCTTTAAAGACAGGGCCCAGGGAGAGCACATCTCAATTCTGATCACAGCCAACAAAGAGCTTAATATGATGTGTGTGTGTGTGTGTGTGTGTGTGTGTGTGTGTGTGTGTGTGTGTGTGTGTGTGTGTGTGTGTGTGTGTGTGTGTGTGTGTGTCTGGAGGGTGGAACAGGTGTATAAGAGAGAGACACCGAGAGAGAGGGAGACATACTGCTCTGTTTGGGGGGATAATTTCAGAGTTGAGGCGTATGCTGTGCATGTGTATGCATCTACAAGCATCTGTGTGTGTGTGTGTGTGTGTGTGTGTGTGTGTGTGTGTGTGTGTGTGTGTGTGTGTGTGTGTGTGTGTGTGTGTGTGTGTGGCGGGAGGATGCGTGGCGGGAGGAGGATTTAGACCCATCATAAAGGAATTCTCCCCCCCAGCCCGTAGCTCATCCCGACACTTTTATGCCTTTTTATTTTCAGGCCCATTGCAGCCCAGCCCAGAGATGTGATTTATACTGCCTGGCAGCATGGGCACTGCAGCAAGAAAGACAGATGGAAGGAGGGGGGGGAGAGGGGGATTGGGGGGGAGGGGGGTTTGCAGGGAGTTGCCGAGGGGAAGGGGTGTGTGGGATGGGGGGGTGGTGGGTAATAAAAAAAAAAAGGAGAGATGAGGATAGGGGTTGGAAGAGAAAGAGGAGAGACTGAAGTGAGGGAAAGACAGAAGGGGGAGAAAGGAGCTCGTCTCCCTCTCCTCCTCGCTCCCTCTCTGCCACATCTTCACCTCTACATCTTCCTCTCTCTAATGAGTTATTGGCCCTGTCTGACTCAGGAGGAGAAGCCCCCATCTCTCCACCAAACTGGCGCCCTGACAGGCTAAATCACCCCCAACCCTCAATCTCCCCCATTTTCTCTATTCCCCCCCCCAACCCCAGCCAACGACCGGGACACTCTTCCTCCTCCTCCTCCTCCAGCCTGAGGTGTGTGGAAGCTTCATGGCGCCCCATTGATTGGGATGGGAAGGTATTGGGGGGGGGGGGGGGGGGGGGGGGCTGAGCGATTGACGGGCACAGGTCTGAGGCTATGAGGAAGACGTGAAGGCCGCCGCCCACAAAGAGACAGCTCACTTACAAGGAACATGGGGAGGGAGGGGAAGGGGGGGGGGGCAGGAGATGAGTGGACAGAGGTGGCAGGGTCCAGAAATGGGAGGCTGGTGAAAGCCAGGAAGAAAAGAAGGGGATGTTGCATTCAGATGCATGCTTTAGATGCGTGTGTGTGTGTGTGTGTGTGTGTGTGTGTGTGTGTGTGTGTGTGTGTGTGTGTGTGTGTGTGTGTGTGTGTGTGTGTGTGTGTTGTGTGTGTGTGTGTGTGTGTGTGTGTGTGTGTGTGTGTGTGTGTGTGTGTGTGTGTGTGTGTGTGTGTGTGTGAGACACCTGCCCACCAGTGTGGCAGTTGCGCTGTCTCTGTGCTGTAACATCTCTCTCTGTCAACCAGCCGCCTGAGAGGAGATGAGCTGCCATGCCGACTGTCATTCATCCATCACAAAAGACAACACACACACACACACACACACACACACACACACACACACACACACACACACACACACATTCCATTCACGGAATACCAAGCTAGACACGTTTTCTTCTGCAAAATTTCCACTTAGATAAAACACTTTTTTTTTATGTCTGTCAATAGATTTCTTCTGTCTCATTCTCTCTCTGTCTCCCAACCATAACTGTCAAAAAAGTATTTTACAGAAGGTATTGCCTTCCAAATTCAGCTCTAAATGAGAGTAGGGATTGCAATAACGCATTTGGTTTATTATCCCATTAATCTGTGGGTTTTTCGCCCTGAGACCTGAAATTTGATAGTTAGCACTCATACATGTCCAATTCAAATCATCCTGTGTAATCTCAAAAGAGAAATGCACCGCTATCAAAAGCAGAGGACCACATTGGCTGATCTGCTCCACCACTAAGGTCAGTTGTAACATCAGTTGGGGTTAATTGTCACAATCATAAAAAGTGCTCATTTTCTAATTAAAATGTAATTACTTTTGTCATTAATATTTAATGGGGTCATTTATAATGTCTCAACAACAGAGAGTTGCATGCTGCATGCCTCTGCGGGTTTCCCAGAAAGCAAATATGGATACATGTACGCATATGTCTCTACCGCTGAAATGGAAACAGCAGGACACCAAATTAGAATCTCAGTCTTCAGTAAACTTGTTTTGATCTCAGAATGCAGCGGCAGGGCACACGTCACTTTGCTTAATGTTGATGGAAATCAGAAACAAGCGTGGCAGCAGGAATCTGTTTGTCGAAAAACAATGTTTGTTTGGATGGCACATGGAATTATGGTCTTGTGGGACTTATCCGACATCAACTGCCATAATACTTTCGTGCAAGGAATACAATCCTGTGTGGTTATGTTAGGGTTCATCTTAATGGATTTGATTATAAATAAGAAAATACTCAAGCTGCTTGTGATAGCAATATTTCTGATATTTAAAAAAGAAAACATTTTAAGGCTAAGACTGGAGGTATTCTGTATTTCTTTTATTGACAAGAGCCAACAACTTGTGATTCTGTCCTTCAATTAGTCCATTAAAACTGGGACACAAAAAAAAAGCTAGGCTCTGTATTTCTACCCAGACAGGTGGACATTTTTAATTTCTTGGGGACTATTTTCAGCTTCTGATCAATACATGTTTGTTTCTGGTTGACTGCAGAGGGAGATTGTATGCAAGATTGCCTTAAAATAAACTACAGTGCCCATCTTCCTATCATTAAGAACCAGATTACCACCTCAACATTGTGTCTCGTTGATTAATTTTAAATCGTTTTGGGACATCAATGGAAGTTAATGGCACAGAAAAATAATAAGAGCTTTGGCTGACAATGCAAAAAATGTATAATATAATCCCCAGCCTTCCAATTCGTTAGTAGACATCAACAGTACAGTTACTCAGGGAATTTCTAAATATAAGTAAACTATGATATAATAACCCTGAAACACCACTCCGTAATTCAGGGTCACTCTTTAACCTTTTTAGTGCGAAGATTTTAACCATGTATTTAATATTTATCCCCAGTGCTTCCCTTTTGCCCAGAACCCCATTTGGCCATCCTTACAGCAGAGGCAAATAAAAAGAATCTCTCTCAATAACTCCTCCAACATCCTGGTCTCTGTGGGAGAGCACTTGTGATGTAAGAAAGGTCAAATAGGTCTCCTAACATTACAGTGTGTTTAGGTAAAGACTACGTGGCTGATAACAAGGCAATGTCTCTGCTGCTGCTGAAGACGATACCGCCGTTTTATTGTTATGAAGGTAGTGATTCTTTTCATAACGACATCAGCCGTTGAGTACCACATACCTGCTGAGTAAATGGTTTTCAATCACTGCTTGTTGTTGTTTCCGATTTAGCATCTCTTTAGTGTTTTTACTTACAAGAGACCAGTCCATGCATCGGGTTTTATGAAACCATAACAGTCAGTTGGCTCTGGATTTGTTTCAGCTTGGCACAATTTATGACCGCTCTAATTGCTTGGCCATCCTGTGTCATGGCGCGTATCTTTGAACGAACAAACACGTGCTGCGCTGTTTCTCCAACTGCTCGTCGTCGTGGGCCTAACAGCCCTTACTGGCACGATGAATTTGATAAATCTCCTTATCGCCCCGGGAGACAATTAAAGCGCATGTGACAGGGGTCCCTATCTCCGCTCTCCTCCTGTAGCGCTTCATTTAGAAGCCATTTGTCTCCGCTATGGATTTCCTATTTTTAATGGCGCGCGTATGCAGGGGTCGGGGCCGTGCTGAATAATAGATGCCTTTTTTCGCTTTCTCTCTTTCCTTTTCATTCCCTCTCTCGCTCATTGCCTCATAGCCGAGCCCCATGGGAGGGTGTCGGTGTCACTCTGGAAACCAAGGTGCAGCACTCCTGGTGCTCTCCAGATCCTGGCAGGAGGCTATTCAATCTAGCCGACAAGGCTTTTGGTGAAAGCCAGCAGCAGACAGTGAGCTGATATCAACGGGCACACGTAAACCCTCAGCCTCCCCCCTACTTCCCCACATCCCCAGTAAAGGACGTTTATCACAGAAAGCGGGGCCGCTGCGCAGTGAGGTGATATATCGCCCTGGCCGAGCGCGAATGAATAGACTAGTAATTATCCCGTTAAAAGGGTGGCCAGACAAAGAGAGAGCCTCGCTATAATTTAAATTGTTTTGTTTCCCCCACAGCCGAAGCCGGGCCCGCTGACTGACATCACAGAATGGGAAAAGTGAGCCTATTTATAGCTTGAGACGTTCAGCTAATTGTAGAATTTAATAAGGTTTCTGGAAGAGTGGGTTCTGTAAAAGCCATAGGCCTGCACCTCCTCTCAAGTCGGCTCTTATATCTCCTTCACATCTTCCTTTGCCTCGGCTGGCTCCCATATTTCTATCCGTATCTTTACTTCAACATATCCTCCCATCTTGCCATTTTCTATCCCACCATCTTTTATTTTTGGGTATCCTGACCTATCCCCCTACACCTCACCTCCCAGCAACCCCTCAATTTGTCTCCCCTCCTTCATCGCGTTATCTCCTATCACATAAAATCTACCTTAGAGTAATACCCCTCTCAGTTTGCCTGCGTGACTCTGATTGTGTGATTCTCGGCATGTCACAGTGGCTTAAGGTGTGCATGGATGTGAGTGTGCGTCTATGATTACAAGTGAAGATGTGTCCAAGTGTGTGTGCATGTCGGTGTGTGTGCACGGGGTCTCGTCTGGTGTGTGTGAGATGGGGGTAATTGAGCTCAGAGGGTTTTCTGTCTTTGGTGGCAGAGGGGAAATTGGAATCTTCAGAATCCATTAGCGAGACCCTCTCACAGTGTGTGTGTGTGTATGTTTTGTGTGTTTGTTGCCGATCTGTGTGTGTGCACGTGTGTTTGTGTGTGTGTGGTGTGACATGTATGCATGTTTGTATAGTGACAGAGAGAGAAAAAAAGCACAAGGGGTATGGGGGAACTTCACCAAAGAGCATGCAGCACACGGAGAGTACAAATATCAAATTTGGAGTCAGAAATTCACTTAGTACTTGCTCTGTACTGTATGTGCGTCTGACTCTATGTGTGTGAGTCTATGTGTGTGAGTGCGGGGTCCCTGGTGTGTATATGCCGGCTCGCTGACACTAACTGACTGAGTACCTTCATAGACTGCAGGGGAAATGGGGAGAAAGAAGAAGAGGGAAGGTGAGCGGGGAAATCGGGAACAGCAGGTAGCCAACAGCAGATGGTCTCCTGCTTCCTCCCTGCAGAGCTATCACTCTCCTCTCTCCCTGCCTCATGTTCTTTCCTGCATCGCACATCGAATAATGTATAACCTTACCTCAGCGTCCTTGGTCACGTATAGTATTTTCCTTATTTGCTGTCTTACACTTAACTCATACCTTTTGGCAGGGTTTTGTAGGGATAACTTGCTTTTTGTGACTGATGTGGTATTGGTCTCCGTAAAGGATAATACTGGTGACATTCCATATTTTCTTTATGTCAACAAATCCCATAAAAACGCCAAAATTGACAATTGAATCACCATCAAGAATTGCCTGTGGAGACAAACCCTGATATAAGGTTTCCCTCTGTGCCATACACATGTACATCTTCACTCGACATGTTTTAGTTATTTGTTGCAAAGTAACACACCCCCAATTCCAGATGTGTTGCTTTTGCTCCAATGTTTGAATGCAGTTTGGACAAAAAGCATCCTCCAAATAAGCATAATGATACAAACTGAAAGGGCAGTAGAAGAGTGCAGACTTTCCCTAATGCAATGCCCTAACTTACAATCTTAACAATTGTGAAAATGAATCTGTGTATCTGCCTGTGATATGGATCAAATCCAAATTGAATAGCCTTTACTGACCAATGCTTCACCTTTCCAGTAAGTTTCATTAACACTGGGCAGTGTTGTTTAATGTTTAAGAAAAGAGCAAATGCAAAAATGTACTCTTGTATGAGTAGTTTGCTCACAGCTATCCTGCCCAATTTCAAAGATTCACATTTTTGGGATCTTTTTTAAAATGTTAAAACCCTAACCCTAAACCTAGATACCCAAATACCCTAAAAGGTATGGCAATTTTTTTGTTTTTGTTTCATGAGATTTGTTGAGAAAAAGTATAGCACGAAGTAGGACATTTAAATTAATCATAATACTGTTTCCCAGTTATCGTTTATCAACCCAATGAACAACAAAGGGAGATTTTGACATGGAATTTGTGTGGCAATGCTCTCCAACACCAAATGAAGAATATCATTTATTTTGTAGAAATTGCATCCTACCAATTGAGCACCAGACCTGCATCATCCAGAAAAACAAGCTGTTTCTGAGGCTCATCGTGGCTCTAGATTTTAGTAGGACATCATTTGTTGGTTTTCCTTCAACCTTTGCCTCCTTCTCAACCCAATTGGGTTGGCAATCCAAGAGAGAACTATCTCAAAACAAAGGTACATAAACTCAAACCTATCTGTGTGGCAGGATTTGTGTGCAGTTAAGGTGGTCAATGCTTTAAATGCAAATCAAATTTATAAGATCAATGTGGATTTTCCTATCTTTCATTTTCACCTCAGCATTATATTACATAAATGACAGCATTGCATGGGCAATAATCCAGGGAAATTCCTGTCGCCTTTATTTCTTTCAGGATTTACATTGGTAATAAAAAGTGAAAAACCAATTAAATGTTGCATTCTTGTCAATTAAAGTGATGAGTGGGGGTTTTGTTCAAGACCGAAGTGTGTGTTGTTGAGTGGAACAAGCTCAGATCAATGCAGTCAGACTGTTAGCACTTTAGTCACAGCTTCTTTAACCTGTGTGTGGTTTTGTGTGTGTGTTTGTTTTAAGACGTGCCACCATGTATATAAAGTCCTGTTTACGTTGCTAACTGCGCTTAAATTGATATGAAACTGCAGCCATGCAGTGCAGTGGGAACTTATGCATATGTATGTGATTCAGAGAGTGTGTGTGTGTGTGTGTGTGTGTGTGTGTGTGTGTGTGTGTGTGTGTGTGTGTGTGTGTGTGTGTGTGTGTGTGTGTGTGTGTGTGTGTGTGTGTGTGTGTGTGTGTGTGTGTGTGTGTGTGTGTGTGGTTTGTGTGTAACTGTGTGTGCATATGTGAGTGTGAGTGTGTGTGTGTGTGTGTGTGTGTGTGTGTGTGTGTGTGTGTGAGAGTGAGTGTGTGTGTGTGTGTGTGTGTGTGTGTGTGTGTGTGGTTTGTGTGTAACTGTGTGTGCATATGTGAGTGTGAGTGTGTGTGTGTGTGTGTGTGTAATGATTAGCCTTCTCTTAATGGGAAAATAACGTCAGAGCCACTGGGACGTTTAATCCATCTGAGCTGATTCTGTTTCCATCAGAGCTATTGATCAACTCCAGTGACAAATCAACAGAGGGGCTACTGGTGTGTGTGTGTGTGTGTGTGTGTGTGTGTGTGTGTGTGTGTGTGTGTGTGTGTGTGTGTGTGTGTGTGTGTGTGTGTGTGTGTGTGTGTGTGTGTGTGTGTGTGTGTGTGTGTGTTGAAGGGGTTAGGGGAGCACCTTACACAGCATTTTACGACACATTCTCCTAATGCAACAAACTCAATAAGGTGTCTTCCTTTCTCTTTCTCTCCTTCAGTTCTTCTTTTATTTCTTCTTCTCTTGTTTTGTCTCTATTTACCTGCTCACACTCATCTTCCCTCCATCCCTCCCTCCCCCCCTCTCTCTAGTCGTTAAGTGGTATTGGCTTTAAAGGGGCAGCAAATCAGTTGCTGATTAATACTGAATTTTTGGGGCCATTTGTCTGCACCGTTGCCCCTGTCTGTGACACCCACCCCCCCTTTTTATCCCTCTCTCTCTCTCTCTCTCTCTACGGCTGCGGCTCGTTCTCCTTCCCTCAGCGGTGATGAATGACCGGCCGATTGCCGAGGGATTAGAGTCGTCACGGTTACCTGTGCCTTGACAAAGTGGTCCTGATTGGTGACCAAGGCACTTCAGGGGGGGTCACGTCTAAGAATGGACTAATGTGTGTGTTTATGTGTGTGTGTGGTCAGTTTATGTGTGTGGTCTGTATGTGTACAGGTAGGGTTAGTGTAGGCCTATGCAGTTTATCATGTTTGTTGCTGTGATTAGGGGCATTGCACTGCTGTGTAAGTGCGTGTGTTTGAACGGGGCAGGGGTGAGCTCCAGCCCTCCCAGACGCTGATTCGGCGTGACAGAGATTGCCGAGGTCCCGGCAGCGATGTGACCACAATGACACCCGAGAACTTGGTAAACGGGTGCCAGTGGACACTGATGAATCGGCACCAGGAGGAATCGAACACAAGCCTAATCAGCGCATGGATCTCCCTGCAGCAACATTTTTCAGTTTTGTCCTGCCTTATCAGGTGCAGGCCGTCAGCCATGTCAAATCCCATTGGTCAGATCCCTCTGTCACTAACGCCCGTTTGTGATTAGGTGAATTACAGATTATCAAGCAGGGTCTGGGATTCCTGCAGTAGGTCTGTGTGTTTAAAGCTTAGCAGGAATTTCACAGGTGCTATAAGAGCAATGGCATCCTTGACCCTTCATTTAGGGGCTTTTTGCCCTTAAAAAATGACATGCCCTGTGACCACAGTGGCCTTGATGCCCAACTAACATTGCCACAGCAGATTTTGCTGTTTTCTTTTTTTTCTTCTTTCCTTTCAGTATGGCTTTTGGAAACCAGCTTCTTTTGTTGATATCCTTATCATGAAACGTCAAATGAAATGCTGTGTTATTAACCAGTGGTTGGTCCATTTTCAGTCTGGTAGGACCAATGTTTCTGCTTTGTACTTCCTGTGTTGGCTTTGCAAGATGCTTGGCTAATCCAGGGAGCATCCTAAGAGCAGAGCTATCAGCAGCAGATATACACGTTTTTCTATATGTTGGAATTATTGACGAGTACATATGAAGAGTGTTCCTAATTGAAATGAATACTTGTGGGATTTATGCTTTCAGATTTACATCGTTTCACGATCGGACTAGCTTTGTTGGAGGAATAACGACCCCCAACGATTCAAAACAACTTTTAAGGATTGTACACAGAAAACCTTTTTTTTTTAAAACTTGGTCTGATAAGTTGAAACTCAAAGTTGAAACTTGCTTCAAAATCATATTTTCTTCTCGGCCCTAGGAGAAAATATGAAATATGATATCGTGTTCCCATAGAATCACGATTTCCTAATGAGACGTGCAGAAGAAAGGAGACAACATTTAAATTGACTAAGGAAGAGGGTCTTTCTCTGGTGGGTTTTTCTGAGAAGCTGTCAGAGAGGGGTATCCTAGGAGGTGGAGGAGGAGAAGATCCCTCCTGTCCCTCCAGGCTATAGAGGGATGAAGGATGGAGAGACGAAGGGATGCGCAGTTTCGTTTGGAGAAGATTATGTCAGGGCAGAAGAGGCTGAGGAAGAGCCTTGACTAATTATAGTCATCTATTACAGACACAATTAAAATCAGGCTAATTTACTGCAGCCCGACGCTCGCGCACCCAGCTGATTTATACCAGAGCTCAATGACACCCGGAGGACACACACGCACGCACACCTCGACACACACACGCACACACACACACACAGAGATATGCAGGAACTTGCATGAACGACAAAGGGAAGATATAATAGATATTTTATTTTTTGCATTTTTTAAATCCATAGGCCTTGTTGTGAAACTTGTATGACCAACTTTTTCGTGCAGGATATTTTGACTGGATCAGAAACAGCGACATTTCATGAGGGAACTACTTCATTTGAGATGCAATTGTCGCAATTAGTGGATTTGCTTGTGAGCCAAAGCAACTCTCTCCATTCACCAGAGGCAGTGCAGACCTTTGAGGGAACAGAAAGCCCAAATGGAGGTAGCTATCATAAATGATCAGCTATGTTACACCAACAATTTTTATTTAACCCTCATTTCTCATTGTAACCTGTTCCACAAAAGAAGGAGGCTTTCCAGACGAGGTTCATCATATGAATACATTTAGAATACATTGTGATTGGTATTGCTTCTGTTAGTATACGAGTGAACCCAGTATTTAGCAAACATCGTAGCTTCCGGTTAAACTCTTAATCAGACAAAACAATACCATCTTGAGGATTAAATGCAAGGGACAATAAACAACACAGTGCAGGCAACAGTATCAACTTATAGTGACTATGAGCGCTAGCATCTTCCATCTGTATGGTGTCAAATCAATTAGCTACTAGCAACAGTAGTTTGCCAACTAGCACCACGTCAGGCGGTGCAGGACAAGCACAGGTGTAACTCTCAAAATTAACAATGGTAGCATGCACAAAACCAGGACCTTGCAGATGGCATTCTTAATGTTATAAGTTACACCTTTGATTCGTGATGACATGTCAAAATGTGCTCCTAAAAAAGGTCTGTGATGTATGATCCCCTGTATGTAATGGGTGACCTTTTGTGTCAACTACCCCTAAAACACAGCGAGGTCAGATCAAAATACAGTGTGTGTGTGTGTGTGTGTGTGTGTGTGTGTGTGTGTGTGTGTGTGTGTGTGTGTGTGTGTTTGTTTGTTTGAGTGTGTGAGAGGGAGAAAGAGAAATACAAATAGAGAGAGGGGCAAAAAGAGATACTGAAAAGGGGAAATGAGGATGTAAGGGGAGTAAAGAAGAAGAACAAGAGCAATATGTCAGCAATTTTCTGTCCTCCAATAGGTAATCAAGGTGTTGGGTTGCTGCGGCAACCAGGCTCCACCTCCTGCCAGGATAGGCCATGTCAGTCTGCATTAGCTCCTCCCTTAAATTTACCAATCAAGGGGAAATTGTGACAAGAGACCCGCCTATCTGGGTGGCTCTGCCAATAGAAATATCTCTCTCTCCTTCTCCCCCTTCTCTCTCTCTCTCCCTCTCTCTCTCCCTCTCTCCCTCTCAATCTCTCAGATAGCAGCCCTCAGGTGATGCAGTGCTTTAAGGGTTAAGTCGGCAGCATGCTGGATCTCTGCAGAGGTGACAGATGCTTCCTATCCCACCCAGCACCACAGGGGAACCGGAGACACTCAGCATACCAATGAGCCACCGTCTGACACACACACAAACACACACATGCACACACAGGCATAAATATGCATATGTGAACACACAGAGACCTCAAACGTATCCAAACACATACACCCCACATGCATATGCTCAGATGCTACCTGCTGGGGTATATAAAAGATGTCATATTTATGATAATCATCTATATGGGCATCATTTGAACATCTTTCTGCTTTGTACGACCGGCTCTAAAACAAATAGATGGGCATGGCTTTTTTCCAGGGGGAGTCAGGCAGAGGAGATCCTTTGTCTCAACACATGACCTGCTACAGAAGGCCACTGCACACAGCTTTACAGTAGCAGTTACACACACTCACATAAAGGTCCACATGCTTGCAGATACATTCAAACATATGGTACAAACACAGTATATGCACACAAGCAGACGCATACACAGGCTATAAAAGTGACAGCTGTCGTTATGATGGAGCACTCGGAGAAGGGGAAGTGAAGGCTTATCCACCGCTCAACATGGTGTCGAGAAGACCTGCTATTCATTTTCAGCTTAATATGTTCCAGCCCATTGGAAAAACATTGCAGCATATAATGTAAGCAATTTCATATGCGCACACCACCTCTCACAGCTTTCTCTCCGAAGCGCCCGGCAAAATGAAGAGACCAGATTTAGCTGATGGTTGACTGGTTTCCAAAATAACACAGCCTGGGAGTGTGTAGATGTCTGCTTGGTTTGTGTATGTGTGGGTGCGTAAAAGCATTGGAGTTTATCTGGCCATGTGCGTGTGTTTGAATATGTGTGTGTTAATTAATCTAGTGCCATTCATGTCTCTGTTATGCATCTCTGCACATTCACTCTCCATCGCAGCATCACTTGATTGTGATGTTTATCCACCAAAGCAGCACAGATGATCAGCAGAGTGACACTGGATGAATGTCTCTACCATCACAGATGCAAATGTAATATAAACATACAACACACACTAACACATTTGCACACACATCCACACATCAAGCATCGCCATTTGAGGGACCAAAGTAGTCATTCTCTCTTTTTGAAAACAAAACATTAGTTTACACGTGCACGTAAACACATTCCCATGTGATGAATACAATTATTTTTCTCGCTCGACAAAAATGCTCACACACACATACACAAACAAGCACAGTGAGCCCCAGCCGGTCCCCTAGCATCTTTATATGGGTAAATAAATGGTGTGCTTGGCAGTGGGTAAATGCATGTGCTCTCAGCCTGCGGGCCCAGATGGCAGCACAGTCGTTTGCTTTACCTTGTTTTGTTTAATTACTACAATCAACTCTCTATTTCTTCAATTAATCACCACCAACCTGTTCCATTAGTCTCTCTCCCTCTCTCTCTATCTCTCCCTATCTCCCTCACATGCACACACACACAAACAGTGTTATGCACACATCAAATATAGAAGCATGGCAAACACAAAGACATGTTAATATTAACAGAATCCACAAGGAAGGCATTGATATACACACACACACACACACACACACACACACACACAGCTGTGCCCCTTGACAAGTTATTAACAGTTTAAATGATTCAACTTTATATGAACCTTATGAAGGGAAAGACAAAACAGGCAGCCGGATGAAACAGTGATGGAGAGATGGAGTGGAGAGGGGGAGGAGTGGAGCATCAAGGCGGCGTGGAGGTGGCTGACAGCGGCCGGGCACACGAGAATAACGGGGCGGAAAGCACTTCATTACGTCCTTTTATTCCGTTATAATCACCGCACGGCCATCACTCCTCGGCGACACCGGGGCCCAGGCACTGACACGAGGATTGATGCACCGGAAACGCAGGGCTCCTGCAACACAATAAACAACACCATTAAGCAACGTGGCCCCGTCTACGCCGTAAACAGTTCATATTAATTATAGTCTGCCCGAAGCGCGCCTCCACGTTGCATTTAACCCGCCCTAATATGAAGATTGTCAATTATGGTTTTATGTGTAGATGATCTCGGATGCAGGTTTAGCAGCTTGTAATAGAATTAGATGGAATCAATTTGAAACACAAAGCGGGGCAGAGATGAATTGATATACAAGCAGGTCCCTGTAATGTGATAATCAAACAACGATACATTTAGCCTTCTCCAAGTAAACACTTTATACTCACTTCAGAAATTGGCTTTCTTGAGTAGAGCACTTTTGTGAGTGTCCCTATATGTGTTTGGATAATGAGGTGTACATGAGAACTCGCTGATGCATCCCTTTAAAAGCAGACCTAATCAGTTTTTTCTCGATTATCAAAACGTTACAGTGTTCATTTAGTGTAGAAACTTTAGAAATGTGATCTCTGAGTCTGTGTGTTGGGTTTAAGCAACCAATATGTGAAATGAGGGCACCATTACCTCGTGTTAGGAGGTTGATCAGTACGCCACCTTGCTGTCAGGTGGATGAGTGAAGCAGCCACTGGTTGTCTTCTACTGCCATCTACAGGACGAACTGCAGCACACTCCCTGCAGATGCTCAAAATTCAGGTAATTTAACCATGCCTCTGTAAAAATCTGCATCTATATCTTCTCATGACATATTATATTGCCAATCTATTAAAATGTAGTTGCTTTGACAGTTATTTTGGTAATAGATTAAAAAAACAGGATAATTTGTATTTTAGACATTTCAGATGTTTCTGATTTTCATGTATAATTTATTAGAATATTCTTCAATCTGTTCTTTGTCATTTCTTTTTATTGGTTGTTGTTTTTCACATAAAAAGCACAGGTGCATTATAATAATGTCCTGTTTCCATTTAGATCGGTCAGTTTCAGGGGCCTGGTGTTGTGCATGCTGACTCACTGTCTCACTTAGAGCATAAGTGTTACTGGGACACTTGAATAAAACAGAGCTAACATTAATGGTAATATTAACAACTGTGCTTTTCCTACTCCAACAAATCAAGATGTTTGATGTGAATAAAGTGTATAGTGAAGCACCTACTACGTTCTAATATTCATTCAATAATATAAGTAGTAGTAGTAAGAAGAAGAAGAAGAAATCAGTACCTCTACCACAATCATCAACACAGTAATCCCCAGCACAAAAAAGGTGGTTACTTGAATACATCATCTTCTTTGAATGTTGCACTTATTATTTAGAGGATAAAGCTAGTTTACAAATTGTTAGGAAATACATACAATAATGTTTGCATGTGACCAACTAACACAGACATCATGTGAGGGCTTGATGTAAAGAAATGCATTTGAAATATGCTTAATTTAGCTTTCTTTCATTTGCCCTGATAAAAAGGGAAACATAAATGAGCGATTCCTACAGTGTGTTGACATCAATCAAACTTCAGCTCTAAGGGTTTTGACACCGCGGTGTTTGCTCTCTATGTAAACTATCCCAGAGGAAGAAGCCTCTGTAAACAATGATCAGCAGCATGCATATCTCTGCAAACCCGACACGCTGTTCAGTTTATTTCACGGCTGCAAACATGAAACACAAAACCTGAAAGCTAAAATATAGTGAGACTTTTTGGCTGTAATGATTTACAACCACCTCTCCACCAAGCTCAGTGCAAAGGTATTTCCCGTGTGCTCTTTGAACTCTTGAAAGCAGCAATATTCAGAGAAAATATAGGCAGAGGATTGACCTACTGAAACCCCTAGATTTAAATTTCCAAAACCATAAAAAGTTTCAAATCCATTCAAAAGGAATGTAAAAGATAACAAATGGCCATTAGAGAGCATTAAAACTCTAGCTCATGTTTACTCAGCAATTCCCAAAGGCTATGCAGAGTAAAAACTCTGCACCACTCCCTGCTTACACAACCGTCATTACTGCAGAGCCATATCAGGATGAAACAATGCAATGATTTTCTGTAACTCTATCTCCAAAGTGATTGTATCCTTTCTCATAGGGATTCAATAACCTGAGAGGAATCTTTTGTTTACTTGCATTATAAACAAACTGTAAAATGATCCAGCGCAAAGATGCATCTGAGGCCATCTGGGAAACACTTTCCCTCACACTATTAACAGGATCTGTACACATTGTGATGTTGGAACTGGTGGAAAAACTCATGTCAAACATTTTGGGATGGTGATGGCGGCTTATATTATGAGCTGTGAGTTATTTCCTCATCCGTTATATGTTCCCTTTGGTGATTTCAGTCTTCTAATTTCCATTGTATCAAAGTTTAAAACTGCTTTATGCGGCATTAAAAGTGAGGAATTACAGATAACTGTGATTTTCAACATCAATATAGAGTGAAATACTGGCACAAAATAAACTGTTATCACCCTCCTCTTATCACATTAGGAAGACAGTAACACAATCTTTAGCAACATTACTGCTTTCAATTCAGTCCAACGATATGGCCTTGGCCTACATGTGCAACCCTCAGTTATAGGCAATAACCCCCGCCGCTCTCTTACACACATGCACACACACACATGTGCACACACCACACACACTCACACTTAAAACCTTTTGCCTTTAGCCCTGTTAAACTCAGGATATGAGTCCTGAGTGAGAGCAATAAAACCAGTCCAATAAAACAGCGCTCTGTTTCTTCTACTCCTGCAGCTCCTTCTGTTTGTTACGTACACTTACTGTACGCTATATATTTATATATATATGTTAGTGTGTCTATCTATCTATCTATCTCTCTACTGTATCTATCCATCTATTACATTGTATATTGTACAGAGTAGTCTAACACTGAAGTAATCCTAATGTTTGGCTATTAAAATAATAAAACAGCAGTACTTTCAGCGACCACTATGTATATATAATATCTCCTATAGTCCCTTTTTAGACATTTCAAATATACAGTATCTCTTTTCCAAAATAACCTGACTCACTGTGCACTATAGGCAGGAATGGCTTAAGTGTTTTTGCCTAATGCACCAGGACACATTTAAGGAATCTTGCCTTACATATACTTGCTGCAATTTAAAGATTTAAAAAAAAATCTTTATGTACTCTTTAAAAGGAAATGTACCAACATTTTAGCCGAGGACACCAACATACCAACATGAATATAATGATATTCTTAAAGGAATATTTCGAATATACAAAATACTTAGCCTATACTCAACCCTATTGCTGTAAAAGTAAATACTTATAGGGATAACATCAGAAGATTATGCTGTAAGGATGTTATGGGGATACTGTCATATAATAAAAAATACACTGAGTTTGAAAACGTTATCCATCCACTTTGGTCTATGGTATAGTATCCCTATTTTGTGGAGAAATACAGACTCTCAGGACTCACATGTGATGGTGTAATTGCGTTTTTACCGTCGGTAGATGGCAGACTTGAATGAGTAATTGTTGCAGGAGCAGAGGAGCGCGCCTGGAGCTGCAGGGAGCGCGCAGCCGCAGACCGCCTGCCTGCTGTGACTGCCTTCCTGCTTGGATATTCAGCCTCCGTGCGTCGTCTCGCCGCCGTGCCTTGCCCGGGTGAAGAGTTCATTGTGCGGACTCGTCGGCGGATGATGCGGGGCCCATGTCAGAGTCTAATCTCATTCTGCAGCGCGGTGAGACAGCGACATGTTATATTACTGGAATCAGAGAGGGGACCTAAAGATGCATGCCAATAAACAAAAGTAACGGGCAGCCTCTCATTTATAACTATTAGGAACACTTAACCTTATAGTCAGGTTATGGTTAAAGATAAATCTACGAGCCATTTACTGCAGCGTTTTATTGAGAGGCTACATACTGAATCATCGATATTAGATTTAAAAAAATAACACATATTTTATTGAGCCTATTTGCATCTTTTAGTGTCCACTGCAACTTATGATGAAATCTCAGCTCGCACACATGATCCACACACACAGAGAAACAGACACTTACCCACAGCAATACACAAACAAACACACACACACACACACACACACACACACACACACACACACACACACACACACACACCACACACACACACACACAGATGCATTGAATTATTCCACTTTTACTCACAGTTGATCAGACTGTCCTTAAAAAGTCACATGCAATATTTTGTGCACCTGCTCACTGTTTATTCCAAACAAGAAGTTGTTTCTCCATCACACACACTCACACACGCACACTCATACACAGCCACAAATTGTACCATGGTGTCAGAGCCAAACAGGGTTTGCAGTGTCCTTCAGTGTAAAGATGCACTTGAATGATAATGGCCAGCAGAGAGCACTCTGTGTAATCATAATGACCTATCTCCTATGAGTTATATCAGTATTTGTCCATATGAATCATGTTTCTGCATCATATACATACATTTGGGATGACAAAGTCGACTTTTTGGTTTCATCAGAGGTGTGTTGTTGTGCAGTGGAAATAGGCGAAATTGCTTCAGATAAGATAATAGCAATGGTCATTGTGTTTGTTTGGTTAGCATGCATAAAACAAGATATAGTTTGATTGTATTGTCCTATGTTCAGATATACATATTGGATTTTGATGAAATATGTTTTGGCAGAAAACATCAAACATGACACAACAAATTGAGGCTTAAGTGCAAAAAGTCAAATTTAAAAAACGGTATTATAAGTCACTCTTATCGGCAAACTCAAAAGGAAATATTTGCATTACTTAAAAACATGTGGGTACAAAACAAAAGACTAGAATCTCTCAATCTTGGACGTAAGTGCATTCAGCAATAGCTTTAGATGTCTGAAAATTAAACTTTCGTATAGTGTAACAAGTTGTATTTAATATAGCAGAATAACATTTTTAGAAAACTGTGAATTTAGAGGAAACAGTTGCTGCTTCTTTGCCTTTAAATCCTTGATAAATTGTCCTACTATCAGCGCTGATGCTTTATGTCTGGATTTAAAACCAAGACTAATAAGAACTAAAGCTGTTTTGCAACGTGGACCATCTTTGTACATTGCATTTGAAATTCTTACATAGTTTTTTTTACCAAGGGTACTGCATAATACACTTATGTTGTATACACAGTGCTTAGGTTTTACTGAGAGGGAGTGAGAAGAGGCTCTTCATATTCAGTGTGAGTTTCTGCTGTTCCAATTTCCCACCAATAGTTGGCAGCAGAGGACTAAAGCTGTGGATCATGGCCTCATCCAAAAACTCACTCACACTTCCTCTGCTGCTAACATTGCTGCATCTTCATCACTTTTTGCACCTTTTGCATGCTGCTAACTTACATATTTTGCTTATGCAACTAATATATTCAAGACTTTGTGCCACATGTTATTCTGTGAAGGGATTTTAGTGTTACTGTTTTAACACTTTAGCAACACTGTTAATGAGACATTACAAGTAGATGTGAAGAAGGCTGAATTGAAGGTTACATTAACTTCTATTCCTCTTCTCCTGCAGGGATGGGGTTAATGTTCTTTCCCACACATAACAAACACGCACACACACACATGCACACACACACACACACACACACACACACACACACACACACACACACACACACACACACACACACACACACACACATACACACACACACACACACACACACACACACACACACACACACACACACACACACACACACACACACACACACACACTACACGAGAATAAGAGAATTAGGCAGCATGTAGGCTGTGCTGCATGTGTCACCGGTCTGACCCAGACTGCACTTCCTGCTCACCAGACAACCATTGCCCTGCAGTGATACACACACACACACACACACACACACACACACATACACATGTACACATGGAAACACACACGGAAACACACACACACACAGAAACACACACACACACACACACACACACACACACACACACACACACACACACACACACACACACACACACACACACACACACACACACACTGACTAGAGCCAACACCAGATGGAAGTGCTGACATAGACAGAGCTGATAACGGGGTTACCCTCATCATTCCCACTTACACCCTGACGACTAAGGGCCTCACACAAGAAAACACACACACACACACACACACACACACACACACACACAAGTCAGTGTGTTATCTTTGGTCATCGGCCCCTGCTCACGTCACACCCCTGTCCCCTTATCAGCACCTCCTTGCCCTGAGCTGTATTACTCGTCCTCCTGAGAGAGACAGTGAGACAGAGCGAGTGTGTGTGTGAGTGCATACAGTATGTGTGTGTTGTGGAGAAAGGGGTAGACGTGTGGATGCCGGGCGAAGTGATGGAGGGAGGAAGTGTGAGAGATAGGGTGGGTGCAGAGGCCAGCAGACAGACACCCAGCCTGGCAAGAGAGACGTTGTGAGGGAGGACGGCGAGTGAAACTGGAGAGGATGTGTGGTCTGATTACTGAGGCGACTGTGTTGACGGCCAGATGTGCTACACCTCTGTACGTCTTCCTCGCAGCTCCCCTGCTCTAATTCTGTCTCTCCGCAGCAGTCGGTACTTTCTCACTGACTTTGACTCCTGGCCTTTTGCGAGGCTCGGTATCCTTCCTGCTGCAGGGCCCCTTCTGCCTTCATTCTTTCCCACAGCCGCTTTCACTCATCTGTTGTGTCCTCTCCCCCTTTTTTGCTGTAACTATCTCAGAAAAGGAAAGGAAAGCAAAGCATTAGGGAATAGATCATTATGTGCTGTTTTTATTTTAAACTGTGAAAAAGGAAGTTACAAGCAGCTCAGGCATGTTCTGTCTAAATCTGTGTTTTTTTTCCACCTCAGAGATCCCCTCGTCTCTCACCTTCCTCTTCCATCCCCCACCTCTCTCTGACCATTTAGCCCGAACAAGTGCTCTCATAGTTAATGAAATGTCCCTGTCTTTGCTCAAATTTCTGCGATTAATCTTACTGTCCCTTCTCCCACTTCTCATCCTCTCACCTCTTAATAACATCCCACCTCCTCTCCTCAGAGAAACTCCTGCCTTCCTCTCTCATCTCTTCTCTATCCCTCTCCTCTCCCTGCCCCCCCCCCCCCCCATCTTAATGTGCTTGTGTGTAATCATATGCACAGAAGAAGAGGATGAGGAGGAAGAGGAGGAGGGCTCTGCCAACATTTGCCTAAGGCTCCGCAGCCTGGATCGATAAGTGGTCTTAAGTTTATCTGATTTTTATCAACGGAGCCGACAGGGGGGCAGGTCGATGGGCTGTGCCCGCGTCAAGTTGACCTTTTCAGGGACGACGGCGAGAGAGCTCCCCCCGGGACCCCCACGGTCCCCTGTCACCGTCTGACTGGCACAAGTCTGTTGCGCTCCACGACAAAGTCTGCAGAGACGTCTATATCAACGCCCGGTGCGGCTGACAGGGCCTGGCTGTTGTATTTATAAACTGTCCTTTGGCCATGACACTTTGCCAATGATCAGGCCCTAATTTATGCAGGCAAATCTCCTCGGTGCAAAAATGAAAGCTAATAGAGTCATTAGCTGCTAATTCGAGCCGGGATACCTTGTATAAATTGGCTTACTTTGTAAAGCCCTCCCTCGATAATACCCTCCCTCCTCACGCCACCGCTCTCCCCCTGTCTCTCTTTCATCTCTCACCCGGACCACAGCATAACATCATCTGAGCACACACATTATTTTAGTGGCTAAATGGTTGATGGTGTGTGTTTGTTTAATGGTGTGTGAGGCAAGATATCTAATGTGTGTGTGCTTGTGAATGTGTGTGGTGCAGAGCAGAGGTTGTTTCCACCTCCATATCAAATATACATACTTAATGTACCAGAGATGTAACACTAAAGAAGTGCCTGTGCATGCATGTGTGTATGAGCATGTTGCCATCCGGCCGTCCGAGACCGAGAGCTGTTAGTGCTGATGTGTTATTGTCTCGCCTGATGGCTGATTATGACATTAAATGTTTATGAGCATTGATCAGCGATAGCCCCAAAGTGAGAGCCATTTCATATCCTCACTGGCCACTGCTTAACGGCATACTGATGGATGCACAATAATCTCCAATACGACAGAGACTTGCACACGCTGCATATAAACACATGCACACACAAGCACATAATCAAACACATACACAAAGGCTCATAATCAAACACACACACAAAGGCTCATAATCAAACACACACACAGAATCATACTCAAACACACACAGGCTCATAGACACATACAAAGACTTGAACACCCATGATAAAAGTTACTTAAAGTTACATTCACTGTCTTCCTGCAGGGTTCGATACTGGTGTGTGAATGTGTGTGAATGTTAGCTTACTTGAGCTGAGCAAATGGCACATTGCTTTGTATGAATTAGGTGTGAAAGGGTGAATTATGACTTATGACTATGCACTTTTAGGGGTCGTAAAGACTGGATAAAGCGCTATATAAAAACAGTCCATTTACCATTTACCATTTACAACAACATTACAGGATGCAAAACTAACTAACTAATAGGTCTTAAGTGACACTAACATTACTTATCGATTGCTCACATTTTCTATACTCATTCTGTTGCAAATTCTACATCTTGTGCTCAATCCCATAAAGATTTGACACTGGATTGTAAATGGATACTGCATGTTTATAACCTACCACACAGGAATTATAAATGACAGACACCATTCAGTTACATCATTTGTTTGTGATAACACACAAAACGGTGCTGCATGTGCCTACTAAGTGGTATGTTTGTGAATATTGTCAAAATTGGCCATAGAGAAAGTAACTTTTCATGAAGTTAGTATAAACAGTAAGTGTGAAAGTCTGGTTGGATAGGCATGTGGCTTGTCATTAACCTGTTTATTTACCTTGATTACAATCTTTCAGTATAACCATAACCAGGCATTTTAGTTGGCTTACCTGAAAGGCAGAATGAGAAGGAGTGTCTTAAAAACTAAACAATGCATTAATTAAACGCATGCATGCCAGATCCTGAGAATGCATCCAAGAGGAAGCTATAGCATGGCAGAAATCCACTGGCAAGCACCATAAACTTAACCACAGCCCAAACAACCACAATATAAGCATATTTATGATGTGAGTAATTGGACATTTGAAAAAGCTTTCCATTTGAGTCAATGTGAAATTACAGCTCTAATGCCAGCTATGACATATGCAGAAGCTCATGGAGGAAGAGTACGCCAGCTTCTGAAAAGCAGATCCAAAATTCCTGCTTGTTTTCCCTGGAAAAGCTTTCAGTCCTGACAGCAGGTCCAGGAAACATCCCACACACCCCGAAACAGCAGGCAGCAGATGGAAAAGGCAACGTGGAATCACAAAATCTATTTCCAGACGCATTGGGAGTCACATATGGGAATAGGATCACCGACTTAACTCTTCATTAAGATAGTTAATCATCTGTATTATTAACAATATGAAAAAGTGAAACAATTGTGTTTGGCTCAAATTGGAGAGCTCATGGGACGGGCTGTCCAGATGTTCATTAATCTGATTATCTAAATAACAAATCATCCCAAAACTTTGGAAACCACTTTCACTTTGTCATGTGCAGGGATCTGCTTCTAAACGTCCCTGAAATGTACAGAAAGAAAGTAAAATATCAGGGGTTTATTTGGCTAAATGAATGATACATATACTCGATGCTTTTGATTTGTATACATGAGCAACACTGACTAAGAATCAAAAAGCAGAACACAGCTCACCTCATTGCACCCCCTAATTTGAATATGCAATCAAACTTTTCTCTGAATACAAGGATTGAGAAATAAATAATTAAGTCAATCCAATTACTTAATTAATTATTTCATTAATCATGTGCTCACACATTTCCTTCCCCTCCATTCGTCATGCTGCTCAATGGCTTCATTACGGATCAATGTGGAGCCGTCCACATCAAGAGTCGCACTGTCATCGTCAAGATTAATCAAGATGTTGCCTGCATGCAAAATGGGCATCCGAGCCATTTCTATGGTAACCAGCGTGTAACACAGATGACAAATTGATTGAATATTTGCATGAACTTACCAGTGTTAAATTCCTATTATGGTTTTGTGTTTGTCTGGCAGGATCAATGGTAGACTATTATATTTGTTATTAGTTTAGGATTAGAAAACTCATCAGTTGTTATAATCAATGCAACACAAGCAATATACATTGAATATAATATGTTAACGTAATTCATTTCAGTTGCTGTCAGTGCAACTGTCCTGTACAAAGAATAAGAAAAAAAGTATTTTTGAGGTCACCTGCAAACCAATATAAAAAATACACACAATGGAAGCCACATTATGAAAAATAGAAAAAAGTGGGATTAAGTAGCCAATTAAAACCTCCATCTAATGCACAGAGAAAATGTAAAGGAAGGCAAGCTGGCTACAACAAATGTTTGCAAATATAACTTGGATTTCCCTCTGCCAAGATTGTGAAGAGGATATTGTTCAAAGATTGAAGAATGATAGAAAAATCCAAATTTCACCCCTTATGATATCACAGATTGGTAAGGGTGTATAGTTTGGTCGTCCAAAAACAGCCAAATACTACATCTTTACATCAAGAGATCAGTTTGTTCAATATCAGTCTGTTTTTAGCCATTTACAGCAACTGGGGATTTGAAGTTCCATAAAGAGCAGAGGGGAAAAAAGGAAATATTTGTATGCATTTCAAATGCCTAATGCGCAGGCAGTCTCAGCCTCGCTGCAGCTAACACGACTACTAAGCTTTATGCAAGTGTCCTTGTAATGATATGGCCAATATACAGGGCCGTCCCTCTCCCTACAGGCCGATCATGCAGACTGCGTTGGGCCTCACCTTGCGGAGGGGGCCTCACCTTGCGGAGGGGGCCTCACCTTGCGGAGGGGGCCTCACCTTGCGGAGGGGGCCTCATCTTGCGGGGGGTGCCTCAACTGAGCCACTAGCACCCCCCCCCCTCGTCGACGACGACGCTCGCAAAACAGAGGGGGGCCTCCAGTTGGCCAGGGACGGCCCTGCCAATATGCAAATGATTGAATGAATTCATATGGCTACTTTTGGAGCAAGTGCTATACCTACTTTCATTAGAAAATAGATTGCAGCCGTGCAGAGGAGACTGGCCATAAAGCAACCCTTCATTTTCTCAGGATAGCATGAACTAGTGGCAGATTGTATTGTAAAAGTGAGGCTTTTAGGGAACCAATGTTAATACCATACTGTAGTTGTCAGGGAATAATTTCACCCTACATGTTTACCTTTTGCCCTCTGACGCAGATGCCCAACCTTGGGCAGCCACTATCTCCCTTAAAGGTGGGGTAGGTAAGTTTGAGAAACCGGCTCGAGATACACTTTTTGTTATATTCCATGGAATGCTCTCAACATCCCGATAGCAATGAATATCTAAGTGCTTTGACAAAAAATCCATAAAAAAATGTCATCTGTGGAAGCCGTAATACTGTAAAAAGTACGACCAATCATTTTAGCCGGCCCGGCTAAAATAACTGGATGGCCTACCTGCCTGTCAGCCTTCCATCTCTGCACAAACTTATCTCGTGCCCTCATTGGTCATGTGCTCGTTCGTGTGTGTTGGAGGAGGGGCTCTGTAAGGAAGTGGCAGATTTTCTCCGGTTGTGTATTTTCAAATTCTAGCGATCTCGAGCCGGTTTCTCAAACTTACCTACCCTACCTTTAAGGAGGGGCTGCCCAAGCATTTTGTTGTTGTTACCAGTTTATGACCGGGCAATTCTCGGTCAGAGATAGTTATTGTTGTGGGACAACTGGAACACATCCTTCTCGGGGTGTAGATGACCCCGAGCCATAAGCGACAACAAATGTGATTCAGTGTCCTCAGCTGTTTAGTCTATCTATTGAAGAATGTTGATTATTACACTCTGAACTAGTTGAAACCTGGAACTACAGGAGGATTCTTCAGAATTTATTGTGGCATCTCATCCGTGTGGTCAGACCGTGGCCCTATAACTTGTCTTGTGAATTCTCCGGCCGAAGCTCCAAATAAACCATCAGTGTTTGCCATCAAAGCTCCAGCTCTCCATCGTGTCTCTCTTTGAGTCCTGACTCCAATTGCTTCAGAAGTTTCCCCCACAGTAGTTGCTAGTCGTACATTGTGCAATCAGCATCTACTAAATCAGAGAGGGAAATTATTTGAATGTATAGGACTCTAATACGAAAAGGAATCATCAATACTCTCAACATGTTCAGTGGCTTTGTATTTAACCAATCGCTGTAGATACTCCCTCTTGTGACTGCCTCCACTGGACACAGACAAAAAGACAGCCTCTGGAGCAATCATTATCACATTGATACAAAATAGCATGCTACGGAGCATACCATAACATGCACAGCAAGATCATCAGTGATGCTACAGTTGTCATGCCTGTTAGCATTTCAATGTCAAAGGTCTTACCATTTTACAATCTGTTGACAGAGTAGGAATTGAAATGTGTAGTTTGACCAGACTCATAGGAAATATTTTTTGCTGGAGTAAAATGTGGATGGAAACCTTTAAGTAAGACATTTGAGTGCCAGCAGCAACCCACATTTGGTCAGGAGTAAAAAATGGATTGACTGAATAGTGACAGCCCAAACTAAAAAAGTAAATGAATAGAAAAAAGGTTTGATAGCTGCTTCTGAGGTCCTTGCTACCTTCCCTGTTACCTTGCAGGAGTTATACGTTCATGAATGTGTTCAGTGCATGTTAGTGTGTTTCAATCTGCTAGTTTGTGTGTGTCAGAGTGAAGCAAGAACAAACACAGGAGCTGTGAGACGAGAGAATAGACGATAGAGGAGGGAAGGGAGGCAGAGAGCTTCCCTGTTTATGTCTAAATTCCTCGTTTATTTATTTGATTAATTTGCCCAACGGCATACTGTAACCCCGTTCTGTCACATGCTTCCTTCACTGGGGTTTATTTTAGCAGGGCGGTAAGTGGCCCCATAATGTCACTGTAATACTGGGTCAGGCTTTTCCGAATGGAGGGATGGGATTAGGGGGAAAGAGAGAACAAGGCATGCGAATGTGTGAGATGGGAGGAGGGGGAAAACGTCCCTCGTTCATCTTCTGAAAGTGAGTGTTAAAATAACACCTGGCCTGACTGGATTCACTGTGGGTGTGCTGGAAGGATCTGCACAGCAGGCTAACAGGAACTGTCAGTGGAGATGCACACACACTCACTAAGAGAGAGGCCGAAGCTGATGCTGGATATTTAAAGTCACAATTTGTGTTGCTCATACAAATACGAGGGACCTGAACCTGCAAGCCTTCATCTGTCAGTATCCTCAGAGGTCAAAACCTCTCGGTGATAATGCAAATGGTTAAAAGTAGCATTCACAGGGTTGTGTGTGTCTGTATGCATACATCAGTGAGTGCATGTGTGTGTCTCTGAGGTAGATGGTGGAGTTTAGAGGGAAAGAAGGAGAGACATCTTGCATATTCAACGCTCTGTCGCCTGGCTGTCATCGGCCAACTGAGCGGTGAGGAGATAGGGAACTAGTCAAATTACCGGCCATGCTCGATTCTGTCTCCTGCAGTGACAAGTCTGTCAGAGATGGGATTTAATCTCTTAATAACGAACAGGGCTTGGGATGTTTTTTTTCCCTACATCTCTTCCTCCTCCTCCTCTCACTCTTTTTCCTTTGAATGTCTTCTGATCACATCTGGTCATGTCGGCAAATCACACGCATCTCCGAAAGAGAAATATCCATGTCTGAATATCTTATATTCCCCACTCTCTTCCTCTGTATCTCTCCATCCCTCCATCTCTCCGTCTCTAATACAAGCTGTCGTGCTAGATCATGATTGATCAGGGCCTTAGTGGCCAACGCCAGCTCTCCCTCTCCCTGCTGCGGAAATGAATGGGGATCAGATGCGCTCTAGCTATGAAGTTGGACGCTGAGTTATTGGCGACGCGAGCTTGAGAGAGGAATAGAAGGAGAGAGGAAAATGAGGAGGAGGCAGATGAAACAAGATGAAAATCTACGGTCTGGGATGTACTCTTGAAGTTTTGTGATTTCCGGGAGGACTTTGGAAACACTTGAATTCATAATGTCAAGTCCTTGTGACTGTGATATAAGAAAAAGCTCTTATCTCTCTGCATTTTAGTTTGAGCTTACCCTACAAACACATTCCTTTGCACATGATCCTGATGACAGACACTATACTTAATGGAGATCGATGTCTTTTTGATAATGATAATCAACTGAAGCACTATTGCAACAAGCAAACCAAATATGTACATTGCCCATAAGTAATCCTCCAATTGCTGTACAGTGGACCACAATTCTTTGCTGACCTCACAAAGATCTGGTCTTTGCCATTAATCACTGATAGGAATCTTATTGCTTTATTTGCATAAAATGGAGTGCTTATTAGATCGTATAACTGGAACTGAAAACCCTATTTTTGATGGCGCAGGTGTGTGGAGCTGTGAGAGTTAGCAATGATCGAATGCTGAAACTGTCATTCTTCACTCCACTACTTTCATAGCATTTTGCATTTTCATCCGATCGAGGAATCATGAATGTCTTGGAGGAGAGAAGGTCTGAGAGTTTGCACTAACTATTTTTTGCAGGTCACCCAAAATGTAAAGCCAAGGGAACTTCAAACCACCTCCTCCTTACAGGAAACCTGCTCTGTAAAACAATTCAGATTTAGCTTTTGTATTTCGTGTTACTATCTGCAATCCACACAAATGGTCCGATGATCAGAAAGAAGATACAAACAATCCAAATGAAAGTTACCGGTAGGTCTTTAAACTGTGATGGATGCTTACAACTTCAGTTTTGATAATATCTTTACTGTTCATTTTCAGGATTGATTGTGTTTGTTGCTCCTTTCCAAGACACCAACATATACTTCAGTTACCACCATGGTATCATTGCCTATACAGAAACGATGAACAGAGCAGAGAACATTAAACCAAAGTTAAACTAAATCCGACGTTTCCGCAGCCAATATGTGTGACAGGTTAAGGTTATTAATTGATGAATATATCAGACAGAGGTTTGTTATACAATAACAGCTTTATTGCTAGCTGTTTGATCATATAAATGTTGACACACTTCCAATTCTCACACCACCCCTTCCCACTCCTACCTGCTGGCTGTAAACTCAGAATCATATTGTTCCAATTGCCCCAGAGCTCACATATGTATCGTCTACACCTCTCACCCTCAGGGATACAATTTACCCCCCCTCCAATCCCTCCATTCCCGTATGGAAGTAACTATGGCGACAGTTGTTACTCTGGTGATTAATGCCCCAGGAAATGAAAGTGTTGCCAGGGACAATGTGGGAACATTGTAACTTCCTGTGTTCTGCGGGGGCTCGAATGCTTTGGTGTCCGACATCAAGCTTTTAGCTAATTAGCTAAATCAGCTCGCTGGGGCTTAATTAGAAGCAGCTCGCAGACACACCCGTGTCCAGGGGCTCTTTAATTACCCTCAGGTTCATTAGGAGAGAAGGGCCTCAAGCTCTAATTAACTGGCTCTGTGCACTTATCAGTGTGTGTGTGTGTGTGTGTGTGTGTGTGTGTGTGTGTGTGTGTGTATGTGTGTGTGTGTGTGTGTGTGTGTGTGTGTGTGTGTGTGTGTGTGTGTGTGTGTGTGTGTGTGAGTATGTGTGTGTGTGTGTATGAAAGCGTGCTTGCCACCCTTATGAAAACTAAAATGAAGTGATCCACTAAACTGTGCTGCAATATGGTAAACATATCACAACTTTTCATTAACACTCAGGAGGGAAGAGGATATGCAGTGTGGATAAAAGAGGGAGAGAGGGATAGAGGGGGAGCGAAAGAGAGAGTAGTGAAGGACAGGGTAGATAACTGGATAAGAGATTGTAATAGAGATTTCTGCAGCCAGTGAACGACAGCTTGGTAGAGGGCTAGAAAGGGGATGGAGAGACAGAGTGAAGGAGTGTAACAGAGTGTGTGAGAGGAAGTGATGAAGATGGAAGGAGAGAGATGCTGCCAGTCTTGTGTAAAGGAGGAGTGTGTTATCTGTCCTTTCATGGTGGTTGTCAGCGGGAGAGGCCAAATGCCTTCATGTTGTCTCACCATAGACAAACAGCAGTAATTGGAGAGACAGGCTGATGGAGTGACAACACACTCACACTACAGTGAACAACATTATATACACAGAGAGCTGTGAAATAATATGTGTACATGATCATCTGGTTTGGAATTGCTTATTAACCACGGAAGATAATTGAGAATAGTCCTTTTTCAGAGTGGAAAAGTTCACCTTTTGTTAGCAATACAATTTACAATGGCCTTGGTCCTTGGTTAAACTTACCAGGGAGGAGGTCACCAACAAAAGTAACAAGGCAGGAGATACAGCAAACACCACAATATGGTTATTTAAAGTTATTAACACTTATGTAGAAGTCACTCCCAGCACATCCTACTGCCATGCCCTCAATAACTCACTGCACTGCAACAAAGAGCAGCTTTTTATAGCCCTCCCCTTAGATCCATACCAAAAACAGGGGAGCTATAGTAATACCTGTGTTACATAGACTACCAAAACATAAGTCACACATGAATAAACAAGACATAAAATACTTAACAATGACCTATATAATGAATACATACAAAATTACAACAAAGCTACCGACCAAAAATCTGACGCATTTATGTTGCACCCATACAGTCCTATTGATTTTCACCCCCCCGGAACAATATACAGGTTTTAGTTTCCCCGGAGGTCTTTTCTTCGCACACCCTGGGAATTGGAGGGAACACAGGTAAGTGTTAAATTCATGATACACTGTTTACTTTATCTTTACCTTTACATACACGCTTATAAACTGCATTCAAGACACTTGTGTTGTTTATATGTGTTGTTTGATTGACTGAGCCACAGAAAAATCGCTCTTAGATCCAATAATCACATTACGTAATTGTACAGTATCTATCTAACAGGTGTGCTGTTAGTGAAGTTAGTTTCAAGTTGGATATCCGACAAACATTAATTTCAGTCTTTCTTAACTCAGTTTTACAGACTGTTGTATAATGTTGCAAACCTTTTTTGATTGTTGGTGTGTCGTGAATTGAGTTTAGATAAATACAATATCTTAAAAGATAGTTTTCGGGTTGTTTTCAATATTCTCCATGTCGTGATCCAGGGACTCCCAATCCATACCAATTATTATGAGTACACCGAACTAATAAGACATATCTCTTATTTTATTGGATTTTAGTCCAGCTTTAATTATAATGTATGTTCAGCTTTTTTTGTTGTTGAAATATCACTTTTTCTTTCAATAGCCTCCATGTTGTTTGACCTATTGACTACCAATCCACACCAACTATATCACTACACTGTGATATGTTCTTTAAGACACACAACTTATAATTGGAGTTTAAGGTTTCTGCTTTATAATGTTTTTAATAAAATTCAGCTCTTTTATTTTTCTGAATTGAAGTCTCACATTGTTTTAATAGCTTCTGTCATGCCCAATACCTTCAAATCAATACAGCATTATTTTACTAAACTAGACAAGAAGGGCATAACTGTTTTATTAGATTTGAGTTAATCTCCTATCAAATATGAATTTTCATTATGAATAAGCATTTCCTGTTATTGAAAACTCTTGGTTCTTTTAATATAACTTCCATATCATGTGATTGTATGACTTCAAATCAATGCAGGATTATATTATATACTGAACAAGTATGACACCCTTTTTCTATTGATGTTAGTGCTTTTGCTATTTCATTAGAATATTGTTATTCAGCCATTTCTTTTTAGAAAAGTGCATCCAAATCCACATTTGGAGAGTAAGCTGTCTAAATCTGATTAAATGGCATCCACACTGAAAAGTCTGTATAATCGAAAATCTGAAAATTCACTTTTTCCTGTTCTTTTGGTCAGCAAACATAATTTAGCCTCATACACCAAATATTAGGATCTAGTAGTAGTGGTACCTTGGGTTCCTGGTGCTGACTAATGTTTGCACATCATCCATTTTAACTCTAAACTGTTTTTTTTAACTGAACTCCTTGATTTTGTTGTCTTTGTTGACATATTTTCTGATTCTGTTGTCAAAACGTAACCACCATGAAATAGTGTTGTGATTATAGCTCATAAATGCTGCCTGTGAAAAGCCGCGTTCACACCGGAGTACTTTTCCCCGTACTTTTCGCGTTTAGTTCCGTTAGTACCCCTTAAACACTCTTCACACCAAAAAGAGTACTTAGTGCCGGGAACTTTTACCCCCATTTTTAGTGCCTGCTGAGAGATGGTACTTTCCTGGGGGAAAAAAGTGCCCCAGTTCTGATTGCAAACCACGCCCCGTAAAACTCTGAAATGTTTTGTAGAGCCGCCATTTTATTATCCTCGCATTAGCATTATTAGCATTAGCATTCGCCCAGCGCACAAACGCAGAGAGACTAACTTATGGCAACACAAAATAAAACATGGGAGCGGTAGAGATGAGGAGGTGTCGGCGTTCTGGCGATTTACTCAGAAGGCTTCAGTAGAAGCTGTTGGGAGTCCCAGCAGCTTCTACTGAAGCCAGTCCCCAACTCCGGGGACTTCCGGCCGGGGACTTCGGGTGGCAGTATACGCCGTGAAGTGGTTTGCGGCCTGCCAGTAAACCCAAAGCAGAAGAAGACGAAGTGATGTCAGCGGCTCATTTGCGTAATCTTCCCTCAGGGAACTTATTCCGGTGTGAACGCGATCTGTACTAAGTGCCCTGGGGTAATAAGTGCCCTGGGGTAATAAGTGCCGGCACTAAGTACGGCAAAGTACTTGGTGTGAGCGAACGCGGCTAAAGACAAACATGATACCTGCGGTGCTCCAGGAGAAATCTGAGAAATCCCCATTTCATCATTGCGGAGTCACAGCTCTTTGATTGATAATGGAGAGATGACGAAGCAACAGAAAGTTGTCATCTTAACTTTACAGCCCCATTGCATATATCCATACCAGGCTGGCGTTTTGGGTCTTTTAAATGTTTTTAAAAAGCTCCATTCTTAGGTATTAAAATAGCAGGCTCAGTGCGTACTGGGGACCAAAACAGAGAGTGAATCTGTTTAAACAGTTTTGGAAACCCTTGCTGTCAGTGTCTAGCTAGCAGATATGTTGTGAGACTCAGAGAAACTGTTGCTTCTACACTGTGAAAGGAAAAAGCACAACTGGATTTATTGGCCGAGGTAGCAACAGTAACCAAGTGTCGAGGCTTTGGAGGATCCACATGTTCAACGTCTCGTTGTGTTAGCCAGTAGTGGGAAAGAAAGAAAGGAACTCTTCGTAGTTGTGAGTTTGGGTCACTAAAGTAATTGTAAATGCTGTGATCCGAGCTGACCAGAAGGAACTAAGTCAAACTTCAACATCATAGTCTGTGCCATTGTTGTGCGTGTGAAAGGTGTATCCACGTGTTTTTGTGCTCTTCAAAAAGTGCTGTGCCATACTGTGTCAGGCCCGATATGGACACGCCTGGTATGGATTCATTGATTGACAAGATGACTGGAAGCTGCCAGGATTGAAGCATTGAGTTAGTTCAGTCGATTTGTCCTTGGCTGACAGAGAGGACTGTGATGACACACAGAAAGAGCGCGTTATCAAAACACAGACTCAGGGTAATAGAGTACAGCAACACCGAGAGTGATGGGAATGCATACAAGGGGTGGAGAGGGAGGTCAGAGGTTTGATAGTATTGATGATTGTTGTAATGGTGATGAGGGTGAGGTTGAAGCAATGATTTTAATGATGACGAAGATATTGAGGATGTTAATGTTATCATAATAATTCAATGTGTCTACTTCCAGTTACAGTCATTAAATCATGGTGGGCAAATAGTGTCCATGCAGTGAGGTGTGCAGATTTTATATTTCACGAAAACAGAGTATTGTATCGGTTGGGGTATCATTAGAGAAAAAGGTAGATCATTAGGATCCACCTTTGACAATGGTAATGTCAATGATGTTGAAATGTGTTATAATGATGCTGCGTTGGTTATGACAGTAATGATGATGATTGAGTTAGTTATGATCTCGGTGATGATTGCGATGGTAAAGTTAATGCCAATGATTTGGATTTTGGTGTATTACGTAAAGTAACGCGATGAAGATGTTGCTTTAAATGAAAATTGTAATGATAGTCATAAATATTGAGAATCACACTGATCATAATGATGAAGTTATGATGATGGTGATGATGAATGATGATTATGATATTGTAAACAACAATACGATAGTGCGGATGGGGAGCACGAAGATGATTATAAAAGTATTGGCTGATGATGATGATGATGATGATGAAGACGCATGTTGCTACAAGGATGTTAATGGTCATGATCACGGTGATGTTTAGGTGACGAAGATTAGAATAGAGTTGTCAACAAAGAGGATAATGTAGATAATGAGGTGATGACGATAACTTGTTGACCATAAAACTAATGCTAATGATGATCATAAAGATGTTCCTGATGCGGATAGTAAGGACAAAAGCCCTGATTCTAGTAATGATAATGACGATGGTGGTCATGATAAGCAGAGTGTTTTCTCGGCTAGGATCCACTCGCTCTTTGCAAAGAGTATGGTAATGATAGTATATTTGATGGTGATGCTATTTTGTATGGTAATTCTGTATGCATATTGTGGATCTAAGTGATCCTTAGAGTGCTAGTGATCTCACACACACACACACACACACACACACACACACACACACACACACACACTCAGCGCACCGTAGCAGCCTGACAGTCCTCCCTCTCCTACCGACTGTAGAGAACGCACCTTCAGCCATTCATCAGTGTCACCCTGTCGCCGTCGGTTACAGCCTGGGGCCCGTCGCGTCTTCATTACGGTCCGAATAAATCTGAAATAAAACCACAGATGATTTATTAGCTTCCGATGGCGTCGCGCTGGTTAGCATGGTCTGCCGCCACTCGGGCCTAGAGAGACAGTCCTCAGAGTTGAGCAGCAGAAATCCGATGTGACAGGGAGACGTTTGTGTGATGATATCAGTCTGTGATCACAAGTTCTGCCTGATGAGAGGAGGAGGGCATCTGGGAAACTGTCACACACCAGCAGCGTTTATTTGCTGCATGTATGTGGGATATTTTGTCAGTAATGCTCAGACCACAAGGTGCCTTTCAGAGGGAAGCACAGAGCTTTCGATGAATATCTTGGCCTGTGGTTATGCCTAGACACCCATCAGTTTTTTTGTTTTGTTTAGAAATGACTGATTGATATCTTGTTTATTAATGGATTAATTTAGCATTTGAACAGGGAAACGTGTAAGAAGTTGCTACTTGCTAATGCTAAAATAGGGACTTTTCTTGAGCCATGAGAAAATCCAATGGTCAACAGATTTATCTCATGATCCCAAAATTGAATAAAAAAAATAGCTGTTAGATCCAAAGATATTTCTCGCATTACTTCTCAAATGGTTCACTCTCATATCAATTTAGCTTGACTTAGCCTGCTAGTTTTCTTCATTTGATGTTAGCAAAGAGTAAAACTTACGGAGCTAACTTACTGACGGAGCGCTAGTGCATAACTCGTGGCTGGTAAGTCAAACCTTAATTCTAAATAAAGGCAGATTATTACAGATCAGATAATTAAATCAACAGTTATTTGAAAAAACGGTTCAAATATTTAACAAAAAGTGAAAGCATTAGACGACTGTCTTTGCTAAGTTAATAAAAACATGTAAATCCAAAATATCCAACCACATTGCGGCCACAATAATCTTTGTGTGCATCTTTTCAACAGACTTTTTTTTGTACTCCACTTTATTTAAGTATGCATGGGATTGAGTGTGGAAAGTAGCTGCTCTTAATTGCCACAGTTATTTATAGTATAAGGTGTATGTCACATAATCACTTTCTCTGTCCTGTATCGTGGCTTGTGTCCAGCTAAAAGACAAAAGGTTAGTATTTTGACTGATATTTGTGTTGTGCGCAGTGGAGCCTCTAACCCTGGATCAGTCCCAGAACGGCCATTTCATCTGCGGCCAGTCCAGATGACAGAGCTCCAGCTGACTCCAGGCCAGTTCAGCGGGGAGAGACACAGCTGAGACCTGCAGGTGTCACATTGTCCTGGTTGTCACTAACCCAATTACACCTGGATCGCCGGGGACAGACTCGCTCCAGTGTGCAACGTGAGAGCACAGACACATAAACACACGGCATACATGGGGAAGGCATGTGCAGAGTGTGGGGAAAGATGAGGTAAGCCTACACCTGACATCCAGGAAATTAATGTATTACGTGTCGTTAATTAATTATGCATTAGAAAAAAGGCAAACAGAATAGATGATGTCAAGAGAAAGAGACGTTAAGGAAACGTAGATTTTTTTGTAATACCCTTCCAGCCTCCTCTATATATTAATCCATACTTTACCATTGCTCTTTTACATTAAGCTACAACCAAAAATTATGGAAGTAACTATCATGAAATATATGGTATAATGGTGTGTGTGTGTGTGTGTGTGTGTGTGTGTGTGTGTGTGTGTGTGTGTGTGTGTGTGTGTGTGTGTGTGTGTGTGTGTGTGTGTGTGTGTGTGTGTGTGTGTGTGTGTGTGTGTGTGTGTGTGTGTGTGTGTGTGTGTGTGTGTGTGTGTGTGTGTGTGTGTGTGTGTGTGTGTGTGTGTGTGTGTGTGTGTGTGTGTGTGTGTGTGTGTGTGTGTGTGTGTGTGTGTGTGTGTGTGTGTGTGTGTGTGTGTGTGTGTGTGTGTGTGTGTGTGTGTGTGTGTGTGTGTGTGTGTGTGTGTGTGTGTGTGTGTGTGTGTGTGTGTGTGTGCGTACGTGTGTGTGCGTGCGTGTGTGTGCGCGCGCTCTAATGGTGTTTAATGCCCAGACTAATGGTTTCAGCAGGGAATCCTTGTGCAGAGCTTGAGTCCAGGCTCGGGCTGATCGCTGGCAGGACCATCCCTCATCCTGATACCGCATGGAGGTGAGAGCCAGGGGAACACGCACACACACATTCATGCACACACACACTCTCACACAAACTGTCTCTGCTTCTCTCTAGCTTGCTTGCTCACACTCTCAGATTTGCTTCCTTTGTTTGCCTTTCACCCTGAACCTGCATCTATCGCTTCCTCTTCCTTTTACACTCTTTTTCAAATCGCTCAATCTATTCTATGTTCAGAAGATATTATTATATTTTAATCGTTCTTAATTATTAGTTTTTCACACGACAAAAATGAGAGCTAAATCAAATACACCAACACACCTTTCAGTACAATTAGCTGAAAATTGTCATAGCTTTGGTTTGCTTTTTTCCAGCACCTATCCTTTAGGATATTACAATTTATATCGTTAGCCTAATAATATAATAATAATGAATCATTGGGGAGGGATGAAACCCACTTTAATGGTCACACATGCAGAGCACACAGCACACACAGTGAAATGTGTTCTCTGCTTTTAACCCATCCTAGTACCAGGAGTCTAGTACATTTAATATAATAATAATAATGTAATATATTTAATTTAGTATATTACAGTATAAATAAAAAGTTCTTACATGTTTGCTTAAAACCTTAAAATATGACTTAGGCAATTATGCTATGAGGCAAACGATATGTAGCACTAATTTGATTTCACTTGGTAATGTGTTCCAGAGTTGCAGCCTTTTTTGGAAATAGCAGATGTTCAAATCAGGATCAACGTTATGATATTTTACTTTCAGCATGAGCTCTTCTAATAAGTATGTGTAGCTACAGCCTGATATAACGTATTCCCACAGAACTTTGTTAACAAGAGCATGGCTTTATTTTTTTGTCATTTACACACAATATGTATTCATCCACATTTGAAAATACTTCTTATGAAATACACTGTTAACTCCTGTTTGAGAAAAAATAAAACGACAATTCCCCGCAGTTTTATGAGATTATTTAGTTTTTTTCATAATAAAGTATAGAGTTTAAGGATTTACATTAGGGACACGAGAGTCACAGACAGGATTGTTAAGTCTGATGATGACAATCTTTTCATGACATGTGCAAAATATAATATAATAATATTGAATAAAACAAGATTTTTTTATATACTGTATCTTGGACAAATGTATGCTTAATATTGCTCATATTGTTTACTTATTTCCCTACACTACAAACACTGATTAATACAAAGAAAAACATGACTCCATGACCCTCACCCAAAGTATACCTGCAGAGAACTAGAGAAATGTTCTGGTTGAAAAATAAGCCTCAAGGTTGCTTGCTTGTAAGATTAAGGGTTGCTTTAGACCTCGGGGACTTGGATCACATGACCTCAGCTGGCAGGTGGAGAGGGCTAAAGATCCTTTTAGATGCTGGAGCTGAAGTACAGAAGAAGCTTTTGGCTTGATTCCTTGTGTGTGTGTGAGGGAGTGAAGAAGATACATTTGGAGGCGAGCTGAATCAGATTAGGAGAAAGGGTTAGTGTGGCTGGTGTATACAGAAGAGGGATTGGAGGGGTCATAGCTTGTGGGAAAGAGGAAAAACAGCGAGGCTAAAGGTGATAAGATCAAAACAGTAAGGCTGCACAGAATGGATTGAAAAGGAAAGGTTAGGGGAAAGGAGCAAGATGAGGGAGTGCGGAGGGGAGTGCAACGGAAAGATATGCGGTGGTGCTGGAGTTTGGGGAGAGGGGGAATAGGAGTGGGAGGGTTGGGCCAAGATAAAACAGGAGGCAGTGGAGTACAAGGGAGGCAAGACTGGTGAGGAAGCAAAAAGGTAAGGTGTGTTGTTGGGGGCGAGAGAAGGGCAGAAGGTAATGGACTGCGGGGGGAGGAAGTGAGGGGAAGGTAGGGGGTATATTGGTGTGTGTGTGTGTGTGTAGGGGTGTATGCGGTATGGGGGTACGCTGGAGCAGGGCAGTGGGGCTAGGGGGGTGTGTCAGTACAGATGCTCTGTGACCGGGTGTCACAACTCGGGCCAGGAAGCTGAATCCAGCGATTAATCACCGGGCCCCTCCGCTTGTAATCAAACGGGCTCTGGCCATGATGTATGAGCCATGTCACAATTACTGACTCACACTCGCACGCTTGCACGCACACACACACTGCACTCAGAGTTGATCATGTGCACACATGTATGAGGATGAATACACACACACCCACACACTGCACGTTGAACAACCTCTGGCGGCTCACTGGGATTATGGCTGTCTTCCAAAAGGCCACTAGGGCAGACTTCAAAGACACAAACATAAACATCCTACAAAGCCAACACATTATAATCTTAGTCAGCAACACAGGGGGAGCAGAGGAGAGACTGTCAGCATGGAGAAAGAGAGGAAGAGGAAAAAATAGAGAAAGAAAGTGAAGAAGTGAGTCAGTGTGAGTTCAGGACTAATGAGGAAGACAGATATACTGAATAATGGGAGTAGAAGAAAGACGGATGAAAAGATAGGAGAAGTAAGGAAGACTGGAAGTGGGAGTGAGGGCGAGAGAGGTTGTAAATGAACGAATCAGGTGAGAGATAATGAGAGAGAGAGACGGGAGGATGTGAGGGCCGAGGAGGGGATGAAGAGGTGAATCCGTGGGGATGAGGGTAAAGCTCTTGGTCAGCGGTTTCCACGGCGATGGTGGACAGGCCAGCTGACAGGATGAATAATTTAGGACGAGGTGTGGACATCGATCCCACAATGCACTTCTGCCTGACCACATTGTCCCAAGCAGACACACTGGATGTACGCACGCATACACACAAATCATCCTCAGCAGATCCTCAGATCAGAGCTGACCTCTATCAGGCCGACATCCAGACAAATGATTGCTCTGTTGCACACCTTGCCTGAGACACCAACATTCTAAAAGGTTATTTGAGCAGAGATGGAAGAAGTACTCACATCTTGTACTGAAGTAAAAGTAGAACTACCAGAGAGTAGGTTCAAAATCTTACTCAAGTAAAAGTACTAGCATTAATATATACTTAAAGTACCAAAAGTAAAGTAGTCAATATGCAGATCGGCCCCTTTCAAAATGATTTATATCATATGTTTTGATTATTAATATGTTTGTCAGAGCTGGTAAAGGTGGAACTAATTTTTTGTATTTTATTTACTGCTGGGTAGTTTGTGAATTTAGTCCGGGGGATAAAGTATTATTTAAGTCTTGATTATGTTTTATATCATTAATCTATATGTGCAAAGTAACTAAAGATATTAAATACATGTAGTGGAGTAGAAATACAATATTTACCTCTGAACAGTAGTGGGATAAAAGTACAAAGTGACAGTAAATTGAGATACTAATGTAAAGTACAAGTACTTCAAAATTCTACTTAAGTACAGTACTTAAATTAACTTAGTTACTTTACACCCCTCGATTTGAATTGGCTTTTTTTTTGGTAAAGATTTGATAACACATTTTAATCATTTGAAATTAGACGAAATCCAGGTTTTAAGTATAGTTATAATGTTAAAACATACATCAATATGTAGATATAGATATAAGGTAAAACATAATCTACACACACACACACACACACACACACACACACACACACACACACACACACACACACACACACACACACACACACACACACACACACACACACATTCTATTTTCTGTCCCGTGCTGACAGACACTGATGGCTGTGAATGCTGCTGGCTTTCAGTAGCCTCCTCTGCGTAAAGTCCTTCCTGTTTGAGACACAGACTTCCTGTCTATTGCAACATGATACTTCCTGGTTGAGTCAAATGTCTTTGACCCCACCGGCCTGCCGTCCAAACCAAACAGAGCCACTTCCACCCTCACTTCTCCTGTAGGAAAAAAGATAATGGACATAGAGAGGGAGCACATTTTGGATTCTTCGTTTAATTGGAAAATCTCTCACTGAGCAAATCTGCACAATCGAATGGCTAATGTTAATATTTTATGAGTTTATTACTTTGCCGAGGTTGATTTTCAACACGGAATATGATGAACATCCGCTTGAGTTGCAGCCTTACATTATTTTGGTAACATTCCCTCAGCCTCTGGCACAACACAAGACCATTTTTAACCCTGTGGAACAATGTTTCTCCCAAATCTCTCCGGCTTTGCAGGCACCTCTCCTCTTCATTCATCACACAGCCTGAACGAGTGACCGGGGAATGACCTCGCCTGCGCGCAGATACACACACGTTAACACAAACACACACACACGAACGCACACAACCCTATACACACACAAATCCACAAACACGGTATCAGCTCACACAAAAGCATGATTCATTTATCACAAACGATGGATACCTTGGAACACATGCTCAAACACGCGTGTGCCTACACACACACACACACACACAAGCGTACACACACACACCTAAATGCACGCACACTCACACGCAGCGGTTTCTATCACATCCGTTACAGATGGGTTCTCCTCCTCCTCAGTCCTAAATGAATATAAATATGTCTGTTTGACATCATTCATCTGCCAGAGAGGAACACATTTACCACATCCAGCCAAGAGAGGCAGTGTTACTCTGCTTTGCTGGGGAGGGATGCATATGTAGAAGAGAAACTGAAGAGAAAAGGCAAATGGGAGCAAGGATGAAAAACACTTGCAGAGATAAGAATGATCTAATACAATTTAAAAAGGTAGTATATTTGGCTTATTAGACTCATTTAGTTTCCCTTTTTCTTTCTTTCACATGCATACATACATGCCGCGAGACAATATTCCCTCTCTTTTTAAATACACTTTATTCTGCCTCTGTCGTTCCCTAATCAAATCTGATCCTATCTCTCCTCTCTTGACAGGTTGCATTCACAATAAAGCATTTGAAAGCCCATTAGCTCCACTTTCCAGTGGCGTGAAGCCAACGGCAATCCGATATCATCAGTAACAGTCCACCAGAAGATGACGGCCAGACGACAAGTGAGATGTGGACGGACTAAAGGAGCTGAGAGAAGTAAGAGATATCGGTGATGGGAACAAATTGGAACAAAATGGCGGGTGATATGCCGCGGAGAGATGCTTAGGGAGATGTCATACAGGCCAGTGGCGAGAATTTACAAAAGAAAGTATATCATCCTGTGGTGTCTTAGAAAATGATCGCAGGGAATTTATGTTTTTGGAATTGAAAAAGAGAAGAAATACACCTGTTGAGAGCCGCTCATAATGAGATGTAGAGATGTTTAAGGTCATGTAAAGATCCTCTCAGTTATCTCCCTTAACCATTATAGTTCACCAGACTTGACCTGTGTCTTCAGTCACGAAGTCTTCCTAATGCAGTGTTCTCCGAGCCCTGAGGGAGGCGACAGTGGTTTCAAAGTGAGCCGGCTCCTGCTGCAATCTGTGCTCCATATGTCATTAAGCCCATTAGGGAAACACTAGGTTAACATTACAGCTAGAGCACCAGCCTTTGCTATGGAAGCAGCCGCGGGTCGACATAAAGACGGCGCCTCACTTTGTCTCTCTTTTTCGCCGACCGCTGTATTAACAAGCCATTGTCTTTTTCTCACCACTACGCTTTCTGAACTGCATCCTCCATTTCCTCGCCTTCAGTCATTTCTCTTTCACGCAGCCCTTTTTATGCTTTTTGTTTCACCTTCACTGGGCGTACAATGCGCCACTGGGGGCAGTAGAAGAAAAGATGTCGGCTTTTTTGAAAAGCATTAAAGCAGCACTGTCTGTCAGCGTGGAGTAATGACGTCCAATGTAAATGTCCTTCCTCATGCTGTCTTAGAACATCTGCTCGTTCTCTTTACTGTATACAAATGCATATGATCTTGTACGGAAACATTATAAGTGTGTTAAAAACTGCGAAATTGAATGTGGCAGGACTAGTTGGGACAAAAAATGACCAATCTCACACCAGGAAAGCAGGAACCCAATACTGCATGTTCACCTAGAGGTCAGGTGGAGGTCAGCCTGGAGTGTCATGCCTCCACTCGACTCCCCCTTCCTCCACTCCCTCCTCCGCCTCTTTCCCCATTCCTGTGACAAAGGGAGCCAGTTCGGTTGCCAGGGAAACAGGCTTTTTCCATGGCGATGTACGAACACGTGGGAAGGGCAGGGCGGCTTTGTTTCGCCAGCGTGATGAAGAATTCTCCCCATGCATGTTTAATCGGCAGACTTATGGTCCCTAACCCAATAGCCGAGCCCATCTACCACAGCCTGATTATGTTCAATGGAGCTTCTGACACCCTCATTTTGCCAGTTTTATCACGCTGTGCAGCTCCCTCCGCAGGCACCTTAGCTATTGTTGCACGGCGTTCCTGGCGAGTACAGCTGAGACCACAGATAGTCAGACCAAACAAGGAAGGTACGCATGGGTCTCTTTAGCATTAACCAAAATACGCCTGACCAAATAAACACACAATGCATACAAACACTCTGAAACATACATAAGACCAGGCACACAATCCTCATTGTTTTTACCCCAGTATCTCGGCACCCACCCACCACTGTTTGGCTTAGCAAAGTGGGGGGAAAAAAATGGCAGATCACCATAGCAACGGGTGTGTGCCGTTCTGCTACAGCTGTGATGTATGTGGTGACACTTTTGACCCGCTAGTGAACTCTATAATGCAAAGTGTGGAGAGCCCCTTGCTTTTTCTTGCATATCCCAAAACTATAGTGTACTGTTAGCTCCATATTAACTAATCAGACAAATTAAGGATGCATGCCTTTGTCCCCATAATAAAATACAATCTGTGACAAATACTTGTATAACAGGGAAGATTTGGTTTTGCGATAAGGGCAATTCTTAATAGACTTTGTAGATTACAATGTACCTGCATCACCTTTCTTATTGCTGTATGTTCCTATTCACCTTTACAAGTCACTGTATACATTTCAAAGTGTCTTCTTGTGTCAAATATTCAGAAAGGAGTCAAAGGTTGACATCAGATACAGATCTGCAACATTCACTGTCTTTACCTGAAAGGCAAAGGCAGTCTGTTTTGGAGGATTCAAGGTTTGTTTGGCCCTCGCGCTTTTGTTTCCGACTCGCATCACAGTTATGTATGTCCTTTATTTTCACACAACAAAACACTTCTTCAGAATCTTTTTGTGGCACGCCATTTCCACTGACATTTACAAATCGTGCACACTACATACATAGAAAAGCCCGGATGTGACAATGAACACTCAGTGCCAAATATAGTCTTCACATACACACATAAGGGATCACACACAGTATTGTTGTGTGATGAGACACAGAAAAGTCACGTATGCATGCCTCTTCAACCACCATCATCACACATACACGAGTCACTGCCACTGCTAAATCACAACACACAATAACAAGGCAATGCAATACAAAGCAATACTCCTGCACACAAGCTTTCTCAATCAGCACTTGTCTTCTCCTGTCTGGTTGGTTTTGCAATAATGTTGCACCTTTTCTGTGTTTCCACCACTAGGAGTGCTGCAGCTTTGCAAAAAAACAGTGCTGCCCAAATCTGCCACAGCTGCTGCTGCCTCACACTAAGCTGCTGTGGAGCAGAAGAAGGGGAGCTGACACCCAGTAAATGCAGACACGCAGACACCTTCTTAATCATTCACATTGGCTTTTTTATTAAGAAACAATTGGTTCCAGATGGTTACAGGCGCATGAAACATATATAATATGGGACATACTAAAAATACAGACAAGTGGCTGTGCTAACACCAAAAATGTGTTCACAAAGAAAAAGCGGCGTTCTTAAAATAAATCATTTTTTCAGTGGCTTAGAAAAGAAGAATAATGCATCCCCAGGTAAAACACAGAGCTGCCTGAGCTTTTATAATTTCTGTAAAAGCCACAATACAAATGTTACGTAAACTCTAACTCAGGTTGCCAAGAATTTTTTTTCTTTTGCTCCTGCAAGTGCAAAGGGAGGACATTTCCACCTTTTCAGCAAAAATTGTTAACCAAAACAAAAGGGACATTCCATGTCCTCTTGCTTCTCGGTCCTGTTTGTCCAGGTCACAGCCTGGGAGGGTCGTGACCCTGTAAGATACACTCAGACCTGTCATACCACTGAGAAGTCAACCTGCAGGTTGGTAGAGATTGAGAGAGAATGTCAATGTTAATGCCCTTATAGTGATTCATATTCAAATAGTTGCATGGTCTGATTATAAACGTACATACTTTACATGTAGATTCTGCACATGTTAAAGGACAATGCTGTTTTCTTTACAACTTGGATCTCCTTTTTCTTGGCTTGGCAATCGGTTACACAGGTTAAGACAACACTAAAGTTGTTAAGTTAATTGCTAGGTTATGGGAACATGCCAGCATTGCTTAAAGGAAGTCAGGCATTTGATTAAACCGTTCATTCTCAAAGTAGGAAGCCTTATTACTCCTAGTTTTTACTCATCCAAATTGCCTGTTGACTAAACTCTTGGTCTAACTTCAACAAACGTTACTTTCTGCAGTTCCTTTAGTTTCCTTTACAAAGTAGATGAATACTTAGATTGTAGATTTTTCCTCCAAATAAAGGTGTCTACACTGCGGGCTTGTTTGCAACCTGTCTGAACGATCAAGTTTCTTTCCCAGTCAGATTTCACCGTGTACCCAGTTCTTCTTATTACTTTTGTGAGTACAGTGATATCATAACCAGTAAAGAAATGAAGTAGGAAACTACAAAATAGGTCCAGTTGTTGTACAATTGAATTATCCTTTGTCAATTTCTGCATGTGCTCACATACATGACTTAGATGACCCTGCCAATCACGCCCTGTCACGTTTGGGGACAGTCCCCTCGTCACGTCCACCCGTCCCTGTCCCTGCTTGTGGTCCTGCCACTGATGTTGAGCGGGTGACCTTTTCTCTCAGCTAATCCACACCAAAAAGCCCTAATTACTGCTGCCGCTCCACCAACCTCCCCTGGCCCAATAATCAATACAGCCGATTGGCCGGCGGATCACCCGTCAGACACCAGCGCTTTACATGTTACTCGTGTGTGTGTGTGTTTGTCAGGATGCAGTGATGTGTTTTTATGGGCAAGAAACAAGCAAAAAGAAAAAAACAATAGAAAAATAAACATTGTTAGAGCCACAAAACATTTGAAAGAGGATTACTGCAAAGTAACCATCACACATGCACACAATTGTACACACATTCCTCCCTCCAACCTGAGTGTTGTGACACCAGTTGACCTTATTGAGCTGCTGCTCTGTAAAGAGTCCCTGATTAGAATATCTTCCCTTTAACCTTTAGCAGAGTGACGCGTCTCTCGAAAGCAAAGAAATAAGCCATCGGTTTATGCAGAGAGGGGAATGCATTCTGTCGTTCTTTCATTAAGCTTTGACATTTCACAAAACGTCCTGATCACATTGCAGGAAATGCTGCTTTTCAACAGTAATACTTTCCTTTGAATGTTTTCTTGGAACATGCAGGTGTGCGCTTCTGGAGATGATGAGCTGACACTGTAGAATGTGCGCTACCCAGAGAACTTGTGCTCCGATCACTACATTTTTCTCACCTGCACATGTGTGTATGTGATACATCGGTGTGTGGGAATATCGCCCGAGGACATTTCAGAAGGCCAGACACAATGTTATCAAGAGTAAAAGGAAGTTTCAGTTTAGATGCAGCTGCCTGCACAGAGTCATATCTGTGAAAAGAAGGAGACAATCTCTCTCTCCTTCTTGTCTTCTTTTTCTTTCTCCTTCTGTCACTCTTGCTGACAGTCTTTGATTGTATGAGACAAGTTAATGAAAAGCAACACAGAAGAAACGACTGGCAGCCCTTCGTGCAGCCTGCACCTGCCAAAGTGTATGTCTGTGTGCATACCTGCCAGTGCCTATGTCTGGCTGCCTCATGTCCTCAGGCGTGCCAGTCAACATGATGATGAGACAGTAAGAGAGTGATGAGAACCTCGTCCATAGCTGCGGGGTGAGGTCCGTTTGGCAGCTGTGAAATGGTTATGAAATATTTTTCCTACACAAAAAGTGAAGGGAAAAAATTAAAAGATTGTATTGCATTGAGAGACCCCATCATTACTACTATGTATTTTAAATGAGAATGGTATCACATGATTGAACATGCATTGTTGTAGTATAATAGTCCATCAAAAATGGTAAACTAATTGACGTTATTATAGAACTGCAGGTACATTGCATATCATTGGTTAATGGTCTTATGCAGCTAATTAAATCCACAAAGACCCCCTCAAATGGTCCTAGACACGTGCAGCCAAAACAATGCAAAGTAGATGTTGTCAGTGTGTTTGTTAGCAAGAGTAACCTTAAGAAAAAGGTCCTCAGAACTGTCAAGAGCTCAGTATTACTAGTACAATTAGTTAAATTGACCAAAATATCTATAGGGACATTTCTGATTTGGGTTCCAGGTTTGAACGCTGAACCGATCAGAGCTTGTGTCCGGAACACTTCAGTATTAAAGCAATATGTGATGGAGACAGCCGTCACAACTCTACTGCTGATTGCTACTGACAAACTTTTCCTCAGAAAGGTACTGTACATACAGTGGCTACTAGATTTATGATGGTTTTGTCGCATCAAATACTTTTTCTACAAGTAAATCATTTTTGTCAGTGGCATCATACTTTTTATATCAATAACTAAGCTACTTTTTGTCTTCCTATCACAAGTGGTTGGCGAGACCTGAGGTCGGCCGTGGTTAATCTATCGACTCCGGCTGGCGACCAGGTCAGGAGTCAATAACTTGTGAGTATCCACTGTTGTGAAAAGTCATATTCCTAAAGTATGTTGACATGTAAACATAGTTTCCCTGATATGTTGTTGTAACTCTTGGCAATATAGTGTGCTGTAATAGTCATTGATGATGAAATAGGGAGCTCAATCCCATCCAAGTTAATGGTAGGCATCAAGGCTACACCTCAGCACCTGCAACAATAGGTTAATTTAATGGGAGCTCCACAAGATGGAAATGACTATCCTATATGTGTTAAAGCTGCAATAAATAAAGCACAGCACACAATGACTAAGTATTTAGAAGTTAATGGACATAGCAGTGTCTCAACTCTGCATACTTCAAAACTAACATTACATGAAGTCTTAATCAGTTGATGTTGCAGGTCCTTTGTTGCTGATTGAGGTCAAGTTGAGCCACAAATTACTTATTGACCCTTTTAAGAAGAAAAACAGTGAGCCTGCACATTTAAACCAACCCCACAACTTCTTAAAGAAGGGAAACACTTAAATTACGCTCAGGATCATATTGTTTGCCTAGTGGTGTCCACATAAGCAGAATCTTACTTGCACATTAGTCTTGAAACATTCTCTTGCACTATTTTTATAGTTGTTTTCGTTTACTTTATTGTTGTGTCTTATATATATTATGTAACAATGTTGGAGGAGCTTTGGACTTAAGATTTTCATTGCCATAACTACACTGTAGCTATTGTGCATATTAAATTAGAGCGTTTGAATCTTGAATGTTCGCAATAAAATCGGTAAACAGTGGTAAACAGTGGTAAAAAGTGGTTTATAAAGGGCATCAACTCAAATATTTTTTAGTACCTAACATTTAAAAACTGGAATTTCCCCCTTCTAACTTAAAAATGATTCTGAAGGATTGGCAGTAGAGAGTAGGCTACATGTGCTCCTGCCAACTAGGGCATTTATAAGCATGTGAAAGTTTCTGTGTGATTGTAAGCCGTGTGAGCATATGATGGTGGACTGAAGACAAGCAGCCCCACAGAGAGCTGCCCTCGTCAGCCTGGCCTGCTGAGTGAAGCCCTATGGTAATGTTTAGCTTAAGGGGTGAAAAAGAAGGTGAGTGGGGGGAAAGGAAGGAGAGAAGGATGAGAGGATGACAGGGTTAGGGGGGGTCTGTGGGTAGACAGAAAGTGAAGAGAGCGGTAGCGGTAGAAGGAAAGGAGGGATGGGTCACGGAGGAGTGACAGCGAGAGGGAGGGAAGGAAGGATGAAAGGTCCAACCGGGACGGAGCGCAGGAGAGGTCTCGTCAGTCAGTCGTCTCTCTCTGACACCTGAACCTCCGCTGACCGGGTCGTGACTGCCTCTCTGGCACAGGAGATATCACTAGGGGGGCTGACCTTTGACCTTTCACCTCACCATCGCCACCACAGCCCTTGCCCCGCCTTCTCAACCACCCCTTTACTCGCTTCCCCGCCTCAATTTCTTTTCAGCACTCTCTCCTTTGCCCTTTCACCAGCAATTTGTTCAACCATAGCTTTAAAAACGTTACTCGGCTGAATCGTCATTGAAAAGTAACAGTCAGATCATTTTAAATATGTTTTTCTAGCGACACAGTGTGATTTTGATCTTAAAAATTATACAAAAACGAAATAACTGGCATAGCATAAAAACATATTCAGATATTTTATATTTAATGAAAGCCTTCCTTCCATTACACAATTTCATCTGAAGTATGCCTAAGGCCGTGTTGAGACACACATTAGCAACGCACATCAAAAGGCCGCGCCACATTCATGTCAATCATGCTGCTGTGTTGACATAGCTGGGATCCTGATTGCTAAACAGGTATTTATACTGTTTGCCTAGTGATGAGTAATGGAGAATAAAATTATTAACACTGTAATAACTTGTCAGAGTTGTAAAAGTAGTGCAATAAACTGTAGTGTTTTTATACGTTGAAAAGCCTTTTAACACTTAGATTCATTGTTTAACCGGCCTTCCTGGATAATGTTACAACATCTCCCCAGCAGGCCTATCTAAAACAACACAACCCACACAACACAGCCCCATATGTATTTTTAGCACAGTGGTGTTTTGGGTCTCAAAGCCCCTTTAAGACATCATGAGTTTTTGACTATTGTAGTGCTATGGTGCATTTTACAAGTCGGCCTCCTTATTACTGTATTATGCAAAGGGTTGAGCAATCTGGCAGGGCGATATGCAATCCTGTTGGATTACACTGATGGACATTTAGCACCAACATGCCGAGAAGAAAAGCACATGAACCTGCATAGGCAATTTAGAAGTTAGCTAGCTAGCTAACAATGATTACAAACAAGATTATAAACAATCTGCAATAGAGAACCGCAGTGTCCTAAAACCCGGAAGTAAACTTCTTCCGGTTCCTTCGACAAAAATGCAATGCAATTTCTCCATAGGATTTTGGAAAATAGCTTGAAATAAGGTCTGTGGTTGACACACATTTAAGAGACAGATCACGTTTTCTTCAGCCGGGTAATCTCCACATGTCTACCCATCTTTTATAATTTTCTAATCATAAATCTAATCGATAGATTTATGATCGATAGATTTATGATTCCAAATCCTATGGAGAAATTGCATTGCATTTTTGGCGAAGGAACCGGAAGAAGTTTACTTCCGGGTTTTAGGACGCGTCACTGCGGTTCTCTATTGGCTTTGTTTAGTGAGGATGAAAAGGTACACAACCTATTTGCTAGACCTCAAGGATAATCCATAATACATTTTGTTGAGGAACACCACCTCCTGTTTATTGTCCACAAAAAACATTATATTAAGTAAAAAAATATATATATAATGTAGAGATGCACATTTTACACATAATCTGTGCAGCAAGCTACTGAGACCTGACATGCTTTAAAAGGCAGCCTTTTCAGAAAAGAGGACATAACACACACACACACACACATCCCTAGAGAGTTAGGCTTAATCCCAGGTTTACATTGTTAGGACAACAGGGATAATCCTGCTAACAGGGTGTTTATCTAGAAACGGCAACCACTGAATCCCAAACACACACAGTATTGACCCAGAGAAAAATTGCAAGGGAGTGAGAAAGCAAGACCCGAGAGACAAAGACATCGTAAGACAGGACAACGCAAAAAAGGTGAATAATGAAAGAGAAAGGGCATTACGAAGAAATTATAACAAGAGGTTGCACTGGATGAAGCCCACAGACAGCAAGATTGAGGAAAGGGGGTTGGAAGAAGGAAGAAGAAGGTCTGTGCTGTCAGGTATGCAGATGAGATTGTGATGGCATCAATGCAGGAGTGGACACAGCCAGTCCCTCAGGACCAACACTAGAGCCAGAACACACACACCAAATGGCACACTAAAGAGCATATAAGCCTGCATTAGAGATCGAAAACACGGACGCATAAACAGAAGAGAAGTGTCAATGCAATAAGCTAATATAGGTTGAGATAGAGACTTTCTATGGCCAAACACATAGGAACTTAAAGGAAACTCATTTAAACCTCATTGGCTGTAGGGCTGTCTGCGTGTTTAGCCTTAGCCTTGTGACAGGATGGTGGTCCCTTTAGTCACAACAAGTAGAAGATATAGAAGAAAATGAAAGTACAGACGGTTGAACCTTCCTGGGGTTTCCCAGTATGCCCAGTCATGACTTATTTTGCTTGGATTTATCCATGAAGTTTGACTTTGTATTGATGACGCTTTTCTTTATTGTTTGGCTGAGGTTCCTATGAATGGTTATGCTAACAACTGAATTTGTCTTTCCACACAAACTGTTGAGTCAAATGCAAAACACATTGTTTCCTGGGTAGAGGATATTTCTTGAAGATGTTATGAACAAAAGTTACAAAATGTCATTTATTTTGGTATACCGTATCTTTCAGGTAGCTGCCTCCTCTGCTTTCTGACTGCATGGGATGATCCAGTATGTGAGTACTATCTATTGTGGAAAGATTTGAAAAAAGTTTGACTTTTTCGCACAGAAAATGTTATTTAAACGGAGAAGGCTACTTATAATGTTTTCTTTAACAAAACTAACATAAATAATGTTCCACAAATGAATTATTGACATCCGATTGCTGCTGCACTGAAATAATAGTTGCACCACATATTCATGCACACACACAAACCATCTATACTTTTCCCTACAGGGGCTCGAACTTCAGTGGCTAACTGCCATTCCGGTATCTGCTGTCTGAATATTGCGCTGGCTGGCGTTAACGTCCTTTTGGGGGAGGTAAGGCGAGCAGTGGGGTTTATCGGCAGAACAACGGCAAGCTTTAGCATGCATGTCAGGGCCGGGGGACGCTCGCTGAGCCAAATGCCAGTCTATAGATCGCAGAGGGGACTAAAGATCACATCATCGTCCACCCGGACACGGGTGACACCGGACAGCGGACGTGGGAGCGAGGGAGGACCAAATGATCCCTGCCAGGACGAGCCGTTATAGACAGCCGCTGTCATTACAGGGCAAACATGCACCCGTACAAGCGCACACACACACACACGGAGTAACACACACACGCACACGAGCTGTGACGACGCCATTATAGACAAGCGCTGTCATTAGAAGAGTCTCTGTGGAGCTCAAATGATAACGAGCGAGGGGGAGTGAGAGGAGGGGGGTGAAGACGAGGGTGACTGTCCAGCTGTCTGCAGGTGAGCATGTGGTGTTGGAGAGGTCAGCTCCCTTTAACACACATACACACACACACAAATATCTACTTTCAACAATATACTCTGAGCACATTTCTTATCTTTGCTGTTTTTGTACTCCTTTATCAACTGATGCTTAAAATAACATTTGGTTTCTTGGGGAGTTTCAAAATGTTTTACTAACTTATGCTGAATGCTACTTTACAGAAATGTTAACCTTAGGGACTAAATAACCCTCAGATCCAATGGTGAAGGTGTTTATACACGTCCAACAGAAGTGAGCAGGCAGCATAACTGGTTGTGCTACATAACAGGGTTTCTGTGATAGTCAACCAAGCATCTGGTGGGGTAAAAGGAGGAGGGGGTGCTAGGAGGTTTGTAGTAAGTAAGCCAGCGGGTGCAAAATACTTGGTGGTTAGTTTAAAAGTTATAATACACAAATATTTGAATCCCTTTGTACTGCGAATGTTTACACAGATTGTAATGTGATTTTAAAATTGAGACCTTCCATGTCTTTCTCAGTTAACTAAAACAGCCTTTGGATAGATCTCTAGAAGCTTCAAAACTGACACAAGACAGGGTCGGCCAACTAGATAACTGTAAACTAAGCTATCCACAGGTTAGCCAGCTAGCTGTACTTTAGCTTTGTGGCATGGTTGTTGCAATGGTTTCTTTGAAACATTAGCTGATAAAGGTCCAACTAAGATAAAGGGACATTACAGATAGGGACGTTACTCTAAATGAAATTCCAATGTAATGACATGTTAATGTTTTAGCTGATGATCATAGCTCTAACTTGCTTTTGGGAAATCCGGCCGTGGTTCCCGCTAAGGAGAAAACTGCAGACTTAATTACAAAAGAAGAAAAGAAAGAAATCAGGAAGACTGCTTTCCCAATATCATGGTTTACGTAAGATGAGGTTTTCTGATGGCCATTGCTGCTCTGTCAGCAGCTCAACTGCAACAGCGTGATTAAAAGCTTTTATCTGGTGTGTTTACACAACCATAAACATACAGTATCTCACAGATTTTGAGTGAGAATCAATTTGTCTTGCTAAGCTCACTGTTACGAGTGTTGTGAGATTCAAATCTGGACTGCTCTTTGCCTGAAGGGGACAGGCACCCTATCAGTGCATAGTTTCACTCCGCCTCTCAGACTCCCACAGTGTGATGTGCTTCAGGGCGTGTACAAACGAGAGGCTTAGAGTTACACCGAGTTACACATCTGTCACTGAAACATCTCCGTCATTCTTTACAATAACAAGCTGCTGTATTAACTCTGCCTGCTTTAACACCCATTGTGGTTTTACAGCTTGTGTGTGTGTAATTTTTCTGGCATCAAATCACTAATGCGTTAAAGCAGATCAGTGTTTAAGATCTGAAAACTTGAATGTGTTGTTTGTTTGTTTGTTTGTTTCTGAAAGAGGCCATTACCGCTATTGGCATCAGAAATGCTTTAACATGTCAATCAAACAGCTACAAGACTGAACAATCTTGACAAACGCAACTGTGTGAAATGTTGCTGAAAATAGATGACATTTCTTAATGTGACCTAGTATGCTAACTCTTGTCAGCAACCATCAAAGAGGTCGCGCGCTGCATTTTGTGTCAGTTATCGCACAAATTGCTCACTAATCCCCGCAGATTGTATTTTCAGTGGTTTTCTGTCACAACACACGTGAGCACCATTGCTCTTCCTATGGGGCGGACTGACAGGTGGTTCACAGGTAAAACAGTGTCAGGTGAGCTCAAAACGTCCTGACAATCGCTGCATGTCACCCCGAGCAGATTCTAACGCTCACACGCTCTCCAAATTCTCCCTGACATGGAGACGTTTAATCTGAGGTGCTGAAACCGCTCTTCTGCCCCGCAGCTGTGTGTGACAGTAGTGGCGGTTGTTCTGTGTTTCTTTCTGTGATGTGCTAACTATGGCTATCTGCTTGAGGCCATTTTAACACAAGCTTCTTCACCTGTCTAGTTATTCATGAGACCAAAGGCTCAGGTCCTTAATATCAAAGGCTTGGCTCAGGCTGTACTCGCTTATTGACAAGCACTCAGGAAATGCTGTCGGGTGTGTTTGCTGGCTTTGCCGTTTAGGGTTTGGGATTATGTTTTAGCTTTGTTTGTCTTTCTTACATCTCAGGCTCAATAAGAACATGACAACAAGCATAACAAAAGGAACAACAGTGTATAAAAGCCCACAGTATTCTCTCCGAAGTGACTGGTGAAAGATTGATTTTAAGAAGGTGTGTTTTGATACTTATGATTATTTAAGGCACACTGAGGTACTGAAGTGTCATGACTAAGCATTTCAAGCTTTTCAGGTGTCATTTATGGCTTCCTTCTCCACTTCACAACTTGTCAAATAGGGACGCACAGCTGCAGTTTAAACATGTGGCAAATGTTGTGGATAAAAAAAAAAACGAATTTCTTATATTAAGGCAACAAAAAGATGTGGTTAGTTTTAAGAAAATAATTATGTTTCTTATATGAAAAGAGTTATGTACTTCAATAGCAGTCAACATAAAAAGGTCAACAGCTGACTTTTGGTTTTACACAGGACAAGAACAGCGGTCTAGTTGCATGGTAAAGTGTCATGTGTTTTTTGACCTATCCATCCAACCCTTCCTCTTCCCTACACTCTGTATGCAACTCTGTTGAAATAGCATTCCCATATGACTAAACTGCATCTCCCCATATTATGGAGGAAGCTCTAAACACCCGGTTACCATTGTTATTTGAAGCTAAATTAAACAATAGCATTTGGTTGACATTTGGTTTCAAACCAGACACGGATAGTGGCCTCATGGTTGAAAGTCCTATATAATGTTTTAGGTTTTAATACACAATTGTTGATATCCGGTGGATAAATCATCTTAGCCTACATTCAGTTGGTTAGCTATGAATTGAGGACAAGACTTGATTGCAGTCAGTCACCGAGCCTAAGCTAACATGAGCTGTAACGGGATCTGTTAATGTCTCCTAACATCAACCTGCCTGTTTGCTAATATACAGTGTCTTTGCTTTTATGTATACACTTACAGAAAATATGGAGTGTAGTTTTCGAGGACTTTGGATGAGGAAAGACATTTGAGAAAAATGTAACTGTTGAGTATTTTAGTATTTAGTAAATCAATGTTACTTATTGTTCAAAACATATACGTACGACGTACCAGATTGTGTGTGTGTGTGTGTGTGTGTGTGTGTGTGTGTGTGTGTGTGTGTGTGTGTGTGTGTGTGTGTGTGTGTGTGTGTGTGTGTGTGTGTGTGTGTGTGTGTGTGTGTGTGTGTGTGTGTGTGTGTGTGTGTGTGTGTGTGTGTGTGTGTGTGTGTGTGTGTGTTTCAGAGAAAGACTGAGACACGGGATGAACAGCCTGTCTGTCAGGTGTTACTCACATTAGTCACGTAAAAAACAAAGGATTCTGGGAAGCGATGATCGCCAACACAAAGAGCATCCAGACTCCACTCAGCGTCACCCGATCTTTTCTGTGTGTGGGTGTGTGTGTGAGTAGGTAAGTGTGTGTGTGTGTCTGTGTGGTGGGGGGCTTTCTTTAGGGGGTGCGGGCGCCTCATTGGCTGCCCTGCTGGGGTCAAGCCGAGGTCAGGACATGTGTGATGGATGGACCTCTGTCTCGAGACCACGGCCCTTCTCCCCATTCCTTCTCTGGGCCTCAGACCTGCTAAAGCGTCCCGGCTGAGCTCTCTGTTCACTGAGAGTCTCCCCACAATGCAGGACTGCTTCTCCATACAAAAGGAGCCTAAAGAAAACTGCAGACAAGTCTTTGAGGTGAGTTCTGCTGTGGACGTACAGCGCTACAGTCGGCCTCTAACCTCATCTCATCTCCACTTTTCCTCACTCTAAACACCACAACACTGTTTCATCAAACACATACAACTGACCACATGATGTCATCTCTCCTCTCCTTCCCTGTCTTCTCTTCCTCCATCATACTGTCAATCCCTCTATCGGCTCTGTCCCTATATCGGCACTTGGAGACGCACATCTGTCGATGGAGGAATTCATTTTGGCTGCCAATCACAGCAGGGGAGTGGTCAATGAGCTTGGATGTGCCAATACCTCGACTAACCTGATGAGTGACTTCTGTCTGTCTGCCTCTCTGTCTCTATGGGCTGCCTGCACTGTTGTGTGAACAAATGGACAAAGAAACTGTGCCTTGTTTTTGGTTTTAACCATGCCCATTATCTGTGTTAGAGGCATAGTACCGCAGCTGACCATAAACAAACTACAAATAAGATCTACGTAGGCACAGACTGATCACAGCCACTATATTTTTGTCCATATCACTGCACTTTCCATTATGACCTAGGACACATAGGATGTCTGCATTACCACACAGAAATTAGCCTGAACCTAAAAAGCCTTCATCAGTTAGGTGTGATGACAAAGCCTTTTGAATTTCCTTTTTCTTGTTCTCAGTGGCTTTTCCTCCTCCATGGGGATTTCTTCCATCGTATTCCCAGGTACAAACACACACACACAAATCCTATACAATTATTAAAATGACATCAACAAAAAAATAATTTAGAGGCAGAGGTGGTTTGACACTCCAACCCTAACACTATTTCTCCCTCTCTCCAAGTGTCTGCACCTGTGTGTGTGTGTGTGTGTGTGTGTGTTTTTGTTGTCTCTAACCTTAATATCGTTAAGCACCTATATTTTTGTATATTTGTTTCTGATAAGCCTCACAGTATCACAGGTGATTTCATTTGTGTGTGAAAGTGTGTTACTGAGATGAATACCTTCACACTCTCAGGTGGCGGCGTTTGAGTCTCGTGGTCAACTCGCATGCTTCCCCTTTGGGTCTCACAAATCTTCTTTATGTCCACCGATAATGCTGGAAAAAACAATCAAATTATCATAAGCTTCTTGTTCTGTCACTGCTTCAATTCAGTTTTAGTTTACTGATACGTTGTTCTGTGATGCCACAGGAAGGACACTTTAGTTTTGCTAACTGAAGCTCCCTTCTTCACAGCCTTCAGATTTTGAGCAAAATGACTTAACATTATAGGAACAAGATATAAATCCACAAACAATGCTTGTTTGTTTGTTATAGTTGCAATTATGTAAGTAAAACAAATAAATAAAATAATATAAATAGATATTCTATTTCTGCTTTTATTTCTATTGGACAATTTTTTTGTTGAATGTTATTTTTGCTGTTTGTTGCATTGGAGTGCGAGAGCCTTTGATGCTTTTGAAAGGCTTCTGACATCCTACAAAAAAAGTGACTATTCACAATTTAGATTATATTATTATAATGTTACTATATGTTATTAGTTAGTAATATAATAAATGCACATTACGTTTTTAATGATATGGATAAGATAAAGGAGAATATAAGGAAATCAATCCAGATATTTTTTAATTTGAAATATTAAAAGACTACATTTCCCTGTGATGATTGCAAAATTAACAACATCTTCCAAATATCTAATTCAGGTCCCATTTGCACAAAAAATGTAAGAATGTTAAAATAATTCATATAAAAAACATAGTTTTAAAAAGACAATTTTCCTAAGTTTCTAAATTAGGGTTTTGTGGCTTTTATTTATTTGTATGCAATCGGAAATGATATTTGATTTAAAAAACAAATATATATTAAAGTTTCAATTCAAATATCTTTCAACACCTCATTTTTTTTAAAGTATCCTAAACACGTCACTGGTAGTTTTTCTTCTAAAGCTTCAGAATATGTATTATGTTTTTCCCGAGCTCTCTCACTAAAATTCAGATGAATGTATTTTAAACAGGGATTTACTTATTTCCTTCAGGTCAAATCAGCAGCCTAAACTTTCTTTCCGTTTGCATAGTTATTATGACGGCAGACTTGTTCGACCAGTCGTTTTTTTCAAATGTTGTAAACAAATCATTTCCATGGCACACATTTTAGTTGGCTCAAGGCGCATATCTATTTCAGGCCCATCAAGGACGCGCAAATGAATCCTCCATCTAATTTCTGCGTCACCCCCTTAAGTCAAAAAGCTTTAAACATATATTCCTCCTTCACAAAGCCTTAATGGTTTTCGTCAAACATCTGTCATCGTCCGTGTGTTTATCCGAGGGCCCTAATGGGAACCATCAGCCGCGCGGGGGCATATTCTGGCGGTCGGACCAGTACAGACGTCCTGATAGACTTTCTTTGAAACGCTGAGGTCATTTTTAGCATTTAGCAGCGAGTGTGAGGGTGTTTCGGTCAAATAGGCCGTCGGAGCTGGACTGTGACTGCGTTGTTGAGGTGCTTGTTTGCCCAGTGTGGTCTGTAAACTGTTGTTTAGGTGTGGGTGGTGCTATGACAACAAACTCAAACTGTGACCGAGGGTTGACCCCAGGCTTTCTTTTGAGGATCAGCTGCGTTTTCTAATCCACTCTGCTCCTGCATAGCGCACAGGGGCCTGAGGGAGAACAGTGGAGCTTAAACTTCCCAAAAACGGGGTCCGGGGACACCCAAGGGTCCTTTAAGAGGTCTGTGGAAGTCTCGAACACAGGCTTTCATTTTTACTAGGGGTTATAGTAGAATACAATAGAAAATACAATAATACATATCAATGATATGTCTTAAATGTGTTATGAGAAAATGACCCATTTCATTCTCGGTTACAACTTCTAATTTGTATACATTTAGCGTCTTAAATCAGTTTTGGACTCACGAAAAAAAAAAATTATTTACAAGATGCAGGAAAATTAGTAACTACGCAATGTTGTCCCTATCGCATTTGAGATTGCAAGCAAAATAAAAATACACCAGATGTTTAGACTCAAAGGAAATACGAAGAAAATATGTTGCATGTTGGGTTTATGATTAAAATAGAATTAGATATATGAAAAATACAATTTGTGTTGGTCTTAAACGGAAATAAAATGACTTGATAATACTAGTTGCCGTGACAAAATATTCAGATGAGGCGGAAATAAATTGTGCAGAAGCTTTTAGTTGAACATTTGTTGTTTGTGTGAAATAATATGATGCATTTTGATAAGAATGAATTGTTCGAGATTGAGCGTTGAAATAATACGCTATTAAAACAACAACCAACGATACCCTTTGTTTAAAAAAATAACATTGTATTTGAGTAACATTATTTTAATGAAACCGTGTCAATCTAATTCAGGTCGTTTCCTCGACACTTTTTGTATAACCCTATAATATAACACTTTTCAAATGTGCTAAATAATTTAACAAAAAATCAGAAATGTTTAAAGGATATTAAAATAGGGAAGAGCAAATTAATACTTTTCATTTGCCTTAACATATTTACAATCTCCTAAAAAATATATACATAACGCATTACATTTTGTTTAAAATAAACGAAAATCTTAATTTATTTGCTGTAAAGAAAGAGCATGGATTGTATTCTATCCTTTTCAAATATATGACAATGTTTCACCTGATTATCCAAATTGGCCTAACAAACACAAAAAGGGAGGTCTGTGTGCTAACTTCACTATTTATACTGAAACAACTCCTCCAACAAAATGAGGGTGTCTGAAGTTACCAAACAAACCTTGTCACAGGAGCAACAACTGAAAAAACACCTTATAAAATGCATAACCAATATCAACAAAGAGTTCGATTAGATTAATACAACAGAGGTTGGCTAAATAACTTACTCTCTTTGCTGAATTAGACTGAGCAGCCTCACGATAAAGCAGCTCCGATAAAGCAGCTCCTGCAGGTGCATCGCAGGTAAAGGTGCCGTCGCTCATTAATCATGGCTCTTTCGGCGTTTTTTGCCCTTTTATGGTGTGATGGCCTCGCAGCTTGCACACCAGGAATTAAATCAGCTAGAGAATCAGGAAAACCCCCTTTTTTTGTTTGGATATTGTCACACGATATAGGCAACTTTGAAAAGGGCAGGTAAAATAAAACTGTTGAGAGTCCATTAAGAAATAGTTTGTTTGTTTTTAAATAAATGCTATTAATAATGTAAGCTGATTTTAAAGATAATAATATTCACTCTCAAACCATTATTATTAAAAGAGCAGATTATCAAATCCGGTTTAATTGGAACAAAGCCTCAAATAATAACTTTTGTTAAAGCACAATTGTGGAACTGACTGTGTGACATGCAGTGCTATAAGTTTTCACTGTTCTTCTTGTCATCAGGTGGGGATGATGACACCTTGTGACTTGGGGAGCTGAGGGGTTAACGCTGACAGGGCCAGAGGGGCACAATCCTTGTCAATAGCCTAACCTCGATGTTTTTAATCGATGAAGTTTCTTTTTTGTCCCCTCAATAAGCCGAGGGCTCAATAAGGTTGTCATCACAAATGACGCTGATGTCCGCGCTCTCATCTCCTCCGTGGATAAACATGCCTTTATTATGCCAATAACTCTTTACCCCAGGGATGAGTGCGCGCACGGCCGCATACATTGAGGGACTCTGCGGTGCGTAAAACAGACACGTGCAGCTTCTCGGGCGATAGTAAAAATTGACACAGAATTCATTTCCTATCAGCAGAGCTTAAGATAAAGGTCTGATAGTCGGATTTAGATGGAAGCTTGGCTTTGAAATCCTCAGAAATCTCTCTAATGCTGTCTCTCTTAAGATTTCCCCTAAGCAATGACACATGAATAGTGTTTTTAGAGGTAAACGCACTTTAATACACATGATTGACCCGTAAACGTCTCTCTGGACAAACACTTTGTATGTGCTCCACTGGATTAAATAGATAACAGATAAAAGCCTGGAACAAACATGGCCTTGAACAGTTCCCCAACTGATAAAACTCAGCTAATACATGAAAGCAATAGGCATCATGCAAATCTCACACAAAAGACATTCAGACAGTCGTGACACACAAACACGCAGGCCTTAAACACAGAGGGGACAGTGATTAAGGAGGTACTATAACAATGCACTCTATAACGATTAATAAACGAGGTCATCTCGCTGATTGTGATGGCTAATTGGCGACATTCAGTGCAATCACCCAGGCCGTGGCCATTACGCACAACTTTGGCACATTTGAGGTATTTGTTTGTGGGTGCAGCTGTGTAACTTTACATTGTCACACTGCAGCACTGCTCGGGAACAGGTGTATGTACTGGTTCTTGCACCGTCACATTCGTGGCACAACGCGTATGTTACGTCAAATGTTAAAGAAAGTGGTCTATGGTTGATTGAACAGCAATGTAATCGTTCTTCCGAACACAATATAAAACAAATATTTAACTCAGACACAGTCCATATTATTGTCCAAAGTCCTAAATAGTGCATTAATTCAGTCTAGATGTCCACACATCCATTAACCAGGACTTTGGCTTTGATACACTGGTTATGAGTTTTGATATACAGGCCGGCTGTGGCTTGAAGAGTTAAAGAGGCAGTTAGTTCTTAGTTGGACGAGTAAGGATCAGACACAGTGGAGGGTGTGGGAGACGGAGTAGATGGAGCTGAAATAGATTTATCTGATGCTGCATCGTCCATTTTCTCTTGTATGCTCTGTCCCGGGTCTGAGGATGAAGCTTTGGCCGGAAGCAGCCCTTCTTTCTCCCTCTTCTTCTGCTTCATCCTCCGGTTCTGGAACCAGATCTTCACCTGAGTCTCATTCAGCTGCAGAGCTGCTGCGATTTCAACGCGGCGCGCACGTGTCAGGTACTTGTTGAAGTGAAACTCCTTTTCCAGCTCCGTCAGCTGCTTGGTGGTGAAGTTGGTCCGGACCGTGTTCGGCTGACCCCCGTAACCGTACTCCCCAGACCGGCCTGCAGACAGAGAATCAAATCACTGTGAATGTATTGTATAAGGTTCCCTTACATGTTCACTGCTCACAACACGCATGGGGTATTAGACAACAGGGTTTGGATTAGGTTAAACTTTTACGCAGCAAAAAGCAGCTTTTACGCAGCAGATAATTAATGTCAGCTGCTTTGAAACATGCTGTATTACACATACATTGTCTAATATAACACTGAAAGATAACATCTGCTACGTTATTTAATATATTACAAAAACATGACTATTCCCAGCCTTCTGTCGTTCAATTAACAACAATATAACAAACGTGGCCCATTCAAACACGAGTTGTTGAATATAAAGCCTACATTTGAACTCAGAACGCTCATTAGACATATTTGTTAACACTTTGTACCATTGGCACTTTGCACCCACCTGTTTTTGGTGGGTTCCTCTTGACTTTCATCCAGTCGAAGGTCTGAGCAGAAGATGCACCCTCAGACAGAGGCGAACAGCAAGCCTCCAGGTGGGCTGCATGCAGTGGTGACAGTGGATTTGAGCACCCAGGAAACGGGGCAGCTTGCTCGTGCCCGCTGCCATAGGCAGCGTGGGCATACTGCAGCTGACCCAGGGGGGCGGCACTGTAACCTTGGCGATGCTGAGAGACCATTGAGGAGGAAATGTTACCCGAGTACATTAGTGGACTGCACTGGGGGAATCCCGCTGTGGAATCTACTTCCTGATTGAGCGCGTAATGGTTATACGTAGCACAGAAACCTTGGGGTCCATAGCTGGAGCTGCAGGCCGGATGTGCTCCATAGGCGAGACCCAGAGAGCTCGCAGTAGACTGGTATGACCCCGGCTGGTGAGGAATGCCGTCAGGGGAAGCCCTGCTCCCCATGAAGCGGTCATCAGTCCCGCAGTTGTTGACAGTTACCGCGCAAGACTGAAAAGTTGTAATCCCGTGATCTGAGTGGAAAGCCCTGACAGAGCACGAGCCACCTTCACCGTTCATCACCGAGTAGTCTAAGAAGCTGCTCATTGTAGCATTGTTCTACCGGGGGGCGAGGGACAGTCCGCTCTACAGACACCCTCTGATCCTCTCTCCCCACTTACCCTGAGTGACCGTGCCAACCTTTACCTATACTCTGTCCCTATCAGGGGAAGGAGGGGGCGCGAGGGCCGATATCAGTGAACGGGTGCTGTCACGTGGACCCAGGTCAGCCAGTGAGGTAGGCCTACTTGTCCTTATCCCCTTAGCCGGTGACAGATTGGTGTTTGAGTGGCTATTTAAATTCCAGGCGCTCGTCGATCAAGGTGACGCGCGTCGCCACTAATGTATTGGCCGAGCAAACAATGAGCTGGGAGGCAGACGGCGGCGGACAGCACCGGGGTCGCATGAAGAGTGGGGAACGGCAAACACGGCGTCTTCTACCCCCTGCTGTGTGCCCTCCTGCCCGGGGAAAGATTAACGTTCACCCCCTGCAACTTCCCCATGAGGACGACCTAGCAGCCTGACCTCAGGTACGGTATTTTTCTGAATAGAGGGGAAAGTGTGCATGCGTGTGTGCCTGGACCTGTTGGTGCGTATATGCTTGGAAGCTGTCGTGCATGTGCCCCCGTGCGTGTGTGTATCCTCTCGTGCGTAACAGTCATGATCATATGTATTATGGTGTCATTCTCTCCTGGATGGATAGCTGTGTGTGTGTGTGTGTGTGTGTGTGTGTGTGTGTGTGTGTGTGTGTGTGTGTGTGTGTGTGTGTGTGTGTGTGTGTGTGTGTGTGTGTGTGTGTGTGTGTGTGTGTGTGTGTGTGTGTGGTGTGTGTGTGTGTGTGTGTGTGTGTGTGTGTGTGTCACTGCCACAGGCGATGTCCCATTCCAATGCGAAGTGTTTCACGCTTTAACACTGTGAGGGATTTGCTCAGCAAATATTTTCACAGTGAGGGAGGCTTCACTCCTGACTCGAGCAGAAAGAACTCCTGTCAAAGAGAGATTTGCTAAAACTTTGTTCCTCATCATGCAAGGTCGAGTTGGAAATGTTTGACTGGTTCTCTGGTTTTCTGCACTTGCTAGCAATGCTATAGGTCACAGGTGATGTAACGACAAGAAAACCTATTAAACGTTAAGATGATTTAGTATTAAATGTTCCTCTCCCGGGGTCACAGGGTCTGCTATCTTCTCTGATTTCACTCCCACGTGTATTCATTATGCACGTATAGTGATCAAATGATCTGATAATGCGCAGCCCGTCGTGGACCTAATGTATAGCCCGAGGTGCGACTGTGGGCTGATTATCCCGTTAAGTTCATCAAATAAAGCTGTTGCTTTATTGCCTGAAATTAATGGCGACGAAAAGCTCCGCTGGAAGAAAAAAAAATAGACAGAGCTGAGCAGGGGAAATGTGTGTGCGTGGGAGAGCTGCTGCGTATAGCAGAGTGCAGAGGCAACCTCTCACTGAGGAAGGAAAATAAATGGGAGGGGAGGAGGGAGGGGAGCAGGGAGGGGAGGAGGGTGATCATATCGGGGGAAGAGCGCCCCTAATGGCTGTATGTGGTCAAACACTTTAAATGTTTTCAATCCTTATGGTTTATTCATGGCAGTCTTCAGATATGCAACGATGGATGCATTGATACATGCAAAGGGATAGATAGATAGATAGATAGACGGATAGATAGACGGATAGATATACATGTATGCATTGGTATTCTGCTGCCAAATGATTTGCGCTTATAGTTCTTTATGTTAAATATGACTTAACTCTGTCATGGAGTGTTAATGAAGTTTTTTTTTTTTTTTTGGTAAAGTATCTTAATACTTGTTCCACCACTGCTTTAAGATTTAGATGTAAACAAATATAACATTTTCCAAAAATTGAGTATTGATACCAAAAGTTATCAGCTATTGCAAAACGTTATACTATAGTAAAAAATCGCAGTGGGGTCAATAATGCCCCCCGACTCCCTTCTCTCCCCCTCTTCCCAGCTGCCTCTGCAACAGTAGTGAGTGAGTGAGTGAGTGAGTGGGCGCAGGGGATCCTGTCTGTGGAAACTTCGCCAGGCCTTGGAGCTTTCTTGGCTCTTTGTGTGAACACATGTGAGCAGAAAGGGCGCGCTGTCTCGGAATGATTTGGTTATACTGGCCCTGTGGTTGGTCACTGGGCGCTGGAGTGCAGAGGAACTGCCCCCCTCCTACACTTTTTTCTTTACCCTCAAAACCCCCCTCCTTAAATACACACTCACATTGCACACACTCACAGTTACCCAGTAGGCTAATATTAAACCATTCGATTGGCTTCTTATGGTTTCCAGATTATTCGATAAACCGCAGTTGAACCATTGAGTTTATGAATCTCAGATGAGTTTCTGAATCGATCCATGGAGGCCAGCGTGGCAACCGGTGGTTGTTTTTGCTGCTCGTAAAGCTGTTGGAGTGGAATAACCTATTTCAAGCTGTGCATGAGCTAATACCCGATTCCCATAAATCATCTCAAGTGCAATACAATAGAGCAAAATCATTAATAATCCCTATATTACTTCAAGACTTCCTAAACGAATATAACTGCTCCAACAATGTTGCAAAAGCCCCCAAAACAAACTCTCTTGATAAAGTTATCCAGACATTGCATAATGAGCCTCTCTCTGAATCTATGCGTAGTACATTTGTGTCTGATAAATTGCTTCTAATCCATAAGTAGTCTGTTTTGAGTTTGAGCTACTTTTAACACTCGGGGAAAAGTGCAGCCTCACACCCTGAGCAGCCTGCTACTGCACGCTGCCGCTGTCCCCGAGCCAGGGCCGTGTTTAAACAAGCTATAAAAATGAATTATTACCAAACGCATGCAGAGACTCAGCCCCCTTTTAGCACACGAATTGGGGAGTCCGTATGAAAATGTAAGTGGAATTTTATTTGTGCACATTACGCCACAATTGGTCTCCTTAATGTCCGTCTCATTCATGCCACGGAGTGATTTATGAGCTCCTGAAGGCAAACATGGCCTGGCTATTCGGCTGCAACACGCACACAATGTTAAGAGCCCTGTCATGCTAGGATTCGTGCAGACGTGTTTGCTTTTACTCTCCAAAGTATGAAGTGTGAAGGTGAACATTAAAATAATCTGCATTAGGGTGTAGGAAGCTTGAAACAGTGCCAATAAGATACCTGTGTAAATCTAAGAACATCTAAAAACAATTCCAGCAAAGCAAGTTACACTTTTTAACTCATTAATTGTTCGTTTCTAAACTACAATTTAGCAGATATTATATAAGATATAAGTTATTTTACTACATTTAAAAATAAGTTTATCTCTGAAGTTTTTAATAAAATATGTTTTTGTGCCTTTAAAAACATGTTGTAAAAATTATTTCAGTAAACTAGTCATATTTAAAACAATTTCCGTTTTGTTGAAATGTAAACTTTACAAGTAAATTCCAATCCTGTGTGTGCCTTCACTACTGAACTCAATCCGGACTAGGCTATTTATATTCATTGCCAACCTGTTGTGACATTTGCATAACGTCTCTATATTTGCCCTACTTCTTTGATTTTGCATATTTGCAACATGAATAATTCTAGCTAAAATACCCAGTCTGGAAATAGATATAAAAAACGACTCAAAACACCAGGAGAAAGGATTGTAGCAAGTTAATTGTATTCTAACAAAAATATCCAAGACATTGGAAGCTATACAAAAATAAAATGACCAGGATCCATAGGCCTAATATTGTATAATTATTCACATACACTCATAATTTCCATTCCATTAGATCAATTTGTTATGGTAATTACAAGTCACGTCTTGAGTAGAGCCATTTCAGTGATTTAATTTCATCCTTACCTTGTATTAATCGTCAAGTCAAATATCAACAGAATAAATGTGCCGAATATACAAATAACATCAGAGTTAATACCATCGCAGCCTGATATGTATTGTCCCGAGAGAAAGGAAGAAAGCTAGTGTGATTGATTTCAGTTAATAGTTCAGATGCTGCAGGTCGATTGTAGTTAGGGACTCCGAGAAAAAAAGAACTGTCTGTAGAAATGTCCACGGAGCTGTCCAGAGACTCTGACAAGCTCGGCGAAGCTGCATCGGAGAGCTGTAGGCAGGAATCCGAGGAGAAAGGTTGAAAGTCGTGTATAGAAACATCCAGGGCCGGGGGACTATCGCCATTGTCCGGGCCAGATGCCGAGCCTGGGCCCATTGTTGACATGCATCCCGGAACAGTGGGTGACGGGTTGGGAAAATGTTTCAGATTTTTGTCATTGCTGTTCAGCGGCGCAGCAGCAAAGCCCATGGACTCGCCATTGTGGAGCTGCTGTATGGAGCTCAGTGAGTTATTCTGAAAGGAGCAGGTATCTCTCTCCAACAGGGCCCCGCTCCTCTCGTACAGGGGGCCCTCATCGTCCTCCTCGTCGTCGCTGTGGAGGTCGTCCTCGGCCCCCGGCCCTTTCGCCTCCCCGTTGTGGTTCTCCTTGCTCTGGGTCTGTCGCTTGTGCTTCATGCGCCGGTTCTGGAACCAGACTTTGACCTGTCGCTCGGTCAGGTCCAGCAGGGCCGCTATTTCCACTCTCCTCGGCCGGCAAAGATACTTGTTGAAGTGGAACTCCTTCTCCAGCTCCAGCAGCTGTGTGTTGGTGTACGCGGTCCTCAGCCGCCGGGAGCCCCCTCCTCCCCCTCCGCTCTCCACCATCTCTGGCGAGTCTGGAAAATAAGCATTACGGTAGCATGGGATTACAAACGCAGGACACAACAGTTACATAACCCCGCTGCCCGTGAATATAACATTATGGCTTTCCCAAACCACCAGAGAGAGGCTCACAACATGCTGCAGCAAAATGGCCGCTGGAGCTACTGACCCAAGCCTGTAAACCTTTTTATCCCAAAATCAATACAACATAAAGATACTAATCAGACAGTTTTAAACACAACAATAATGTCCAGCATGAGTGTGAAGCTAACACAGTGCACTAAAAGCAGTGAGGTCCAGGCTGCTGTGGGATACTAATGAATGCTCCAGCTGCCCTCCTCGGCAACGGCACTCCATCACTCTTCATTACTGTCACACATCAAAACTCTGCCACGGCTAGGGGAATAAATCATCTTACATCACCAAACTTTATCCAAACTTTTTTTTTCCTGTCTTCAAACGCAATCACAGCAAAGCAGTAACCATAAATCTACCAGAACAAAACGGATGTAGCCTGTTTGATATTAAGGAAAGGCCTGAGCTCTTATTTAGCAAAAAATAGTCTAGTCAACACATTTGCAGTGAAGGGTCCCTGTTTGTAAATACCCACCTTTTGGGGAAAAACACACAGGTCCATTGGAGATGGTGGAAGTCGGCAGGTGATTCCGCTTGGAGGCTTTCTTCTCCCGCATCCAGGGGTACTCCGGGGGTAGAGAGGCTGTGGGCAGCGAGCTGCATCCGTCGGGGATGTGTCTGGGCCGGCCGTGCCGCGGATGGCTGCCCGGATTCAGGCTGGGAATGGTCTGCTCAAAGGGAGGAGGAATCAGTGTCGGGCGTGAAAGCGTCGAGCTCTTGATTGATGAACTTTGAAATGAATCAGCGACAGGGGGGAAAGATGTCAGGCACTCAGCAAGCGACGGCTGACTATTGATAAAACCGCTCTCTCGCTCGAATTCGTAATTCATCTCCGCTCCCTGAGAGCCGAGGAAAGTTTGCACGCGTATTTTTATAAATGTTGCGGCTCAATGAGGACGAGAAAGAAAAAATCATTTAAAAAAATCTCCTGGTGGTGTTTTTTCTATATCACTGATTACGGCCGTATGGGGACCGAGCTACTATTAAACTATTGAATTCATGGAGACAAGGTTGAAATTGGACCGAATTGCCTGTCACATGATTACCTCTGCCCAATGACAATTTGGGGTTTAATCAAAAGGAGCCACTGTCTGCCTGATTGATCCAAAAACTCTGATGAAGAACGCCTCGCTCAGCTGGGGGACGACTGTTTTTATTTACATCTTTGTCCGCTCAGTTTATCCTCCTCTCGCCCTTCCAGTCCAGTCCACTAAGCCACAAAATGTGTTTTTTAAGAATGGCTGACGCTCACTATTACACGGAAGGAGCCCAGCCTAGGGTGCGCGGATTCGTGCACTCCTCTTTCTCGTATTGTTTGAGGATGTCAGTCTAGAACGCCCCCACACCACACACACACAGACACACACACATTTCACGCCAGCTATTCAAATAGTCAAGAGTCAGGCTTTAGATGTGTAAAAAACATACCCCAAAAACTGATATTGAGACTTTTCGACAGAAACCAACCCCAACAATCCAGTCTGCACAGTGAGTGTGGACTCCAGAATAGATGGGATTTTTCAAAGATGCATAATAATGAAATATGAAGTGCATCCATTGACATGTGTTGCAATAAAAAGCCCATCCATTGAGTTAATAGTGACGGATATGACATGTACAGACCATTTTGTACACATAACAGCTGTTTAACATTTACAGATCAGGTCCAGAAATGTGTACGAAATTACACACGCACATATTTTATGTATGTGTACCCATAAACATTGTTTTACTATACACTTTAATATGGACACTTTGGATATGATATAAAAGCACATACGTTTTTCGTTTATTCCAATAAAGCTCGATTTTGAAACGAGGTCATCCCCGTCCATGTGTGTGCACAAACCCACAGACATGAGGCCAAAAAAACAAGGAGCATTTTTCTAATATGATAGGTAATTTTCTAATATTTCGATCACCAAAAGCTGCCATTGTTGTTTAAATATTGTGTTAATAATTTGAAGAATTTCATGTAACTGTTAAAATTAGAAACCCACAAGGCTATAGCAGAGTTTACTGGGAGGACAAGAGATATAATGCCGAGGAAACCATCCCTCTGTATTTCCAGAAATCAATTCTACCTGAAAATGCAATGAAGCAAACACCGTTACATTTACAATCGACCATTTGCAGCGTTATTATGTAAATGGTATATTCTTATTGAATGGCACTTCCCTGCAGTGTGTGGTTTTATAGCCCTTCCAGAATCCTAGAAAGCCACATTTGGGATGTTTTTCGTCAAGCAGTACATGTTGTATTTTCATTTCCAAAAAATGGTTTGGAGAGTAAGAAAGAGGAAGAGGAGAAGTGGTAGGCCTCTCTCAGTTTGTTGCTTATATACCAAACAAAGAGTCCTGGAAGCCTGCGCGCGATCAATCTTACTCGCCAAAAGGTCTGACAGCTCGGTGCCCTCACAACACATTTAAGGCTTCTAACTCTCCCCCGGATCAAATGCAGCCAGGAAGCGGCGAGAAACACTGGCCACTCAGATTAGAACCAGTTTCTGCTCGCAGTTGTAGCCGGGCTGTCGCTGGAGGGATCTTTTAGAAGATACATAAGAATCCATCTACACAAGATGTGACCATTTCCTTTTTGAGGAGGCTGTAATGCGCCAACGGTGAGTATGGCGAAGCAGCTTCTCCACCTGGCTTTTATCTTTAAATCGTGAATGCATTCACATAAAAACGTGCATTTGTCGTTCTAGAGGACATGCAGGTTTTTGAGCGGACCAGGGCCAGGGGCAGGACAGAGTTGCTAGGGAAGAGATGGATGGCTTTTTTGGAATTACGCACAGGCTTTGTGTGAAGGAAAGGAGTGGGTGGCGGCATTTAGTGGACCCCATCCTGTCCACTGGTCTTTACATCAGGATTGATTTAGGACCACTTTCCCACGGATGGATATGCATAAGAAGAAATACAAATGTTCTGTTTAAGTTAAAACGTTATTTATGTGCTACCTGTTTATGGCACATATGGGTCATATCAGTAGCTTGCTGTGAGTGCGTGTGCGCGTGTATGCAGTGTGTCTGTGTTGGATGCAGATAGTGCATCAGCTTTTTTTTTTTTACTGAGACACACCATGGTTCAATTGTTCTAGGTGTCCCTGCTAACCATATGTCAGGGTTAGTAATGTTCATGCCCTCTCATATCAATCAGATTGGGCTGACAATTATTTATAAATGTAATATCAGTGAGGACAAATAATACTGCAGTTGCACAAAGGCAAAATATAAAAAAAGAAATACCATGGTGCAAAAATGGTTTTGGTAATTTGATAAGACAAACATGTGAAGAAATATCTGTGCATTTTTGTCATGAAAAGAATTACAAAACCATGTAAGCATTTTAGCTCCATGTGTGAATGTGTTACATGTCTTTATAGGAAATTACTGCAAACAATTAAAACATGTAGAATAATTCTTATGCAGGCCCTTCATTTTAACAAAAAACGCACACAGATGAAATCACTGTCGTGCTTCAGCTTTTCATGATAATGTGCTTTGTATCGACACCACTGAGGTTTTTCGTTTTGAACTGGCTTTGACACTGGCATCTGTAAATCTGTAATATTATGAGACAAATAATCCCCCTTACGATTTCTACTTCAGTCTGTATCCTCTCTGACCGAATTTGAGTGACTGAACACATCAGGAAATTATTTTTCAAACGATTTCTCATTTAGCTTGTTGTCTTCTTGCAGAATCTCCAGAAGGGCCGGGGTGACATTTTTATTATTATGGATGTGCCCACGCGCATGAGAGGAGGGGAGAAGGCCACCGAGAGTTTTCTTCACGTCGAATATAAAGGGATAGAAAAAAGGGAGTATATGTTATTCAATATTTGACTTAATCTGAGGCCAATTCCTTTTCTGTTTTTGAATATTAAATATGGCCACGGATTTCACATTATTTTATAAGCATAATACAAAATATAGAGATCTACAAATGTTCGTCCATGGATTATTATGCTATTGTTATTGTCTTTTATAATGGCAATTTTGCAACCATTTATTTCCCCCTTTTTGTGATCACCTATACAAGTATAAAACGTCATGAAATATATAAAAGGAACAATGGGAAATGTATTTTTGAAATGTTTTATCGAGAAATTGTCTTGAATGAAATGTTGTGTAATTGTATAAATGCTTATGATGTGTCTGAATTAAAACTACAAGTTTTATGCAATTGTATTTCAATTATTTTATTTATTTCTTCGAACTGGGAGCAGCGTGGAATGTATAACATCGAAAAGGAAATTAATGATGCCTGTTTTTTTTTTCTTCAACAAAAGAAATTGCTAATGTGTGTCCTTCTTTCCACCCTTATTGCATGACTGATTGATTTTACATTCACTGAGAAAATAAAAACACCTCCTTGAAGAAAAAAAGAGAAAACATAGCCTATAACAGCAACATGGTGCTTCTGCTACTGTGGAGTTCCTGCACGCTACATGTATGGGCTGGAAAAGGGCTGAGACGCTTACTTTCCACCAACCTTGTCACCACACATAGATCGCAAAGGTGTCAAATAATACTAAAGGACTCTTTTATCGTAACACCGAACACAAATAAATAACATTATACAGTCCAATAGAGCAACATAAGCAAGGGAGGTTGCGTGTAAGCTCATGACCCTTGTTCTTGAAAATGTTTTCCCCTCATAATCCCAACTCGTGTCGTTTGAAGGATCCTTACAAGTGCAACAAAATGCAAAACACAATTCTTCAACTGCGGATAAATAAAAGACGAACAAATTCACATTAAAAATGAATAACATATGTTCATAATACCCTGTTTGCGTTTCAATTTTAAAACAATATTAAAAAAAAGATTAAATAGTCCTATGCTTATACTGTGCCCCCCTCCCTCCCACTCTAGACGTCCTACAGCTCAGTCTTTGTGAGACAATGACACGAGCAAATAGAAGAAAAATTCAAGCAAGTCGTGATTATTTACCCTACGCTATACTTCACACATCAAACTATAGAAAACATAAACAAAAGCAGAGAGAAGGTGGACGCCGTGAGGAGGCGCAGAAACAAAGCAGTAATGTGTCTGGAGGTGGATAAGACAATGGGCGGAGTGATCCGGGCTGCGCCACCGCTACAGATGCGTCAGTTTGGGCGCTTCCTGGATTCTTCCCTGAGAGTAGTGCGCTGTTAGGTCTGTGTACGTCGGTGTCGGATCACACACTCCGTGATGCTGACTGTTACCCATTGTGATTGCTCCATTGTAGTCCATGTTTGTGGACGGCGGGTGCGATAGATGGGTCAGACCGAAAACGGAGGTCCCAGAATTGGGCATTGAGTCGATGTAACCTCCACCGACATAAACGGGGCTGCCCTGCATGTGACTCCCGTAGTTGCCATTGCCTTGAAGAGGATGCGCGTCATACTCGGGCGTGGCCGAGTCGGTCCCGGGATACCGCTTCTGGGAGGGAGGGCAGTTGTTGAGGGAGTTGTTCAAAGGAGGGGGATATGACGTGGCCATACCGTATGCATTTTGATGAGGTTTATTGTAAGACGTCGGCGACTGGGATTCGTAAGGTACACTGTTTACAAGAGAATGCATAGAGTTGAGGTATCCTCCACCACCGCCAACCCCGGAGCCTGGGCCCACGGGACTCCGAGGGGACTGTCCGCCAGGGGAAGGCATCATTCCGACGCCTTTCTGATCCTTCTTGTATTTCATCCTGCGGTTCTGGAACCAGATTTTGATCTGTCTCTCGGTGAGGTTGAGCAGGTTCGCCATCTCCACCCTCCTGGGTCTGCAGAGGTACCGGTTGAAGTGGAACTCCTTCTCCAGCTCCACTAGCTGGGCGCTGGTGTAAGCTGTCCGGGCCCTCTTCGATGCTGCTGACCCCGGAGGACTCTTGTCTCCGGGGCAACTCTCCACTGTCAGGGAGAAGGAGAGGAGGATGTCAATCAGTAATCCATTACAGACAGATAGAGAGAGAGCGACAGAAAGAGAGAGAAGAAGGGGGGGAGAGAGATAAGATAGAGAGAGAGCCAGATAGAAAGAGAGGGAGAGAGAGAGGCAGTGAAAGAACACAGAGTGAAAGCAAAACCATCTGACAACACTCACGCGGCTGATAACAGAACTTTCAACCATAACGAGGGGGGTTTTACCAGATAAATATGCCCTGCTTCACTACTTAAATAGGGGTTTCATCATCTACTCTTTTTCTTTCTCCACCTCCTCCCACCCCTTTATGTGCGAGCGTGCATGTGCGCGTGTTCCAAACATATCACCATTTTGATAAATTCACTGTCATACTGCAAAGCACAAGGGTTATCATGGGGGCTCCATAAGACAATTAACAATCAGTGTATGGGCACTGTGTCTGTGCACCAAGTGCAAAGAGAAAAAAAAGTAACTGAAGAATAGTGGGTCAATATTTGATATGGGACCAGGTAACCTGAGATTTCCTACTAAAACATTTTGACCCTCATCTTTCCCCGTTGTCCCACGCGTAATGCAAACACAAGCGTTATGTATTCCTCAGGGTGTATAGGGCTGCTCGCTCTGCCCTCACTGATAAGCCTCCCCTTCGAAGCAGGAGCTTGGCTGCAGAATAGCAAGGTGTTGGTCTACTTGCCGCTGTGGCAGGCAGCCAACACTTAATAAATTTCACTACCTGTCGCCTACGTGGAGCAAAAGGAATGCAGCATGACATAACCTGACCCATTAGATTATAACGGAGATGAAAGATAACTTAACACGAGGAATAGGGATACCCATGTATGTAGGGCAACACTAACGATTATTATTTTACTTCTTAGGAATTCATTTTTTCAGGATATTAGCTTGATTTATAAAATACTAATTTTGGAAACATGTTTTTTAAGTGCAGGGTTGTCATTTTCTGTCTGGCGCATGTGCGTAAAACGTGCGTAAAATGATTTTCACGAATTTTAGCACCTCAATGTGTTGTATAAATTAATGAAAAACCCTTCTTAAAGATAAATCACACAATGAAGGTCGGCTAACTGATTTGCATTCATAACTCTTACAGCAAAATATTACAAATACATTAACCCATTTGGCAATATGAGAGGGCCAAGGGAAGGTAAGCATTTATCCATTTTGGGATGTTATTACATAGAACAAAACAAAAAAAACACCATGACCCAACAAGTGTTCATCTAATCAAACAGCATGATTTGGCTGTGAATCAGTAAAGAATGTGTAAAACACCCCAATAAAGGCATGCACAATGTGTTTCCCTTAATATAAAACACTTTCTCAACTTAAATCACTACGACTGTTGCAATACTGCTTATCATTTACTTCTTACTAGACTTCCTATAACGTAGTTAGAAGATTAACAACTTAATTTACAAACAAGAAAGGTCATGAGAAAGATTAGCATGTCTGATATTATAAACAACACAAACTCCCCACTCTGACCTATGACGTTTGTCTGCAATTAAACAGCAGGATGATGCCTGCATAAGTGTGTAAAACGTGCGTAAAACGTGCGTAAAACGGTTTCCATCCATGTCAGCACGACAACCTATAATCAAAAACTGATGAAAAATATTTCCTTAAGAAAATTCATATTCAGATAACCTGGATTTGGATTTCAAACTTTGACCGTAATAAGTACCCGTTTATGGTGCAATAAAGAAGTTCATTGTAAGATAAGCATAAGTTATGTTTATGTAAATTACTCCTAAACCCCACAACCTTACCCACCCCGTTTTCCTTTCATCCATACGTCTTTTCTTAGTACAATTCTAAATCAAGCACCCAATAAGTTCTGTCAAATATTATCTTAATTAAAATATTCCCTAGAACATAAAAAAAAAATCATGGGAGGATGAGCATCTCTGAATTTTAAGATTGGCTCTGTAAATAAAAACAGTTAAACCCAAACCCCCCACTCTGGTCCACCAAGTTTCCCTCTAATCAAAACAGCAGGACAAACTGAAACAACTGTTGTCCGTGTTTGTTTGTTGTCTCTCTGGGAACATTATGTGATCAGTGGAGATTTGTGTTTACAGTAGGGACGGGTCAGCTGCAGGGCACAGGGACAACACATGGTGGAATCTTCTCCCAATGTAAGAGCACATATACAGTCTTTAACCTTACAGTGAACTTATATTTGATAATGTTTTTGGTATTGATTGATACAGGATGTGTTATAATGAAAGTAACACTTCTAATGTGGATCGTGTCAGGAAGGAGTTGATTAAACTCTGTGGTCATTTTTTGGCTGCATTTCCTGAATAACTCAAGGATCCCCCAGTGGGAACACAATATAAACATAATATATATAATAAACATCTGACTTGAAAAATCTAGATGAACACCTCTCTGCCCCTGGAATAGGGAAAAAAACATTTTAATCCTTACATAATTGTCCTATTTTGGACTGCCCCCTATATACCCACCCCCATTGTGTCCTCCCTCAAGTAAACTTATGCAACTTTCTTGTCAGAGGCTATCAATTTATGTGTTTGCAGCAGCAGTGTTTTGGTTGAAAGTACCTGAACTGGAGCTACTGTTGGGTTTCTGCTTGATGTTCTGACGGGATTCCTTCATCCAGGGGAAGATATGTTTGCGAGTAGCAGAGGTCGGGGAGCCGTTCTTGGCACTGGGCTGGTTGGACCCGTTGCTTGTGTTTTGGCTGACAGCACCGGGGGATATTGACGGAGGGGGCGGGCCTGACACTGGCACCTGCGGTTGATTGCTTTCGGGATGAACCTTGGACTGCGCCGCCTGAATGGCTGTGGTCCTGTCGCAGCTCTCCGCCATCTCCCCCGGCTTCTGCAGAGCCACGGAGCCGTCAGGAGACTGCAGGGAGCAGGCAGGTCGATGGTACTCACTTTCCACATGAGAGGCCCGGGGATATTGGACCTGATTGGCATCATAACTGAAGCCATTTGCGCTTTGATATGGGTAGCCACTGTAAATTGCGGAGCTGTCGTAGTAGGTTGCCTTTTGCATCTCGCCGTTTCCCAATATTTATTTCAGAAACTGACAGGGTCTTGACACCCTTGTAGAATAACATTGGCACCCCGTGGTCACGTGACGCCTCTCCGCCAATGGCCTCCTCGGGTGAACCTAGGGTTACAAGAAGCACTGTGAGGAGAAGAAATGGTGGCGATCCATCTTACTTTTCAATACAGGCCTGACACTGGAGACTATGGAAGCAAGATAGGGCCAACAGTCCTGTAGACTATTACCGTTTACCTTATGGCTTACACAGGGCACAAAGGCACGCACTAACCTTGCATTACCATCTGTGCCAAAACACATCAAAACAAAAACCTGTTCAAACGCTTTTCAGATTGCCAAATCAATTTTAGGACCTAACCAGAAAATACAATACATTTTAAACCTGTTTGCCTATTAACAATAATAATAATAATAATGAATGCAGTAACACAACACCTTTTAGACAAAATACTGGATAAAAAGGGTGCTGTAGGGAAATCCAATTAGCGGGTTACCACACAGGAAAATAATATTTATGTTATATTGTTATTCTACCAACAGGGCTGTCAACAGTATATCTAATTTCCCATGTAGCAGGTGAATGCATTCCGTGTGGTCCACAACTTTTTAACCCTTCTTTGTTTTCACTGAGTACAACAAAACATCTTTCTTCAGTAACAGGATAAACCTCAATGCGCTGTGCTTCCACGGCCACCTGACGCAAAGCAAAAGCAACCGCATTCTCTTCCTTCTCTTTTCTTTTTTGTTTTACTTCTTTGCATTCTGGAAGATAAATGAAAGGGCTACGAGGAAACCTGAAAAACCGGGCGGGCATCCGTGCATCTCTATGACCACGGTGTGAACTTTTCCTTGCAGACCCATAATAATGGCTGCTGTCGGTGCTGTCTGCTCGGCGGCCCTTCGCCGTGATATATGGGGGTCAGTGGGCCGGGACGGCCTGCTCGGAATGAGCGGCCCGGTGAGCAGCCAGCCCGGTACTGAGAGACAGAATCCCGGCATGGCACAGCTAGCCTGCTGCTAAAACACCATAATTCACGCAGGTAACCATGGGGATCACCCTCTTAAAGATTATTGGGGAAACTATAAACCATAATAGACACAGTAACAGGGTCAGCTTGGGGAAATCTGTTATAATGTGGAATTATTATTGAAATAGTGGAACATTTAATGTGGATTCCTGTTGTTTTAACCAATGCCATCAAGAAATAGTATGCAATGCATAATAATAATAATAATAATAATAATAATAATAATAATAATAATAATAATAGGCCTACTTATAATAATAATAATAATAATAATAATAATAATAATAATAATAATAATAATAATAATAATAATAATAATAATAATAATAAATGCAGTAGCCTACTAAATATATAATTAGAAAGATAATTAACTTTATTTTTAAGTTAAGGAAATAATGTTCAATGCAAATAAAACATAAATCCATCCTGTTTGATAACTATGAATGTGAAATCATGCTATTCTTTGTCAGCGTAGATGCAACTATTGCAGAAGAAGCGACAAAGGAAGCAGCTCATTTTTGGAAATAAACACAAACTTATTAAAATAAGAATATATTTTGGAATAACAATAACTTCACATTTTAATTGCTTGAATCAATGGATCCGAGTTTAACATCAACGAAGTTGTGAAATACAAAATGTGATTTCAAGACAAATAGGTGTATAGTAGTTCCGGAGCATACAGAAGGCATTTTCAAAAAACGAGTACAAGGAAATGAAAGGAAAATGTGGAGCAACTCAGGTTTCATGCAACCGTTTAAAGCAAATCAGTTTAAAATGAGCTCTAAGATTGCCTTCACTGCAGCTTAACCGCAGAGTGAGAGAAGGTGCCTTCGCTATATCTGCACTCACAATGACCTGGAAAAGATATCAGAAGGCTTTGTAGTGTATATCTCCAGGCAAGCCATTGCGATAGTCATAAAAGACAGAGAAAGAGAGACAAATGACAGGCTTTCTGCTCAGCCCTCTGCTCGGCGTTAGAGAAATCTGGCTGCCTGACTGCGTGTGTGTGAACTCTTCCTGAACTGAGATCTAAGTCATACGGTGATAAATCACCGAGCGACACACAAACTCCGCCATTTACAACCGAGGGAGCCTATTCCTGGCCTGCTTACCTTATCCTCTGACGACGAATGCAGAGCACCAAGCGATATTTTCTCATTCAGCGACGAAATCGATCAAAGCAGTAATCCAGAGAAAAAGTTTAAGGGCAGGGCAGGGCTGGCTGGGTGAGGCAGCAGCAGCAGAGTGCTCCCTGCCATGCACCAGGCATTAGCAGCCACAACAAAAAAGGGAAGAGCCGAGAGAAACCCCTTTCCTTTCCTTTTTTTCCTACTCGACGTGGATGGGTAAACCGAGATTACGAAAGCAGGCGTGAGCAGTCGGGTCAGCGAGATAAGAGTTATCTGGCCTCAAGATTGAATTTATCGTCATGCTATAGAGCAATGCCAGGGCTTCATAGTGATATTTAACTGAGCCAATGCAATGCTATAGACTATGTGATCCTTCACCAGTACCATGCAGACACCACTGAACTGCCCCGAACCAGAGCGTCACCATAGACAAAAAAGATTATGCAAATAAGAAGAGCCTTGGAAAGCCAGTTCAAATCAAGTGGCTCCTTCTCCTCCTCCCCCAACCAAATGAGGTAGTGTGTCTAGAAAAAAATTATGCCTCGTTACAAACTAGCAAGGAATCTATCCCCTAAGTGTTTTAAATCGTTTTAGTTATTATTTACTCCACGCTCTGCAGTAGGGTTATGAGCCCAGTGGATGAGATGTAAGAGAGAAGGGAGAATACAAAGGAATAATCGGCCTCTGACCATGCTGCATTTCCATTTCCACGGGACATAAAGGGCTTCTTTCTGCGGCTTAATCATTAACCCACATTTTTACATAAACTCCTCAATCTTTTGGCACAAGGGATGCGCAATTCGTTTTCATTCCAACGGCAGATATTCTGCTGCCGGCATGGCTTCTTGTATGACACACTATTATTTTAACATTAGAAATCACAACAACTTGAGATCAAAGCCGTGTTCTATGTAGATCAAGAGAAAAACCCCACCAGGAGCAGGGTGTGAAACATGGGAAGAAGGTTGATCACCAAAAGGCAGAGAGGAGGACATGCAGCGAGGAGCAGGGGAGAAGAGAGCCGGCAGCAGGGGGAATCCCTCTGCATGGTAATGCTTCACTCTTGCAGCCAGAGAGAGAATGAGAAAAAAAATAGATTTATGTCTTCTCAGCTGCCATAGGCTGTAAACACGCTCATAACTGCAGCTTCTCTGCTGGTTTCAGGCTCTGGGACAAATTCAATGACACAATTAAAAAGGTAGAGCACACGGACGGCGTGGGAGGGTGAGTGGGACACAAATTCACGTGTGAGGTTTCTTTTTTTAGCCAACTCGGCTTTTTCTTTTCGAAACCAAAGGAGTCACATTGTATAATTATTTACTTCTTTGTGTTTTGCTAAAATGCTGATTCGTCTCTCTCTTTAATTTAGCCCTGAGCTAAGGGTGAAATGTCAGCGAGTTGGTGGTCCTATACGGCCGTGCAGAATGTGCGTACAAATCTAGGAGAAAGAAACCAAATCTGAACATTTGATGAAAGAAAATATTTTTTTAAAACTATAGTGCAGTTAACTATAGCAGCTACAAACAGATGGCTTTCACTGAAAGTACTTTTTGAAAGGAGTAAGGCACCGCTCCAAGGGCTGAGATTCCCCTCGTCACTTTTATAGTGACAAATTACACCACAAAGACAAGTGGAAGAGAAGGAATTATTGCTTTCGGGCTGGTCATATTGCTGTTACAAGGAAATGTACAAGCCCTGCTTCTCTATCCTTGCAAGTGCTTTGGTGGGCGTGTGTGGTACTTATTAGAAATTGAATAAGGATATCACCATCAAGCATTCATAACACAAATCAATAAAGATATATGGACTTACCGAAGGCAGTTTGGAGTGTCTTGGAGACCGTGCGATGGCCTGAATTTACTCGGCTGGATTTCTGCAATGAAAAATAAATAAAATTCAGAAGAAAATAAAACCTTTTAATGTCGACAAACACACGCGTAAATGCTATTTTAGACTAGCATCTCCCTATATTGTTAGAGAATTAAATGATAAATAATTCGTCTAATTGTATAAAACACAATAGGCCTTAATCTAAAAATGCGCAAAATGAAACGTTTTGTGCAAACCAACTCTAGTTAAATTAGATGCAAGTGTTTTAAATAGAATTGTTTGGTTTATGATTTATATTGCTACACACTGCTATATTTAGGAAGGCTCCAAGCCTTTGTGTTATCTGTTCAGTTTAGAGAAACCATTAAAATCTAGATTCCTTTTAGCATTTTGCTACAAAATATCAACCGAAATATATCCATCTAAGAACAACAGAACCATCCAACAATGATAAACAAACTGCATAAATAAAAGCCAGAATGCAACGATTCTCCTTAGACAAATATAACAATACAACCAAATATTGCTGCCTGTATCAGGGTAATATCACTAATAACATACAAAGGGGCCAATGCAAATAACGTGTTTGTTGTTTCCCTGCATGCCGGTAAGCATTTTCTCCACAAACGGATCGAATAGTCATTAGCTCTCGCGCACCATCTTCCCCAAGTCCCCGCGCCCATAAATCAAGCTGCAGCGCCGTGACCTCAGCGGCCGCGCGGTCCTGGATGGCACTCCGTCTTCCATTATATCCTCGTTTCCCCGGCGGAGCGACACAACCCCACCGCTTTCCTCTACATTTTATGGAGCCCATCTTGATGTATCATTTACGCACAAAAATCTCACGTAAAGACACGAGATGTTTTGTTTTATAGGACCGGTTGCACCTTGGTCTGGCCGTGCTCTATGTTTGGAGTTTTTCTATTTATTATACGGCTGCTTTATTTACAAACAGTTGTAGCCTACAGGCCTATTTATCATAATGACTGCTTATGCTAGATATAAATAGAGCAGAAATATTTCATTATTTACTGCTCTATTCTAAGAGTACAGGGGAAATAATATTGGCATTATGGTGATTAGCATAGGAAGCATAACATAACAATAGTATATGTCATTGGCCCAGACAAATCGTTACAATTACTATAAATACTAATACTATAATTGCCATGTGTACATTTTAAAGGCCTATTTATGCTTGATTATCTATGATAAATCGGATATATCACTAGATAGGTGAATATCGATAGCTTCTTAGTACCTGTCTAGTTTCTCGCCCTGCAGAAACCCTGGACCCCTATTTTACTGACCTCTGCCTCGCGCAGCAATAACTCACGACAGTAATGAACAATTGGCGGAAATACCTCAAAATAAAATCCATCCTCCCAAAGCTCGGGCTCTGACTCTGTCCGCGTGGAAAAACATATCCGTCCGTGACAGCAGTATAATACATCCACAAACCCGGGATCCTCTTTCTCTCTGTCTGCCTCTCTTTCTCCTTTTCTCCCCTCGGTAAACAAACTACAGAACCCGGACTCCCCTCACGGAAAGTGGGGGTAACCCGCATATAATCAGCATCATATGGCCAAACCGGGGCTCCGGTTTTCTTCCCCGTGCCATAACATCTCGCAGTATTATGCGCACCGCTCACGTGACGCAACGTCAACTTAAATCCCTTTTATTTGAGCCCGTGAATCATTAATGGAGGCAGTCATTGCCCCTGAGGAGAAACGGATCAGTTTGGAGGGAGAAAAAAGAGGGGTATGTGACACTGCAATGTATCTGGCAGAGGAGCAGGTCTCTCGCAGAGAAGCAGCTTTTCCACGTGTCGCCCATTCAGAGCCAAAGCCTGTTCTGTCAGTTTTAAAGTGCCATATATTTGGTGCCTGTTAGTGGCTGAAAGAGCTAATCCTGCCTGCCTGTGTGCGGAGTTTCAAGTGCAGCCACAGCTCGGAGCCAGGCTACAAACCAGAGTGTTTTGCACTGCAGCGTGATAATTCGCACTATCTTATGGAGAGGGCTTTCCTTTACAAAATACCATTTAAGAATGGCATAATGATTACTCATCACTCCAGCAAAGGGCTACTCTGTTCTCTTTACAACACAGCAGCCAGGACTGCCGAGAGCTTTACTCAATATCGCCCCCCCCGTCCACAGTCCGGTTGAAGTACCACTTAATCAGCATTTGGTTCTCCATCAGCAAAAGCCTGCATGCCGTTTGCCAAATGAGGTAAAAAATGTCACACGTTTACCTGTCCTACATAAGGATGGTGTGCGCCCTGGTGGTCGTGGAGGTGTCTGTCACTCAGCAGTAAGCGGAAAGTGGAGGTGAGGTAACCAAAGAGTGGCTGCTCGACCCCGCTGATCACTACATGGACCCCCATTCGACCTAAGTGCGTTTATGCGTTTCCTATGACCAGCTGAGTGATGTTAGAAATTATAGGTTTGTGCAACAGGAGAGTATTTGAGCTTTTGAAGGGGGGTTGGGGCTACGGTGGCAGAAATGCCAACTAAGACATAATTGTGCTATTGGCCAAAACCACTATAAAAACAGCATAGTAGATATTTAACTTTTGCCACTCCAGATTTTGCCAAAAGTCTAGCCCGGAAGAATGATCTTCTATCGGCACCGTTTGGCGCTTGTTTTCCGTCAACACAGAGCAGCAGGCGTGGAAAAATCCCACCACAACTATTAATCATTCGGGGCGGACATAGACAGCATCCCACTCCCACACCAGCCTTTGTCTTCTCAAACTACAACTTGAGCGGTAAACTTTTAAAGACAGGAACGGAAGCAGACCAGCTCTTATTAATTCACCTTCAACACTTCTAAAACTGATGAAAAGAGGAGGAATATTAATGATAACGACAAAAAAAAAGGGTTTTACGCACAGGTTTTAGACTCATGTTTATGTAAAGAAGACTATTTATCTTTTGTTAAACATTGTTTGACTCTGCGTTGTGTTAACTTTCTCTTTGTTTTTCTACAATTGCAGATGTGGAGCTGTCACTATGATTTTATGGCTGGACATGACCGTGCTCTGGAAGTTAATCCCATGTTGCCTTTCGCCACCGCACCTGAACTTTTCCCTGACCCGAGCAGAAGCAGAGAGTCGAGTGCGAACTTATTTTGGGATCACAAACAAGGAGACGATGGAAACCAAAGGCCCTCAGCTGGTAGTCTACTTTTTTCACATTTGCCCTTTCCTCAAAAGTAATAGTTGAGCAATTATGTTTTTAAGTTTAAACTTTGTTTTGCATGAAACAAATGTAGAGTTATTTACACAAATCAAGGTTCCTGATCACTGTCAGCGAAGAGGAGTTAGAGGCGCAGACCTCTGGATGTTGGCCAGACGGCGGTCCATATCTTCCCACAATGTTGACACTCGGAGCTCTTAACAGCCAGGCTTGGGTTACGGATACACTCAGACAAAGATAACTCTTTCTGCGAGGTTTACATCGGCCAGTATCAAGGCTAATGCGAAATTCAACGCCTTAAGCAAACTTGGAAACATCGCTCATGAAGGCAGACTGACTAGGACAACTTAATTGTTTGCGTAAAGGTGGTTGTAATAAAGCAATTTTCATGTTGAACTAACTGGCTCTTTTTTATGACTGAAAATTATGTATAATATGCTTTTGTTTAACAGCTGCCAGTAACAATTTGGAGGTAAGTGCAAAACAGCCCATAAATAAAAATAAACATTTGTATTGTTGACATTGTAACACACTCTAAGGACTCTGTTAATGTTTGACCTGTGTCTATATTCTCTATTGTGTTCATCCTCATTGAAAGGCTCTTTCAAGCAGCAGATGTAATTTGCATTGATATTGTTGTTTAAAAACACTAACTCAAATTACATTCAACTGTGAAAGTCATAATACAATTAACAAATAGAAAATTTGCCACAGTCAAAATCCATGAACAACAACTATGGTTCCATGTTAGAAGGCAAAGTGTTTTCGAGGTTAACTTTGCAAGCACAAATGCAGAGTGTTGCTTCTTATCGTTATTTTGCAGGTCAACTTTAAGTGATTTTATTACTGAATACTCAGAAACGTTTTAAGATAGTATTACTTATCCACATATCAACCTATTTTAAAACATATTTGCACATATCTTATTTGTCTATTTAGTCTCATAAAGCAAGTATTTGCTAAATGAAGGTTGTTGTGATTCACCTATACTTTATGTAAAAACACGAGTTTGTACTCTGGGCAAAGTGCATCTGTTAATGAGCTGTCGATAAATAAAAAAATATAAAAGAAGAATAAAAAGAATGAGGGTTGAATTGTATCATGCTAACTTCTCGTGGTTCGAACATTTAGGGAAATTAAGACCAGCCGTCTTGTTAAATATTTACTGAGATGTCCAAAATAACGTTTTCTGTCAATGAAAATGCTTTTCAATCAAATAGACTTATCAAAATAGGACCGTTTTAGTTAAATAAGCTTAACTTAAAAAAGCTCAGTTTAGAAAAGCTCAGAAAGTGCAACAATGTTAGGTTGGAAATAAAAAAAGATTGTATTGTATACATTAATAGTCGACAGAAGATAATTAAATCACGCCCACTTCTAGGATATTTTATATTTTATATATATATATATATATATATATTTGTTTAACATCTACAAAAAATGTAAGAAGGAAAAACAACCAAATCTACTCACAAGTCATGACGGTCTGTGTCCCGCAGACAGAGTTCTGTCAGGGGAGAAGAGATCTGACTCGCACCCTGCAGAGGATCTCTTCAAATGAAAATAAGGTAGATTTTCAGATCTATTTCTGACCCCGGGGCATTCATTATTCAACAAGTCACGTGAACTGGCGAATTAAAATTTCAGTACATTGGAAGTGACCTCTATTCGCGAATCAAATGACTTGACATCTTGTAATTTAACTTTGGACTTGTTGGAGTCTGTGCAAAATCGGTGCCAATCAGCCTCAACGCCATGTTCTGTACAGCCTTCATGTCAGCAACTGATTCACAGAAAGATGAATAGCATGGTATATTCTAAGAGCGTTTTTATTATTGCCGTAGGATTATTTCTCTAATGTGCCAAACAAGTGAATAAATGTAAAAGATGCAAAAAAACGGTATATCAAATAAATAAAGCTTCTACTGAAAGATTGTTTGAACTCGGAAAATGTGGCTTTTACTGTGGGAATTTTGGTGAATATCAATTGTATCTACTATTAAATGCAATGCAACTCCATTCATTACGCTATTGGCATATATATTGAGCAGAAACCATCAGTGCCACAACATATTGGAAATCATAATAAATTGCATGCTAAATGCCAGCATGTTTCAGCTCATATCTGCACCCTGACAGGAGTGTTTCGGTGATATATTGCAGAAGAGCTGTCTCAAAGAATAACTTTGGGACAATTCATGGCTCAGATTCACACCTTAAAACCGTTTTTGTTTCCGCGCTGTCTCTGGGTAAATCTTAAATGGGAAGAAAAAGCTCGCGGAGGTCTCAGCACTGATGTATGGTCTGAACATTGTGTGTGTCGAAAGGTCAGGGGGCAGAAGAAGTGCTCTGAGCCGGTGATTGGCCAGAGCCTGCCGTGTCCCCTGGTTGAACTCCCTATTGTTTGGATGAAGCAGGTAGCGACCAACACTCACACTCCGGTGCACCGAGGTTGGCTTCGATCTCCTTATAATGGCAAGAGATAACAATATGTTAGGCCTGATACATTTAAAAATGTAAGGTTGGTTTGATTTCCGTGAAAGTAGAAAAGCCAGCAATGCTCAAGCAGCTGAAATCTGCCTCCTTAATTCAAACCTCGTCTCAGCTTTATCCATGAAATGTGCATGACATTCTTGCGCATTTTACGGATTAGAACAGTCAGTTGAGCATGATGACATTATTCAGTCAGCGAAAAAGTATTTATGGTAGATAGGGAGACGCTTGCCTAAACATAAACATGTTACATTAATTAAAACACCTGAATGTTTTCCTTTATGTAAATCTTGCTTTAACAGAATTTGCGTAGTGTTTGCATTGATTAACAAGTTAAAACTCTCTGCAAATAACATCAAATATAGCAAATATATTTTGATTATATTCAGAGAAAGTAAAACATATAAATATAAATTATTATGCAAGCGTGGGGCAGTAAATTATCCAATGCTTGGTGGCATGCAATCACAATTTTACGCACACATCTCCAAACACAGATAACGGATTAAAGGCTTTAAATACAAGTAATAAAATAAGTCCACAACCACGTATTGAATTGAAAAAATAGCATGAGCACAAAATATATGAGTTTGGAAATGCAATCTCCTTTTTTTCTTTTTAAAGGGGGCACGCCAATGCTCTTGCCATGTCAATACGCGCGGCTTCGCAAGTACATGTTGCTCTCAATTGAAATCAGTATTTGCAGTGACAAAATATCCAAAGCCAATTCGACGTTATTAAGTGAAGTACATATTTATTTCACAAGGACACATTGAACCTACACTAGCCTACATCACAACCACAATACTGGGACAACACATACAAATATTCACAGTTTAGAACACAGCACAACATGGGACGGACTAGCACAAATAAACCTAGACTTTACAACACCAACAAACATAATTCTACTTGACGAAATGCTTTCCTTATTGTGCCTTCATTATGATTTGCCTATGTACATTACATGTGAATGTCACCTGGACTACATTCAACAGTAAACCAACCCACTCACACACAAACACTGTTACTCTGACTGATGCCTTACCTCTAAATCAGCCGTCTGGTTTTCTAACAGGCATCTAGAGTCTCGCTAAATATATTTCAAGTATATTAGAGCTTTCCATGAGCAATAATAAAAAAATAATAAAAAAACAATACTCAGAGAACATAGAAAAAATACTGTTTACCTCACTGAATGTTAACTGTAATGATACATTTTGATCCTACATTTGAATGTGCGTTATCCTTCTTTCATAATAATAAACAAATATAGAAACACTTCAGTTGCCACCGTGGCAATAAAAGGTGAATTTCAAGCTTATATGAAGAGGGCGAGGACGACAGGAGAGGGAAAGGGTACAAAGGACGTGACAGGGGCCCAATGGCAGAGGCAAGGTGAAATAGATAACACCATGTGTGTAAAATACTGAGAATCGGTCCATCAAATTCCACTTGTGATATTTGCCATCTCAGTCTGGATTGGGTTTTGTGGTACGGGGTTAATTTCAGCACTATAGACCTGCGGTGCACGGCGTGGGGACAAGCTGCTGGCCTGTTTTGATCTGCTGCTGCTGGGGCCCCGAGGCTGAGGACGAGGCCGAGCTGGAGGAGCGGATCTTCGTGTTGGGAAGCTTGTGCTCCTTCTTCCACTTCATCCTCCGGTTCTGAAACCAGATCTTGACCTGGCGCTCGGACAGACACATGGTGTGCGCAATCTCCACCCGCCTGCGCCGGGTCAGGTACCGGTTGAAGTGGAACTCCTTCTCCAGCTCCAGAGCCTGCTGGCGGGTGTAGGCAGTGCGGGACCTCTTGGGCACTCCTCCAGTGTAATTGGGATTGACTGGAGGAGAAAAAAGCCATACACAGGCATGCAAGCAGGTGTTAAACGCAGGCTGATAGCGTTTAATCCAAAGCCCTAGTTCCTCCAATGGACACATTACATGGTTGAAAAACGATAAAACATTTCTGGGTTTGTTGGGAAATCACATCCGCTCTGTTTGTTTTACTCTCAAGCCTTGTTTCAGTTTACGGACATGACCTTAATGTGGAGATGCCGAGTGTACAAGCACTCGCATCCAGGGACATATCAAGCTTAGAAATGATTAACAAAACAGCGGGGTTGGATATTACAGTTTGGCTCGGCTCCAGTGGTGGAGGTACTTTGGGTTAAAAAGCAACAAAGGCACATGGCCCCGACAGACGAACACAGGCAATAAAATTTACGAGGGTCCTTAATTACCGACCCTGCTGCTCGATAGTCGTAAATTGCTGTTGTAAGGGCTGCTACTAGTGCTGCCTCAATAGGCTTGCGTGTGTTCCAGTGGTTGTTTCCCAGTGGTTGTTTCTCAGTGGTTCTGCTATTAAACCGTGACGATAACTCACCGTTGTTAACGTGGACCTTTTTCATCCACGGATAGACCACCGGCTCCTTGCCCTTCGCTACGCCGGGATATGCCTCACTGGCGAGGCTGCAGTCTTTGCTGGCATTTTCCCCTGCGCCACCGTCTGGGGCCGCGGAGAGGCGAGGACCGTGGCTCTGTGGAACCGGCTGCGGCTGTGCGTGATGCCCATCCCCGAAATCATCGAGTCCGGTAGCAGGGACGTTACCGTAATCGTATCCCGTTTCTGTGTAGTTTGACCTCGGATAGGATGGTTCTTCGTGATGGGGGAAGCCCGTATCTTTTGGCCGCTCGTAGTAATCACCAGCGTTGGGGATGTATCCGCTCTGCTGATATTCGTCGCATGGAGGAAAGGAAGGCTCGATATAGTTGGAGTTTATCAAGTAGGAACTCATGGTCATTAATTTGTGAAGTGCAACAATACTAATTTTTATCGCGCTGTCGTTTTTCTGATCTCCACAAAACCCTCCTACTCCCTGTCAAATGTACAAAGTTGCCTGGTCACGTGTGAAGCGCCACCAATCACGGCGTGTCCTGTGGGCATCATGTAAACAGGAACCAATGGAAAGCATGGCATTGGTACCACCAACACTGCTCGGACTGGCTTACGTTGATGTTTTCCTTATTAAATCACCGTATATAAAGCAAAACCAATCAACTAACTTGTTTACTGCATGAGGCCAAACTTATGTGGGTGAGGTATTCCTGCTTGTGCAAAATAATTCCACCTCATCTGAAACAGAAAGTGAATATGAAATGAAAGCCCTGACAAAATAAAGGTTATCACAAACAAAGGAATATTTCTCACTGTGACGTGAATGTCTGTTGTTGGAGTTTAAAACGTGTTGAATCCCAAAAATGTCGCTGAACAGGGGCACTGACAGCATGCCAAACAACAGTGCAAACGATATTGTTGTATATCAGCTTATTTAAATGATCAAAAAAGAAACCCGTGCACAAGCTTCCTGCAAGCAATGACATTATCACTGCGGACACACACGCCTGCATATAAAGCATAACTCTTGTGCATCCTTGTGAATACACGCCTATGACAAACACACACACACAAAACACTCTTCTCTCTCTTTACACACCGGCATACATGCATATGGCCCCTTTTTTCGTTTCAAATGCAATGATGTTTTCTGCACATTTGCCAGGATATAGCAATGATGTCAGGCTTGACTTTGTATTTATTTTACCACATGAAAGTTATCAGGCTCTGTTGGCACGGCCATCACGTATTACCAGTTATATGCGTTACCTGCCACTGAAAAGCAAATCCAAACACTGAACAAACACTTGCAAGTGGATCTTTCATTATGGCCACACGCCAAACCAAGGCGTGGGATTGTGAAACAGCTCAGACATTTTATTTTTTAAGACATGCCACAATTCTCTGTCCAGCACAGACAATCTCACACCCAATACAATTTAACAAATCTGTTTGAATTGTGAAATATATAAAAAGTTTTCCAGAAACAATTTTCCACTATTTCAATACAAATATGCAATATCTTGATAGGTCTCTCCTACGCGTGCCGCTGCACCACTTTAATGCAAACAGCCAGGCAAAGATACTGATATTAGCCTACGATGTGTTAGATAGTGGGTACTAAAAGTTAAAAAGGGCAAACATTCAGGTTCATTAAGAAAATGAAATAATAATAACATTTAATATAATTATTTGAGGAAAGACTCACATAGATTTTAGAATAATTTTAAAATAATTTAAAAAAAAAAGTCAACTGCACATTTTTTAAGGTAGAGAATATAAAAGTTTCTGACCGTGCTCCTCGCCATCGGCCATCACGTCCAGGTCCTGTTTCTTCTCCATGTCCGAGGGGCCTCACTGTATATGTGTCCCAGGAAGATGCAGCAGCTCTTCACAAAGCTGATCCACACTGTCCACGTCAACAAGGCCTCTGCATGGAGAAACAAGAGGCCAAACTTCGGAAATATTGAAAGCTTTCTTTTCTCTCCTTTTTTTCTTTTTTCCCTGGTCCCCCCTATTCTATTCGCTCCTCTAAACAGAGATAACTTCTGCCTGACCCCAAAGTGACACCGTTTCCATTTTGTTTCTGATTAATCTTTCCCATTGACAGTCTTTGTTAAACAACAAGGCGTGCCCCCTTTCCAAAGAGGCGACATTTTCATATCTGTTAGACGCAGTGACCTGAGGTTCACCCCGGACTTGGACTTCAGTTTTGCATGGTCTGTTCAGCTCTGGAGTTGGGGGAGTACTTAGCGCAGGTCAGCACCTGGAAAGGTCCCTAAAGGATTTTAAAACATGTGCAAAAGACCTCAAACTATCCCGAAAATCACACGTCGTACGAGTTAGACAAGGTGGAATAGGGGTCTTCCAACTACAGATCTGCTGCAAATGGGCTGATATATTTAGAATAAAATACAGCAGATTTTTTCTTTGCATTGCTGATCTCCATCACTGAATCTCTAGATTTTGGACGCAGAAGATTTAAAAACAGGTGAATTATTGACTTTCCCACAGCAACGAGAGACATGCCTCAGTTTATCCTCCTCAAAAATGGCTTTTCTCTCATGTTAGCACACTGTTGCTGCAAGGCAAAGCTGCTCCTATCTCGTGTATCTTACAGGCTTTCTCACACCTAACTCATTGTAAATGGCAGCTGATGTACTTTCCGCCATACATCCACTGTATCCGTATGGCCGAGAGACCACCTGAGAGGCAATATGTCAACATAATGTCAGCGGTAAGACTACTTCACATCATATCTAAATTTACAGTCTGCTGCCATTCTATTATATATAGGTCCTGAATAAATATGGGCCAGATCAGCTAGGCTATTATCCACTCTGATTTTACAGGTCATTGTAGCTACTTGTTGCTATATGGACTACTTTTTTTTCTTTAATGCTTAACCTGTGAATAACTTTATTAAAACATATTATTGTGATTCAAAAATCCGGCTCAGCCATTCAAAAGAAGCATTTTAGATAAGACTGCAGGTAATACCTCCGTTATCTAGTCCAGGCCTGCAAGCTGCTGCTGTGTGTTTCAATATAATAAAGCATCTGGAAATCACTCGAACTATGCACAAAATATAATAGGATCATAATCCTCCAATTGACCATTGGAGCAAAAGGAAGCAATGGCAAACTAGCTTACACTATCTAAGCAATTTTCCACTAAATTTAATAATCCATTTTACTCTTAATGTGAATAAAACCCGTTAGAGCTGTGCGTTATGGATTTTATTTAAGGTTATAATAATCTAACAGCCAGATCACGGTGTTCCCTTTCAGAGCATATACTGTGAGGTGAAGGTCTATTTAAGCAATATACATCATGCTGACAGTTTACTGTAAATTTAGATTATCAGAGAAGTGCTGAGACGATAGTGACAGATTGCAGATGGTGCTCACAAGGTCTCCTGTCTATACGGAGCCCTGACGGTGGGATAAAAAATCTTCTTTGCATCCAAGATGTGGCAATGATTCGGGCCAGAAAATACCTTTCACAGCTTTATGGACATATTTTGATACAGGTAAACGCTCATAATAAAAATGTTTTCTTTTATACAGTGCACCACTTGTGATTGTCCTTTTAAACCACTTCACAGCAAGGACTGGCAACGGAACGAGCTTTCACAATAACTCAGGATGGGCACTAGCTTTTATATACAGCTTCAAACTTTGATTAGACTAATAACAGTGACCTTCAGGCCTCCAATGATCGTTAATAAAGGCAAAGACAAGCTGCTTCTTCCTTTAGAAAGTGCATAGACAACTTCTTTATTCTTATCAAATAAAGAGGGCGTTTCAACTGATAGTACTGTGCCAGTATATTTCAGAGATGGACGACACAACTAATGTTTCCAAAATGGTAGAGAGGTACATAAACTGAAAGGTTCAATACATTAATATGTGCACTTTGGAGTTAGTTAACAATAAGACTGCCAACGTTTGAATTAAAATAATTGAAGACATATGAAATTGTGCTTTCTGTTAAAAAATGTGGATTCATTTGGAAAGTATTTAGTGAAGATAGCCGTTTATCTGGTCGCTTTCATTCTTCATTGACAAGCTTTTACTTTTAAATTCAATAAACAAAGTTATGAATTACAAATGACTCGATTTTGAGAATTTCATTTACACATTTTTGCATTTTAACACTTTTCAAAGTGCAATATATGTTGTGTCCGCGTGTGACGTGTCTACAAATGTGCTAAATGAAAATGAAATAAGATTGTCTAAATATAACTTTGTTTTATTTGATGCTCAGATGACAGTTAAAAAGTTTATGTCAGAAAAAGTCCGAAATGATTGGGCCTTTCTATAAAAAGGATCCAAGATTTAAAAAGTGTTCAGTTTTGGTTGGATTATTTTTTAAACAAGTTGTTATAATATTGTGTGAGTTGCGTTCAAGAATTCATGCGATTTTGCCGAGACCCAGTTTTGGACTGTTTAAGCATAATGTTAACTGAAGTATTTAGTTTCTGGTGTAAATTAGGTTTAGTTGTAATCTATATTTGTTCACATTTATTTTTAATGGGGTCTCCCTACAAACATCTAAAGGTTAAACATTTTAGTTATAAGAAATTGCATTCATTCCCCATGCGGTTAAAAAGGCCCAGCAAAACAAATTACGTATATAGCGTAAAGCCTATTTATTAACAAAAAATGTGTTTAGTTTTTTTTGTATTTTCCCTCTACGAGTCACAAGAAACATCTGTGCCATTTCAGTTTTCTTAAAAGGCTTCTATTCAGAGGATCAGGAAGAGAGGGGCTAAATGTTTTTTAAGGGGTCCGGGGGCTCAATTTGGGGGCTGTGGGTCTTCCCATTACCCTGTGACCGGGTCGAGAGTATCAATCCTCAAAATGCAAATGTTGCCCTCGTCCCTAAACATATCAAATGCAATTTATTCAAAGGAAATTCACCAATCAACCGCCCTAATAAAACGCCAGCCACTCAATCTTGTTGCTGGGGACGGGTGGGGGGTCCCCTCCCCCGGTCCCAAACGCGAGGTCACCGCGCTTTCAGGGTTCACCTGGAGTGCACTGTGCAACATATGTAATTCAAAGCTATTCTGTCTTTTGTGTGGAGAGTCAAGATCGCTATTATAAGGCTGGCATCAAGCTCCGAGTGAACAGATGACGGAGACTTGTTCAGCGCGTAAACTTTTGACCCCAATTTTTCCTCCTCTTCTGCAGCTATCTCGCTCTCATCTGTCCCAGCCCAGTGAGATATCTGCCCCTCTCAACGAAAAATGTATTTGAACAATGTGTATATCGCTTGCCATCACGATGATCATTTTCACAATTTTCATAATTAGAGGAGATGCCAGCACAATACCTAAAATGCGATTGTAGCTTTATGATGTTTCCAACGAGGGAGTGAAAAGATAAATCCAATAGGCTCCCACTCAAGACTAATAGGGCTGTAAAATATGCAAATCATCCATTAGCTTATAGAGAAAATAAAAGCAGCCAACATTCTTTGTTGGAGGCAACACGTAAAGTTAAACTCCCCTCTCTCCAGTTTCTCCTCCAGTGCAGGATGTTACCACAGGCTCTGTGTCCCTTGGTAAATTCATTTGAACGCATTATGCTTATAGACAACGCCAAGCAAACTTGTCATTAACGTGAAGGCGTGTGTGCGCTCGGTACGGTGGATGCGTGAGTAGTTTCCCTCTCTCCATACTGCAGGGTGACAGTGAACTTGGCCTAAAGCGAGCTCTGCTGGTGGCTCTGAGAGGATGCAGATTTATCTTGGTGCTGTGGCTGACCTCCAGATGAACCTGCAACGCTTCTCTCTCTCTGCCTGGCAGTATGCCGCACATGGGGCCCTGTCGAAATGTCTCCTCATGAAATATTGGCAATGGGTTTATTTTCCAAACAGCCGCACTCTCAAAGTGTCTTATTTTCAGTGTGTCTAAAATCGAACTAGAAAGATGCAGCATCTTCTTAGGATGGACTCATATGCATAACAATGAGTATAAACCGAGCGATTGCTGCAGATTTGTAAGGTGTTAATTAAATAATCAGTGCACACCCACATCCTACTGCTTTCAGTTTGATAAAAAAAGAAACGAGGAAAAAATGTAATAGATTTTGGGAGAAATCCACCTTGCATTTCCAGGTTTTTCCCCCACAATGTTGCCAGATAATACATTCTACTACCGAATTGGTGGAAGTACAAAAACTAATTTTAAGTAATAAAGAATATTTTTTCACAAAAATGCAATGGTTCTAGACATAATGATGCAGGCAAACACAAAGAAAACGTAGTGTTAAAGTTATGATGGCTGGCCGCCCAGTCACTAACTCAGAGAAATGTAGTCACAAGTGATTTTGGTTCCAAAAACTATAGGCACAAAAAGGTAAATCCACCAAAATGTATATAGGATTTCATATTTGGCCTCGAAGTTTCGAATTAGAAACGGCCACACCGATTCACACACCTTTTAGTTTAAAAAATATGCAGGAATCTAAAACTAAAAATGAAAATGAGTTAAAAAAAAGTCAAAAATTATATATTTTTCCCCCATTTTAGTCCATGGTCTTTTGGCATCAGGGTCCGGCTGGTGGCTGGTATGGCCCCGGCACTGATCGGACAAGAGGTCACTACAAAGCGAGAGTGACTTTTAAGAGGTAATTTGAACTTTTCAACCCCAAACACAAAACAACGAGGCTGACACAAAACGGAATTCCTTTTCAAATGTTTGTTCCCATGTTGTGTTTACTTGACACTGTTTACAGCCTTTCCTAAAGCCATACACTGAGCCAACATGTGGAGCGCAGAGCTCAGCACAACAACTACTGCAACTTTTTTCCATGGATGGACCTACAACTTCCAAAAAGTCATAAGCAGATATAGAATCCAATCAAACGGAGCTAGCAGTAAATCTGTAGGCCAGCATTAACGCCTAACTTTATCACGGAAACCTCCACACACACTTCCCTTTTCAACTTTCTGGTTCACGGTCTGTGAATCCTCCAATGTAATAAAACGACAACAACTAGAAGTTTGTGGGGGTGGAAATGGACACTGAGATAATTATCCAACATGTAAAAATGGATTATGAGTTACACCACAGATGGAGGGAAACAAGTTACACGGGGAACGAAGCAATTAAATAGCCATGAGCCGGACCCAACCCTGCGCAACATCTGCCGAGACCAGGATTCAGCACTGCACGACTGACGAATTAGTGTAATGGACTAATAGGGACAGATAGAGGGAGCAAATACAATAATAAGGCTGTTTAACACAGGCGGGCTGTTCTCTGGCTACCGGATAGTCTGCAGAAACTTACCCAGAGACGCGGTCCTCATCCTGGAGAGCGTCCGGTCCATTCTGAGCAACACAGAGCAATAGACACGGTCTGTACCGGTCAAGTAACACTTACAGCCTGCAAAGAGAGAGTCAGACTAAGCTTCGCCGTCAGTGCGATTATATGTTATGTGCAATATACTGTCAACTCCCCAAAACCATAAAACTTACTTTAATGGCCACCACGTGACCGTTTATGGCCAGTGAGCCTATCTGGCCGCGCTCTGGATGATTTTTACGATCTAATTCATAGACAAAACCCCCCATTCATTTAGCACCCAAATGTCAGAGAGCCAGAATCGGCCCTAATAAAGTTTACAGCAGAAAAAGTCGAGCTGATTCTCCGGGAATAGCCCATGAGTCTGTGCGCAAAGGGGACGCCCGGCCATGCAGCCGGTTAGTGGCCAAGGACCCCAAAACACCCCCATCTCCAGAGCAAGGTGAGTGAAATATGAAGTTTTCATTCGAGGGGGACCTGTTGAATTCAAGGATTTGATTTGACAATTTTCTGACAGCTCACTTAAAGATTTTAGACCAAACAGCAAGGTCTGACTCCTCGCTTCTTTTACGCATTCGTGGCAAATGCGTAAACGAATCTGGATTTCACAAAAAAGTTCACTCAATATAATGTTGCCGTTCCAGTAGAAAGTTTATTATGGCCATCATCATCATCATCATCATTATTATTACTATTATTATTATTATTATTATTATTATTATTATAGTATATTCTTGACTTCCAGTCTTTGAAAAACATTTACAAAAAGCTAAACACGATGGAGTTATACACATAGGCAATGAGATTTACTGTGGGGAACCTCCACATAAAAACAGCTATGAGAAAACAAAGATAAAACACGTTTTACTCAGATGTTGCGTCCAGGTGAACAACGCAAACAGCAGCAAAAAAATTATACAAAATAAAGATGCAAGGCACAGCTATACTGTACATACAAGACTGAGTCTGCACCTCTGTCCATACATGTGTTTACAATGCACACAATGACCACACAAGGCTCACGCTCTGCTGGTTCTACTTTTGGAAGCAAGTTATCTGACAAATTGATACAATACATCACACAAATAAATACATACATATACAGTACATATATAGAAAACGAAGGCTAAACAGCTCAACCTCAACCCTCTTTTTATTAGGCTGGTATTGTTCTTATCACACAACTTTTACTGGATTTATTTGCGGTGAATAGGTAGCATTTCAAGCGTTTTTCTTTTTTTTCTTTGTCTGAACAGGAAATAATTTAAACAAACATTTATTTTCTTTCTTTTTCTTCTAAATCTAGACATAACTGTACATAATGTATTTTTTTCCTTACATAAGCATTACCACGGTGGAAATAAAGAGTAAATAATATTAAGGAATATAATGGGACAGTTGCTGGACATACAATGGGCTCAGGTGGGGTGTCCCTTGTCCCGCACACGGCCCGTTCACAAGTCTCTGCGCTTTTTGAATTAGGAGGAGAATTTGATATGACAATCTTTGTTTTATTTTTTTTATAGTGCTCGTTATCAGGGGTAGAGGAGTGAATATCAAGGCCTGTAGCCTCCCCCGCCTGCAGACGCCATGTTCATGCTCTTCAGCTTGTTGTCTTTCTTCCACTTCATCCTGCGGTTCTGAAACCAGATTTTGATCTGTCTCTCTGAGAGGCAGAGGGCATGGGCTATCTCGATCCTCCGCCTGCGGGTCAGGTACCGGTTGAAGTGGAACTCCTTCTCCAGCTCCAGGGTCTGGTACCGGGTGTATGCAGTCCTGGCTCTCTTACCCTCTGGTCCTGACAAATCTTTTTACATAAAGAGAGTGGGAAACACATCAGATACAGTAAATGTAAAAACAAATAGTGCAGCAACTTTGTTTTATTACGATTCTTGCATTTTTTTTAAACGTTGCATGTTTTAGTTTGTGGTTTTAAAGTTGGAACACGACTAAGTAGATCCCTTAGTTATTGCAGAAACAACCAGTAGCGTTAGTAAGATTTACACATTTTCAACTGCACCTTACGAAAAGTAATTCACATGGTCAACTTTGGGTATTTGACCTTAAAATAAATACAGTATATTTCATTACAACACATTCTCAACGTGCAGGTTATATCGAAAACATTTGAACTGACTTTAAAGTTATATTTTATCTCATGAAATGATTGCGTACCTAGTCTATGGTAACAGTAGGCTACTGAAAAGCAGAAATACACCAAACAGGTGAGATGCGCATGGCGCCACATGCCCCTTTGTATAGTAAACATATTTTCTACTAAAATAATCCAAATCTGTCCTGTTTTGATAACATTTAAAACGTCTCAATAATATAAACACAATTACACCTTAACCCAACAATAACACAGCAACAGATCTATAAAATCAATACAACATTACTAAAAGAAAATCACTTTACCATGATTTATATGAAGTTTTCTCATCCACGGGTATATTTGTGGCTGTGATGAGTCGGTGACATTTTGAGGAGTTGTTGGTGCGCTTCCCGTAGGTTTCTCTTCCTCGAGGGGGGAAGATTTGGACACACAGTCCCGGCTGAGCAGCAGCGAGCCTCCGTTAGAGCTCGAGCACGGGGTGTTTATAGAGTTTTTCACGGCTCGGTGTTGAGATTGAGTTTCGTGGACAGGGGAAGAGGTGGCGACCGAGGAGCACGGTAGTGGCTCAGGTGGTGGCGAGAGAGACGGTGTCCTGTTGTTGCTGGCAGACTGGTTGTACCTGACCGGCTCCACCGAGGGTGTTGTCGCCGCTGAGTGACTCGGGGAGTAGCCTGGTGTCTGCTCGTCGCCCACAAAGTGTCCGGTACCGGTCCGACCAACTGTTAGGTCCATCCCGTTGTAGCCATAGCCATACCTGTTCGAGTGCATGGCTGTTGAGTCTCTGTATTGCTCGTTTTCCGTATTATGGTCTCCATAATTATGTAACTGGAAGTCCGCGCCATTGGGATACCGACCGCAGAATGAGTTCACAAAATAGGAGCTCATTTGTTGACAATTCCTCCGTTCGCTCGTAGTAAGTATTGTTGTTGTTTTTATAAAATTCAAAGGTAAAATACTAAACCTGTGTGCTTGATTTGTGGCTCTTATGGTTTAGCGCGTCCTATAGCACCCTTGCACAATTTATGATGAATTATGGAAATGAGTGGGACATGGACTTGATTCTCTCTTACGTAGGCACCCAAATATGGGGTACGGCATAGTATCACGTGCTTTTGTTGACCAGTCGTAAATCCTGCTTGGTGACCTCCAGAGGTAAACTCGTGCACGGAGGAAATACTGGGTGGGATGAGAAGGGAGCGCGCCCCCATGCGCTCGTGGCTAGGGCCAACTCTGAGCTACGGTTTGGGTGTTTTGAATTGTCGTGGTGCGCCATCCTCTGGCCAAACTGGCGCACTGCCTGTCTGCGGAGCTCTGTGAGGCGTGGGCTCCACACGGGGTCATTCGGAGGTTAACGACCATTGCGGCAAAAACCAACGGGCTCCTAAACAATACAACAAGTGACATGCTGAGCGTGCAATCTCTGCGAGGACAGTGTACAGAAATAATTCGATCAGAATCTGTTATTCATGTTATGATGAGGCGATGAGTGCAAATAGTGTGCGCAGTTAATAGAATAAAAGCCCATTCAAAACAGGGCTGTGTTTTTTCTCTACACTTTTTTTTATAATCATAAAACAACTGAAGAGCGACTAATGTGGGAAAATGTGAATACATATTTCGGGTAGGATAAAAGCTAAACATCACATTATCGAATATTAACACATAAACTTCCATTCGAGGCCTGTACTTTATGCCACGTTGAAGAATGAATACATTTAAGTATAGGCTATGAACGCGCGTAAAGCCACGATACTGTCTATTTTTGGCTATTTCCAACAAGCTCTCCAATGATATAATAAGTTGTTGCGTGCTACTGGGTTTTATTACGCTTTCGTATAAAAGCAAAACCTCATTATATTGAATTGTAAACACTCAACATCTTTTCAATTGTTTTTTTGTGTGCTTTTATGCTTTGGATATATCAACAGATCGAGAACAAAACCCAATATGGGTGCTATGGGCAGCTTGGTGTCGAGTTGTGTGCAGTCACCGTGAAATTTATAAAAACAAGAGACGCAATTTGAAGTTATTGAAAAAGGAAATATTCGAAACGATGAATGGATGAAATGGGGCCAAAATGTTTAATGTAAAATTATTTCCCGCCTTATTCAGATGATAATTAATAGTTTCGATATTTGCGTTGTGCCATAATGCATCAATTCGGATGGCTGAACGTTACATCACAAAAAGGTATCATCGTAGTATTTGATGTTCCTTTTAATGCGTTAAATCTTTTTATGATATACCATTTTTTGTGATATTGCCATAAACGTTTTAAAGCAATTGTCTCATCGGTCGATTACAATACAGCAGAAGCATGAGATGGTTATCAAAACATAATTCAAACTTTCAGGGAAAACGTTGCCTATACGTTAGAAATAACTAAGTATGTCTAGCTCTAAATGTACCCTGGTCAATGCACACAATATAAATAATCTACTATTACCAATGTTCACCCTGAGCAGGAGAACAAAATCAGAAGACCCGCAAACAGACACGACGCCTAAATGGTGGCATGACGCCTCGTCCGTTTGGTTTTCTCTTTGTGGAATTTTTATGGCACTTTTGTCTCTTGAAGACAGCGGCTTGTCCTTTGCTTTCTTCAACATGCTATTTCCCAACAGCAGCCCCTTTACTCAGCACAAGCCCCATCATGTGTTTCTGACAAACATAGTGAACCAGAGATTATTTATTCTGCTGCAGGTATGTGCTCCCTTTGCGGTCACAAGCCCCCAGAAGGCACGGTGTGAGGAAGGGTGAACACCGGGCTCACACAATCCAGTTGGCCCACACTGAGAGAAGACCTACGGGGTGTGTGTTGGCTAAACAGTCATGCTCCAACAGCTGATTTATGGCTGGCCAATGGCAACAAAGTTCCCACGAACATTATTTCCCTGAGTCAAGCCAGGGACACACCCAGGAACTAAATAAGGAGCAAAAAGAAAGGAGATGAAAGAAGTGAGTGCGCACTGGTGTCAAACATGTTGGGCTGGGAGCGAGGGGGCCAAAGCTGCAGAAAACAGGAGGGCAGTGCACTCTGCAGGCATCTTTGCACACATACACACCAGCGTCTTAGAGTATAGCAATTCAATACTTACTGAGAATATTTTAATTTCACTTTATGCCTAAACGTCAATACGCACGGCTGTAAAACGTCTTGAACGCACTGTACTCACATTCAGGCTAATTATTTAGATAGAAAAATATATATTTTATAGAATACGAACAGCAAAGCGATCCTCAAAGATACTGGAGAAAGAAACTACTGGATATTGAAAGCAACAGCAGTCAAAGCAAAGCTAGATTGGTTTTGTGCAGAAAATAGACAGAACAATTGTAATATGCAGATTTCGGATATGGACAATGCACACCATATATGATTAAAGTAACTATACATTCCCTTTTGCAGGATTAATATCTTGCAATAATCTGTCCATGCTTTGAATTTAAATCTTCAGAAGTTGATCGACTAGTAATTTATCGCAAGAAACAAATCACTGCAGTGTCTCAATATTCTACATTGGGCTCGCTAAATGCATGCAAAGAAACACCATTAACCATGTTTATGTGCAATTACAGAGTGCAAATCATTTATATCCAACAGAAATGTTTAACTTGTCTGAATTCGATTGGAGGGAAGCCTCTGTATGTTTATTTAAGGTCATTTACGCGATAAAATAATCCTATTTATGTCACTGAAAATGTGCCTGTTTATCAATTCAATGTGCATCATCCAGCATGCACCTGTGTGACTAATAACACAGTAAAGCATGGTGCATTTAAACACACAAGTTAGACTTGTCTCTCCAGCCTGCACTGCAGGACATTTGCAGCAAAAACGGACTAAGCTGCAACCAAAGCAACCCCAGTGTGTCCACAGGAGGGCGTTAAAGAGCACCTCTTTTAGATGGCATCTGCCTAATGATTTTTGCATCAAAAAGTCCATCCACATTCAAATCCAACAACAAACAAATACGTTAAAGCATGCAAAAGCCAACAGGAAGATAAAGCAGCACTTGTGTTAACTAATTTCCGCTTCATCAGATCTTAAGCATCCGCAATTTAAATCATAATAAAATAAAAATAAAATGTAACCATGTCCTCCAACCGCTGGATATTTAACCAGAAAACAATAAGTAGCAATACTTGAACACAACTGTATTATTCTAAAGGTTGATCATTGTAAATTGATAGAAAAAGCAACCAGAGTAATACGTTTAATTTGTCTTACCTTGTGATGGTTTCTGCCTGTGAACAGGGGGAGGTGAGGAGAGGGAGTTGGCAGGTGCTGACGGCCGGTGACGGAGGGAGGTATCCAGCTGAGTCCCCGGACGGAAACTGGGACTCCTGGGGGTCAGTGACGCACCGGGGCTCCGTCCACCCATCATGCCCAAACGACAGCAGGGCACCCTCAACGATCCAGTCATGACACAAAGCAAGCTCCTGCCCGACCGAGAGAAAACTCCAAATTCCAAAACCGGTATAAAACTGTAGAAGGTCGCTGGTGGAAAACAGCCGCATGGAAGCCCGAGACCGTTAAATGAAAGGCTGCTCTATTCCGCTATTGGAAATTATATATAAAAAGTTCATGTTCATGGCTCCCTGCCACGTGACAAGCTGCGACCAATGGGAAGACGAATCCGGTCGTAAAGTTGTATTGCCATGTTGTAAATTTTCATAAACAACAACGGATTTATGACCCAGTGCTGGAGGAGATGGGAAGCGAAGGGAGGGGGGGAGAAGGGGGAGAGAAAGGAGAAGGAAGGGGGCAGGTCACCGTCAGGCGCCATCTTACCGAGGACAGAGGGAATGCAGAGTTCAACAGCAATTTCCCTTCATCTGCAGCCTGCCCCATCTCGCATCCTCATAGCTCACATTCCCAAACTAAAGTGTTTACCTTACACTCATAATGGACTGCAACAAGTTTCATTACATGCAACCTGATATTGGCGTCAGTCAACAGCACTGACTGGAAGCAACATATTATTACTCAACCGGTACATGTTATTATGACTGATGATTATGATCATATTTGCTGTGGGTAACTTAATATTACATGCAAACAAATGCTTGGTAATAGAAAAAGCATGTAATGTCATGCAAATATATTTTCATTTTCATTATTTAAAACATCCCCAGAGGTATACGGTTTTTTTATATTTATTGGTTTACATGTTACTTATACAACTAAACGTTGGCACTAAATATTTATACATCACAGTTTTTGCACATTTTGAGTTTACTTATTGTACACGAACAAAAAGAAATGCCTTTATAGGCTACTAAAATGTACTGCTGTTAAAATAAAAGTGCATGCGTTTATTTTTGTTTTAGCATTCACAGACAATAACTCATTTGACCTGAACATATTTCTTAATGAAAAAGGCAAGAATAGTTTATAATTGCACGGATAAGACTTAAAATGTTCACGTGAGGGTGTTGCAATAATAAGCTATAGCTGACTTTCCTGGAATCTGAGGTAGGTTACATATGAAGGTCATATCAACACAAACAAATATAGTTGTTATGATGGGATGTATGAAGGGCAAATAGTAGCTATAGGTGTCGAAAACAGGCACATTTACATTCTAAGTGAGTTATATTTAAAAATAACAATAAAAAGTAACAGTTACTGAAATGTACAGAACCATCTAAATCACAGTTGGATGCATTTAACTAACAAGACATTTATTTGTAATTCGCCTACTCAGAATAAGGCACATATGCGCAAAAATAATAGCCTACTTGTTTCATAAAAGTTGCAATAGTCTGGAGAAAAATACTCGAATAGGTAGATTCGTTTATTTTACAATCAATTTCAAATTGCGCTGAATTCATTGTGTCGGTGTTTTAATGCGAGCAAGAAAATGTGAAACATAAAATAGGTAGTCTTTCGTTAAGGAATGTTAATTCAGTAGATAATCAGGTTACATTTTCTTGCATATTTAAAAAAGATATATCATTTGGATAGGTAGTTCATATCGGTATTTCATGCGGAGCCTTATTATGTATTTTGGGTTTGAAATAGTGACATAGCCTACTGTTAAATGTTTATTACATTATTGCCTTCAGCTGTCGTGTAATTAATCAGCATACCGAGCTCTGAGTGCATGAATGGTATGTGACATTTGGGATATATCCCTTACGCATTCTAATGTTGTGGTTCTTCCATTTAATCCTCTGTCCGTGCGTGTCTTTTGTTACTTTGCAGCCGTTTCTGACTCCAAACCGGGGCTCCGGGTTTCTCCAGCTTCGGGCTCTCCGGCCTCTGAAACCGCCTGGATACCATCGTCCTTTTCCCCGGGGGCCGGCACCGGGTGCCCCTTGTTGTCCTTCTTCCACTTCATCCTGCGGTTCTGAAACCAAATTTTGATTTGCCTCTCTGTGAGGCAGAGGGCATGGGCTACCTCGACCCTCCTCCTGCGGGTCAGGTACCGGTTAAAGTGGAACTCCTTCTCCAGCTCCAGCGTCTGGTACCGGGAGTAAGTCTGCCGTCCCCGCTTTCTGTTCGGATCTGTAAGATAAAATGCACTAGCTCTGTATCACTTCCAATAAAACATTTGTCTCGACATGTAGGAAATGTGACGCTTCATAAAGCATTTATAAAAAAATTAAAGTGGTGTTGAAATTGATGACGACAATAAAAAACGTGTAGGCTTACTTGGAATTATTGTGGGGCTCATTAATTTAGTTGTGACTGCGCAATTAATTGTGGCTTACATTTGTACATTACACCTAACCAAATACACACACATACGAAAACACTCCTCAAATCAGTAGGGGATATTATTATTTTTCAAATGTCTCTGCATCTGCATCTAAGTAGTCCTGCTGGGATACTTGGTGCATGCCTCCTTTGAAACTCTGCATGCTTTTCCAATTAAAAGCCAGCGATGCTCTGTGCACCTAAGGAGCCATAAGTAATTAGATTACAGCCTCAACACCTTCACCCTCAAAATTATAACAAATGCCAATGTTCCAAATTATTTTCATTCTAAATCCACTTGACTTCTTTATGTAACAGACAATACTGGTGCATATTGATCCAGCAATGTGCATACAAAATAGTTTTAGAAAATACCAGAGCCTCTGCAGTGCAGACCCAATTAGAAAGGAGCTGCAGAGTGCAAGAGAACTGATTTACACAACATGCCTTCTTTTTTACAACCACAAAGGGGAGAAGAGGCTATAAGAGTAATAGAAGTGCAGAGAAAACCCCCAGCGGCAAGGTCTCTGCGTACTGAACACACAGAAGCGCTGGCCAAATGAATTTATGGCTGCAGAACTCATTAGTTGCGCAATAAAAGTTTTACGATTCTTCCCATGCAACACCAATGGCTTCACGAAATTAATTGAACCACTAACGGCCAATGTAAGTATCCCAATGTTTTGTAAAAGCATTGACCTGAGGGGCTTTCATATAGCACATAAGAGACAGTATCAGCAAATACCTGATCCTCTCATCCAGGGGTACATCCGGTATTGTTTGTCCGGCGGCGAGGTGAGGGGTCCCGGCTCCGGATGGCAGCAGCTGTCGGTGAACAGGCGGCTCTGGTCAAACAGGCTGCAGTGCAGTGGGTGTGCGTCCTGCCCCCGGCCATATCCCGAAGTAAACACGGGGCGGCTCTGGTACACTGCATTGCTGACGCTGTAAACTCCGGACAGAGACGGTGCAAAGGCGATGGCCGCAGCAGTGTGAGCCGAGCCATAGTCCTCTCCACTGGGTCCAATACTGCAAGAAGCCCGCTCCACGTTTGGGAAGAGAGAAGTAGCCGTCGTATATTTACTAAGAAGACCATCCACATAATAAGAACTCATATTTTTTCTCTCTGATTTGTTGGCCCAGAATCCTCAGTGTCGTTTTTACGAGGTAGCGTGATATATGACAGCAATACAGCCTAGATTTACACCAAACCCCATTTTTACTCTGGACCAAAGAACTCATCCACGTGACGCAGGCCTGGCAGCTCTCATCCAATCAGCATGCAGACAGTGGTTTCATTATGGTGCAGGACTGCAGAGTGGGATTAACACTTCACACACAAACACATACATGTAAACACACACGAGAGAAATTCTCACAATCCCAGTGATCTAGAGGTAATTTAGGTTGTATAAGGTCATGGGCTTTTGTCATCTTTCATAGTAGTGCACTACAAATAATCATCTATTTAAAAGATGTATTATTTTATTTGTGTTTACCTTCGTGGAATACATTGTGCCTTCTTGAAGGTAATAATCAACACACACTCGTTCATACACTAATAAACAATACATAATAGCTGGATATAATATAGTTTGATATTCGAACTAAAAATATAATAATTCCGACAGAAGGTGATTTTTATTGTTACTCTTCTAAATTATAAATTGGCCTACAGTCGCTTGGTAAAGAAAATATTTTGATTATATCATTTATGTAAAAAATATTGGTAGAGAAATAATGCACAATGCAAGTTTCGATTTTTAAGTTTAAACAAGATAGTGTTTAATACTTTCTTCCAAAATATGCTTCGAGATTTTCTTAGTTGAGAATTTAGAAACATTATACATAATATTTTATAATAATAATAATAATAACACCTAATTCATCCTCCAAATTTGCTTTATTTTTAACGGCTTAACAATGTTATCTCAATAAATTGGCATAAAGCATGTCTTTAATAAATACGCAGAGTTACAAGAAAGCAAATGGTTATAGTAACAATTAAAAATAACTATTCAAATTTGAAAAATAATAATGGATAATATACCCTGAATTTGCCAAATATTTTAAGGTAAAATGTTGATTTTAGGACATGGAAAACTGATTGCGTTATTATGTGTTCATAATTTAAATTGTAAACCCCTTTATGGAAATGGCATATTTTAGGACATTACTAATAATTATTCATGTTATATTTCATCTAACTATTGCTTTATTATTTCTACTATTACAAGTTCAGTTTGAAATGATTTGCGTCAATTAAGCCGTCGAAACGTTAAAGAAATAGAAACATTGGACAGAAAGCGTCCTATCTGAGGGCGGCAGCAGTAATCCTGCAGTCCGCGTGCTCACTGCTTGCTTCTTCTCTGCTGAGCCATAGGCTGGAGAAACAGTTTCTGCACTGAGATTGTAAAAAGGTGTGAAATTATTTGCGTGGTCTCTTAAAAAATGTTACTACAGTTTGTTTCCCAGTGCAGGTTCATTGGGAGGAGTGTTAAAAATGGTGGGGTGATGTTGTGGAACAGTGTCGCCACCATCTGGGGACTTGTGGGGACTGCAAGGTGGAGAGGCAGCATGTGCGCAGGCATTGTGTTTTTCTGCTGCAATCAAGGATTAAATACAAGATAAAAAGGGAGAGAAACATATCTCAAAATGAAGCAGTATGTTTCTTCGGTTGTGATTTTATCCAAAGTACCGATTTAACAGAAATGTCCAGATGTATTTTTGAATAAGCAGTATCTGTAGGCCTACCACTGTTTGGAGCTAGCTGCTGGCTTTATGGCTCTTTCTCCTTTAGGAAGGGCCAAGCTAAGGAGCAGAGGGCGGAAGGTTCCCAGGTAGAAACAAAGGATCTCTCCAAATGACCATGAGTCCTGAACGTCCCCGTCGGGGAGAGTCCAATAAAGCTGATCATTTCCGCTCGGCCTTTTGTCCAGGGTGCAGTCCCACGTAAAGAGAAGAAAAAACAAATGGGTGCCATTCTGGAAACGGCCTAATTGTGTCTGGACGGCCATAAAGCCATTACAACTGCGGAATGCCAGACAGTGTAGCAGACCAGGCGTTTTATTGCACTGTCTCTGCTCGAGTCTTTGAAGTTTGGGTCCATCTGCGTCCCCTAACGCGTCACAACAGCACTCCAGTTAGTTTGACTAAAGTCCTATTTACCCTCTAACTACAGTAATCTCCCAGTGGATGTGTTGTGTTTAAGAGAACTTAACAACCTGGTGTATGACAGAAGCATGCTGATCGAGTATCAGATGTAAAGCTCTGCAGCTAGCTCAAATGTGATTTGTTGCTTCTCGTATTTGCTATGTCCTTGTGCCACATATTTTTTCCAACATGCAGAGACTTGAACCGGCCTTGCAAACGTCCTGTTTTAAAGGTAGAACTCTTCTCTAAAACCTTTGGTATTTACTTTTTGAGGCCAAGCTAAATCCTCTGAGTTGTTATATTTCATAATTTTAGTGTTGTAGATTGGTTATGTCGACATGTGCCAATGATGGAGCTTTTAGCTGAGCGTCCTTGTCATATCTGAGCTGAACAGCAACACATCGGCTGCATTATTTCGGGCTTCAGCTGTCGAAGACCTCGATGTCTTTTTTTGTTTTGTGTCCTCTCGCCTCGCAGCGCTTTGCACCCCATAAAAGGTTATAGCGGTAATTGTCTTTTATGGCTGTATACAGCTAACAACATCCTCTGCCAAGACGCAGCTCCGTCCCCAATCCAGGAACACGGACAAATCCACCTTTAAGTGTGTGCGTTTCTATTAGTGTTGGTGTGTTTTGGTGTATGTGCTGCAAAATTGAAAGCTTTAAACGTTTTTTAAAACACATTTAAGATGTTATTTAATTTTATTGGGCCTAATTCTCCATAAATGAATGTCCAATAAATTGATATTTCTTTATTGCAAAATGAAAATTGATTGATGTTATTTATATATTTTAGAGGGTGTGTGTGTGTGTGTGTGTGTGTGTGTGTGTGTGTGCGTGTGTGTGTGTGTGTGGGGGGGGGGGGGTGATATCTAGTTGACAACAATAACCTTCATATTAACCGGAGTGCAACAGCTTCCAAATAATACTTTTTATGCAGCAAGCAATAATTTATAAAAAACTATAATTTCAGTGTTTAGCCGACGTGAAATAAAAGTGTGACGTGCATGCATTCGCAGATATAATTTGTTTTATTTAATAAATAAAGTACAAATTACATTTGTGAACCAAAAGTCAGACGGTCAGCAGACCGTGAGGTATTCATTAAGTAGCCTACAGTGTTTTATTTAAATGTCTCTCACTAACAAACAGTATGTACTTCCAAAAATGTTACTCCCTGAAATTCCAGCATCTAATGCAAGCAAACCTAGCCTATAATCCGCCATCGAAAAAAAGGTTATTGTAGGTAGTTGAAAGACATAGGTAGTCAATCGTGTCGTGTGATTGAGCTTCCATAACATCTTTTAATTTAGCATGTTAGCATCTTCAAGAGGTTTCTGAGGTCTATTCACCACCTACTTCAAAATGCAACCAGTCTGTAATACGGCTCCAATGTTAGATTCAAACTCAGGGTCATCAGTCATAGTTCTAAGCAGTAAGGGAGAAACAACAATAAAATTAATACATTTTTACAAACTACGCTCAGGTGACTCTGAGATGGACAACAAATATAGCTAAGAACCGGAACACGCAGCTAAACATCCATACACAAACGAGCACATGGACCAGGCCAACTAATACACTTTAACGAGGTATTAATTAAAATCAAAATAATAAAAGAACAAATACAAAACGAGTGGGCACCGTTAAAATTGTGCAATATAAAGGTAGTCGCATCAAACTAAAGCCCAACATGCTTTTTTTTTTACAGGACAATTAAGCCTAATAGCTTCTGTTATATAGAACAATAAGACAATGAAGTTTAAAAACAAGGTCCAGCAGAGTTAAGAGCTTCCACGCACAAAGCTCGCCAACAGCCAAATGTCTAAAGGTTCAGTCAATCCCTTTCGGTGCGCCCTCTTTATTAAACTTCTTCATCTTCATCCTGCGGTTCTGGAACCAGATTTTAACCTGTCTCTCGGTGAGGTTTAACTGCCTCGCCACCTCATACCTACGGTCCCTGGTCAGGTAGGCGTTAAAGAGGAATTCTTTCTCCAGCTCCAGGATCTGGTACTTGGTGTACGGACAGCGTTTTTTTCTCGTGGCACTCGCGTGGAGCCAGTTGGCCACAGGGTTATCTGGAAAAAGTGAGGGGGGGGGCGACATTTGTGTGAGGGCCCGGTGCTGAGTAACCCAATTCGAAAACAAACATCACTCATAATTGGACTCAGAAAAAGAAAAAAACTCTAAGATGAGAAGAAAATGGCTACACATGTCCAACCGCAGCTACACCAAATAAAACTATTTCTCTGAGCACACGGCCACTTGAAAAGCTGCGAAAGGTTATCTAATATAGCAATGGGAGCTGGGCCATTAACAGTCCCCATAAGGAAATGGCACGTTCAGAATGGCATCTGTTCAGACGCGCACCCCCATCACGCACCCAATCCTCACAGCTAAATGTGGTATAAATAGTAGACTATAAACATTGGGGACTCTGCAGCGACTTACTTGGATCCAGGCCTGGTTTCTCGTCAGCTTCTCCGCTCGTGTCCCCTGCGTGGACGGACAGTGCGTCCTTTTCCCCCGGTGATGCCGTCGCTACGGTTCCGTTGGCGTAATCAGAGAGCAGCAGCGCCGTGTGAGAGCCGGGCAGCGCGCCGTCAGCTCGCGCGCCTAGACCCTCCGGTTTGATTCCGTAGTGATGGGTCGTCGGTAATCCGGCCATGGGCAGGGAACCGGACATAGGCTCCAGCAGCCATGACTGATAGCGGCTATCTGTATCTGCACCGACCGGGCCTTGATGATGCCCGTAGTGGTGATGGTACATAGAGGAAACACTGCCCGGGAACTGAGCCGGGACGTGGCTCCATGATGGCCCGAATACCGGAGGTTTGGACGGGAAAGTGCAGGTCCCGAGCTCGCTGTGGTCGCTGATGGAGGCGGGATGCCTGGAGTGCTGGAGCCCAGGACCGGAGGGGTATCTCGGCACAGAGAGCTCCTCGCTCTCGGGCAGAATGAGGGAATCGACGTAGTAACTAGTTAGTGTTCCGGATGTCGACATGGCAGAGAAATTACATGTACGCAGTCATACAACAGATACATGCAAAAAGTAAAACGCGCACACACACACCACACACACATTCACACGCAGTAAAGCCAGCCTCACAAAATAACAATGTGGAGAAATCGAGTAGCAACTTGGCCCCACAGAGAACTACAGTGGGCTAGTAATGGGGAGACAAGCTGCCACGCCATTGGGTAGCAGTCACACGTGATCATAAAGGCTGAACAATAAAGGATAAATCAATCCCTTTGGTCATTAAATACTCACCCGCTCTCCTATAACAACCTCTAGTTTTAAAGCTAGGAATTATCAATTTATAAATTGGATCTGTTTTCTGTAAAACAGAAAATAAGAAAGAAGTGATGAGTAAAATAATTGCTACAGTATCCTAACCTGCTTCTGCTGTTAACATCCCTTCTTGGTTGCACAAAACTATACAGTATGTTTTTAGAGGCCTGATTTTACGAGGTACTTTATAGGACACGTAAGCACCCTACTATTGCTGCTCACCTAAACACGTTTCAACCACCACTATATTAAAGAAACTAAGCAGCTCAAGGCTGAAAGAGCGCCTATATCTCAAATAACTTTACAAAGTGCATTATTCATTTTATTCGGCTGTATCAGATGCAGACATCTTCCAATGGCCTTGTTCTGCATTTTGCATTTAACACATTTTACGGACAAAACTGCCAAACACCAACAAGTTATGCAGGTCATCTAAAATAAGTCTAAAATACTTATTTTCCCTCTCTCATTTACTTAAACAATATAGTTGTTTGGGGGCCTATACTAATTTACACACTTCAGACGCATATAAGCATAATGCATATATGATGTGTTTTTTTTTAACAATAACCACATTTTGTGATTTAGACAAGATATTTCCACATCACTGTAAATGTGCAGGCTACGACTTCAACAAGTAATGATTCACATTACAGCAAATGTAGTTTTACGAAGATATTGCAGCACTACATTTCCAATAGTAAAAATAAAACAAACACGAGATTACTACTTTAAAAATGAATGAGATTTTATTTGGGAAATGTGAATAAGATGAAAATTGAGCAGGAATAGTTCAGTTACAAATGTGTCTTGTTAGTTGCAGGTTTGGCAGTAATTACGACGTTAAACTATACACCAAATAAAACAGTTACTGGATATTTAATAATTGCATTTTATATAATGTAAAGCAATATTTGGGTAAGGGTTCAATATAAAATATATATATATAACTTGAAGCAAGTTGTGAAAATAATAAAATTCAAATGTATAAAGATATTAAAAATAGATAACAAAGATGAACAAAATATGCAGTATTGTGTTATTGATCCACTGAGTTGATTCACGATGGCCGAATATTTATGAAATAAGTTCCTAGTACTATTACTGGCGGTTCCCGGTTCCTCCTTGCTTAACTCTCCGTTAAACCCGTTTATTATTTACACTGCAGTTATCACTTGTATGGGCCTATATTTCGCCATCATCACCAACAACAAATTAACTCTGATGCCTGGGAGCAGCCAGTGCCTCGGTGTAACGTTACACTTAAATATAGCTAAACATATGTGTAATGTGGTGCTTGTGGTTTTCTCCTTTTAAAATCAAATGGTGCGAGCAGTGGTGGTGAACACCAGTAGACAACAGCACATTTAAAATGCATGTTGTAAATATTGAGCTTGTAAAATGTAACAGACAAATTAAATTAATGTTATTAAACAATGAGCAAATTGCGCACTAGAGGCGTTAACATAAAAAACAAATGTAGCTTTATATTTGTTGGAGTTCTTAATAGTTTAGCTGATAATAAATGGATTACAGATTGAAATAATATAAAATTAACAATATACTGAGATTGTTTTTATTTTAGAGAAAATGTATTCTTAACTTCATTTTAATGTGGATATTCCCAAAACGTTTTAACTGTGTGCGTATTATTATCCACATTATCCTAAACCTTTCCCCACATCGCAGATCACGTCTGCAGAGCAAACCCTTGAGTTCTCGCATATTACGCTGCATTTTATTTTATTTATTACCATCAAATAAACGGAGAGCTGGGCCAACACCCCACAAGGCCACAGGCAATTATCATGCAGGAATTGTTTCCACTCTGTTCTTACTATTTAAAAGAGGAGCAAAGACGAAAAAAAACGCACAAGCTGTCCATAATGTGCATACTGGTTGCAAGCTATCACCTCTGTGGTACTTGCACTTTATTTGGCAAACAGACATCAAACAACCCGAGGGGGGGAAAGGAGTGGCTGTGCGCCTATTTGTGCACTAAAACTTAGAATAGACAAACACCTTCAGAGGAGGAAAATACGCCAATGGCTCTCAGGCTGTAAACCTAAATCAGGGTGTTTTTTCACCCAGTTTACCACAGGGGCTATTCACTTCTTTTGCCTCTGGAGATAACAGCCTGTCTGGCGGATCTAAATATCGCCATAAAGCCCTTCCCCTCCTTTTGTCTGAGATACTATTGCGCAGCGGAAGCATCCGGTCTCACTGCCCACGGAGGTCGCTGTTGCCCCATTCACCTTCCCCTTCCCCTCCACTGCAGTGGTCGTAACCGAGGCCTTGTCTGGCGTGTCTGCGTCACTACTACTCACGGAAAACACTCACGGCTTTACCCTTAATCCCAAATCTACGACGCATACTGCAGTTCAGCTTTGATCACATTTTAAATCCAGCACACATGGCCGCGTAGGCTTATTTTAACGACGAAACCCAACTAAAGAAGTCTAAGGAAAACATTACAGGAGACAGGTTAAGAACATACACAACAGCCAGTCACCACTCCCCGGTTTATAAAATAGTGGGGTTTAGAACATGATTCCAAAATACTTCTCCACAATGTTCATCAAACCCGATCATCTGTATGTCCCTGATTTGCTTTCCTTTTGGTTTCGAAGAGTGGAACTGGGGCAATTAAGACAGTTTCATGTTGCAGAGTTAGAAATGGACCCCAACAACATGAAACTACCTAAACCACTCGACAGTCGATCCGGGCCTCAAGTGAAACACAATCAGCCAATTCATAATGCACCGTGGTCGTCGGTCCCGTCATCATGTGTCCAAAACATCGTCTGTATTAAGAAAGTACATCTGTTTGTAAACACTATCGTGAAGCCGGTGCAACAAGGCTAAAAATGAACACATTCGCAATGATAAATGGACTTACCCGATCCTCGAAACGTTAATCCCAGTATTCCCAAATTAATGCAGCAGGTTATGTTTTATCCATTGTATGAGTAGGCTACAGTTCAGATTTCTAGCTGAGAGCCAGGCCTCCTCTCCGTCTGAAAGGCTCTCCCACGACTGAAGCAGCTCTTAGAGGAGAGGGAGAAACCTCATATACCAGCCAGTCATAAAACTCTACAATAGCCGGCTGAGCATGCAGCTAGACGGCTTATAGCCTAATATCTTAATTATTTCCGATGGCCATTACATTAGCATCTACATTTGTCAGCTGGTTCACACAGTGTGCCCCCATTGATGGAGGCCATGTTATTTGGGGTTTTGCATTTCAAACAGAATGTTTTTTCTGCTTCTGTAGACTTTGCCTTTAGAGATATAAATACAAAAATACAGGCAGCTACTCTTCTATGCGAGCTGATAATTTATTAAGCATTACACAAAAAACACAATATGTACACAGAAATATACAATAGAAACATTCCTATTTCACTTTGCACACCTTTTTCGTGTAAACGTCCTCAACGTGATTAAAGATCCGACTCATACATTTAGCTCGTACATAGAATAGGCCTATACCATGGTGGACTATACATCTAATGATCACAGGTGAATTCTTCTTCTTCCCTTGTGGTACATGGGTGTTATATTCCAGAGTGATTGAATAACTACAAAATAAATGTATAGGAAAATATAATATCATGCAATTCAAATTAAAATAAAACAAATTAATATTTGTTTGAATAAATTTAGGATTATTTGCCAGCGGTTTGGGGAAAAGTGGAACATTTAAGCCACCTTCAAGTGCACAATGTTTTTAAATTGCGTTAATTTAACTCCACTGACGACACTATCCAACCATACGACAGAAGGGACAGAAACAGGTAGACGATACAAAAACACAATATCAGAAAACAATCAAATAAAACTCTACATTCAATTTTTCCCCATTTTCTTATTCTCAATATAGCGCACAGAGGACGATGCATCGACTTTAAGCGTGTCTGGAAATACAAGAAAGTAGTACCCCACAGTGAAATGAGTCTTAGGTGGACAGAGTGGTGAGGAAGGGTGTGGGGGTGCTGGAGGAGGGAGGGTGTCATTGATTTCACCAAACATCTTCTATTTCAATTTGATCACCTTGTTCATCATGAAAATCCGTAGTTGGATGTGAGCTCCCGGATCCTGTTTTCCCGCGTCATTTTCTTCAGTTTCATCCTGCGGTTCTGGAACCAGATTTTAACCTGTCTGTCCGTCAGGTGGACGCCTTTACTGATCTCTAGGCGGCGCTCTCGGGTCAGGTACATGTTGAAGAGGAACTCCTTCTCCAGCTCCAGAGTCTGATGCTTGGTGTATGGACAGCGTTTCTTCCGGCCACTTTTTGCTGTCAGCCAGTTGGCCGTGCTATGAATTTTTGCGTCTCCTAAAGAAAATGGCAGATACATTTTACGCACTGCAACATGGGGGACTGTGCGTGTGCGTGTGTGTGTGTGTGTGTGTGTGTGTGTGTGAAAGATATAGAGCCTGCGTGTGTGACACCTGCATATAATAGGTAATATGAAAATCGTTGTATAAATTGCTTTGTATACCAATAAAGCTATTGTGTGAATCTGTGTTTGTGTTTATGGTTGTGTCACTGTCACACACACACACACACACACACACACACACACACACACACACACACACACACACACACACACACACACACACACACACACACACACACACACACACACACACACACACACACACACACACACACACACTAGCGTAACATGTGTGTGTCCTTTATGTGTGTGTCTCTGTATATAGGTGTAGTTTACGCGTAAAGTATGGTTGCTTTGTTAGATTCATCATACTGCAAATGTTTGAAAGTCATCTTTTACACAAATCGTTCATTTAAAAAGAAAGTGTTTTGTGACATAGAAAGTGAAATAATAAAAAGGCATTATGGCACAGACAGTATCAAATGGCCTACATGAATATAACGACTGACTAGCCTGCATTTTACGCAGTACTCAAACGAAATACTGGTTCAGTCTATAGGTAAATTGTAATTGATATAAATGTAAAACCTATATGTTATGCATGTGAGACAAATTATCATAGCATCGTTAATACCTCTAGGACTTTTTAATCAAAACAAACCTAGCTTAGCCCTTTAACTTGCTTTTTCAAATTTTACGCATAATCTTTCTGGGCTTATTCATACACATACGTATACGTATACATACATCATATACTACTGATACCACTACAACTTAGAGAACAAAGACTTGGTGACTATAAATACATGCAGAGTTACCATGACCGTGAGTTGATTTATCACTGCAAGTCTAACCAGTGAAATAGAACTTCACAGGTGCCTTTAAAAAAAAACCCTCTCTCTACCTGCGCTGTATGCAAACAAAACAACAGAGCGGGGCCACACCTATGATGAACTGTGATTACCTTTGGTGGTCTTTGATGGTCTCTCTTTGGCATGCTCTTCTGTCTCGTCGGCTGAGGAGGCTTCTGCATCCGAGGACTCGCGTGCCTCGTCGCTTCCCGGTGCCGCGTGAGGCTGCAGGTCTGCTTTTCCCGAGGACACAGGCTCCTCGGTGTTCCTCCCCTCCTGCGCCGTGGCTGGAGCAGAAGTCGAGGTTGGTGGCGTGTTGAAGCGAGCGGGAGCAATGGGGTGTAGGCCAAAATGAGAATGGGAAGGGTTCGGCTGGGGGCCGTTAGTGTTGTAAAGTTTATGAGAATGTGCGTGCGTCTGAGACAAGCGGAAGTAGCCCGGCACAGGCACTGAGCCCCCGCCGCCGCCATCGGTAACTGTACAAGAACTCGAACCTAGGCCAGCTGTTGTTAACCTCGAATAAGTGAGATCTTCCGCGGTGGAGGCTTTAGGACACTTTGGCTGCTCATACAGGCAGTAGGTGCTCTCCTCCTTAATATTCTGCGGGAATGAGCAGGGCGCGACCTGGGGACCCACCGGGTGCTCTTGGTCCATTCGACATGACCTCTGCGCGTCCATCCACATCTCCATGCTGGGCATGTACGGGCCAGAGGCGGAAACCATGTTTGGAGGACCCACTTCGCTTCGCTTACCCATACCTGGGAAGTATCCATAGTTGTGTAGTCCGTAAGGCACTTCGGTAGCAGTGCTGTGAGGCACGCACACCGCGCTCCCATAGTGACCTCCGGCGCTTTCATTGCGGCCACTGATCAGAGAATCCACTAAAAACGCATTTCCTGACGGGCTGTCCGAACATGACATTATTGTGGTGTATTTTGGCGAAGGAAGAAGATAGCCCTTTCTGGCTGACATTTCTTGTGCAAAACATGCTGGATATGATTAGAGGCACCCCCCTTTCTGCCGTGCAGAATGTAAAACCAATGGAAATGCTGGAAGATGGGCAGTCCCTCCCACTCAGAGGCTACGTAGCTGCCGGAGCGATATCTATCTTGGAGCTGAGGCAGAGAAAGGAGGCAGCAGAGCAATCAGTGTTTTCCCTCACCTCGCCTTAGTGCACCACCATTACCGGGGGCGAGGTCCAACATGATGCAAAGTTTAACAACTGCATAGCTGTAAAGGGGGAAAAAACATGCATTTCTTTAATACATTCTTTAAACAAGTTTTGAAATCCCATCAAAAAATCACTGACTGATGTCTGAAGCTGATTGCTCCTGTCCTATATTCAAATCAAAATGTACCACACAGCTCAAATAGGTGCAACGCAGTATCAGCCTTTCAGATTTAATTTACCTCAAGTAGGAGTCGTGGAACACAACGTTATAATAATATTACCATCTCCTTTTGTTAAAGACGCTCTAAAGAAATACTTCCTTACATGAGGTAGATATGGCCCTAAGATTGCAAATCAAGTATGGCACTGCAGAAGCCACAAACGACAACAAAGCAAGGGACTTAAAGGTAATAAAATGTTTTAACTGTAGGTAGAATTCGCCTATAGCTAAATGACTTGGCAAAAAGCTGTTTTATATGGTGCATCCTCTGGCCTTAGGACAGCCTGCTCTTCCGCACTAAAAGCAAAGGTGTTAACACTAATGTAGCCTGAAGAAAGAAGAGTAATATCAGACACTCTTTGTTCTTCTCTTTTGATTTTCGTTTATGTTTTGTTACACAGAAGAGGACTCTGAATGATTCAATATCAAATGTACATCCTTGAACTGCCTTGTTGTAATCCATCAAAAAAAATCCCTTTTACATCAAACATAACCGTTTTTGATTGAAAATGTTGGATTTATATTTATTTATGTGTAATTCATTAAGATGAGGAACGCTATGCCCGTGCGTAAACAACGGCAAACCAAATCTTTGTCATCAAGAACTAAAATAATTTGACGAAAAAAAGGTTTTACAAAACAGATAGTTTCCTAAATGTTAAAGGAGTTTCTTCACATTGTAAACATCTATTTATTAAAATATTATGTAAAACCTATACACAATAACGTTTTTTATTAGAGCTCGTTACTGGTTTTCTCTCTGGTTGAATATTCGTTATTTAATGTCTCAAAATAAAACAAAGAGGTATTTTTTTATAAAACTATTTGTTAACAACATTTGCATTAATAATGGTTGTATTTATGGGTGTTTTCAGTCATTTAGGATATGGAAATTAGTTTATCTGTACCCAAAGTCATTACGCATGGGACAGAAAAGGTAAAACAATCACTTTCGTTCAAAGGCTGTCGGCACAAAGATGATTATAAGAAATGCAAATAAATACTGCGGCAGCCTACAACATGTTCAATTAAAAAAAATCAAAAATGAGCACAGTATAAGCATTTGACTTGTTAAACTATCAACGTATTGATCGCGGTGTTGTACGGGGAACAGGCACAATGTGCGAAAGGAAAGCAGACATACAAGTCATCCTGTCGGTCCAATTTGGGGCAATAAGAGCCACAATAAAACTCTCCTTCCATCTCCTAGTGTCCTTGGCCATGTGCACTCTATTCTCTCTCCAGGTTGAAGTTAATCTCGGCCAGCTTTGCCATTACCAGGCCCAGGTGGCCGCTAACCCCCTGGGTTCGTATACAGCCTGTTGTATTGAAATGAGAAAGATTGAGGGGAAATTCATAAATTGAGCCCATTTAGGTTTTCAAACGCTCCGTCAATGACAGCTCACTGATGTACACTGGCTTAGGTTTTTAGCGCGTCGATGGTGGACATTTGTCAATCGCTCCTGCTCAAATCTCACATACTTCAAATTATTTAAATTACTATAACATGATTGAAGGTTATTTATGTGTATACGAAAATAATACAATGCTTTATTTTAAAGCAGAGTGATATGCTGTAGAAATATATAAAGTAATTAGTATGTTCAGTGGGGGAGCTTTAACAAGAAAGGCCGTGCGCCAAACGTGTGTGCCTGTAGCAAAATCCCCCAGAAACATTTAAAAAAAAACAATACAATGTACATACAAACTAACTAACATAAATAGGTTTAAAGCATGTTTTCTCGTCCCTGCAGTGGCCTGTTGCTTGTAGGACATATGAGCCACTAAGGAAACTAAATACACCCATTAATTATGTGTGCCCATGTTACATTGTGTTGGCCTGCATTCACTTCATGGTGTTGTACTGGTAGGGGGGCCTATCGATATCTTCGTGTTACAGTTATTAATTGTAGCTATTAAATCTTCATTTTCACAGCTGCCCGGCTATTATATCCTCAACACAGTTTACTCTGACCACTGGCTTTGATCCGGCCCATATAATAGTGGCCGGAGAGGCCGTTTGAGTCGTATCATGTTCGTCCCGAGTGCAGTTATGAACAATAATGCGGCGTTTTATTACATCCAGCGGAAGCATTTATTTTTCACGAGAGACAAAGGAGAACGAGACTAGGTCCGCACGCATCAAGGTTCAGAATAGCCACTCGCACTGACACCGAATAGCCTCAGCGTTGTATCAATGACAGGAAGGAAAAGGAGACGCGATTGCTGCCTTATCATAATCAAATCGTCTCTGTTAAAAGCACTTTTCATATACTTGGCACGTAGAGGGAATAATGTGATTTGGGAGGACGCTAAATGTTGTTAGCGGAACCTTTGAAGAGGAAGGAGCAATACAAGAGAGATGCTCTGATTTAAGATCAGCTGCATTAGCTTGAGAAGAATTTCATCAATGTATTCATTTGTTTTGTAGCCAGCACCAGATGCTTACTGCTGTGCCGTTAACGTACCAACTGTATCCATTGTTTTTTTTAAATTAATAATTAAGGCACTCCCCAAATCCAAAACATTTGTGGTTAGACTGGTTAGTTGCAGACCTCTCCAGGTACATGCCGGCCATGCTATACTTCAACCATTAAAAAGCTCAAGCTCAGCTAAATGAATAGCACATGCAGCAGAAGGCATGGCACATATGTGTTGCCTTATTAGGGCCCCCAGGAAGACTTTCTCCACGGCACGGCCCAGTGAGCACCAGAGAAATGTGGAAACTAAAATACAAACGGCTCCTAACTTAAACTAACTTCGTATGCAAGAATATTTTTAAGGGATGAACATATACAAAGGTTTCCCTAACGGAGAAAACTGTTTAAGCTATAGACTGGGTGACAAATACGTTTACCTGCTTGCATTCGAGGTGAGTTTGGAGACGAAAAGATCCACGGCCATGACATTGGTCCCAATAGCGCCGCCCGGTGGTGGAGGTGAGTCTAATCCCAAGAGCAGCACCTAACTGACTCGAGGTGGATAAAGCACACGAGGGGGAAAAGCCTCCCAACTGAAGTCGATGTAGCGAGCAAGCAGAATCTTTTCCTATCCGTCCTCTCACTGTCGTTGCTCTCGCCTCCTTGGTTACACAGTTAATAACCTTGGGTCTCAGACGGTTTATTGCACTGCACTCCAATTGTACAAATGCCCCAGACTCTCAGACGGGTTTTATGGCAGCGTTGCTGCGGCAACGGGGAGGATGTCCCGTAATTAGGGACGGAATTCCAGCGCGCAGTAAAGGATGCGCGAGGCAAGGCCGGACTATGGCAGAGAGAGGCAACCATAAACTTCAGCCTCTCTCCCCGCGTTTATGGCCCTTTTGACTGTCATATATGAACGCCAATGCGCTGCGGCTAGCGCCCATAAACACAGTGATAACAACAGCAAATATGGCGACCCTCGCCAAAGGAGACTGCGGTTGGAACAGTGTTTCCAAAGCCAATCAGCGAAATGACAGTTTGCACACACACACAAACACACACACTACTACAGAGAGAGCAAGAGTGTGGAGCTAATAAAACAACACGATGTAGATAGCTAAATACTGAATGTTTGGCAACATAAATGTTATTGTGATAAATAATAATGGATATATAAGATATCAACATTGCTTAAATAACAAAGATGTATTTTAGGTAGAATGCAAACGTTGTAAATATCTTATACATTTCAAAAAGGTCCGAGACATGGTTCAAAATAGTTGAAAAACAACAGCACAACAATGTGAAAACACATGAAAGTCCTTGCTTTTTAAACTATTTTATTTTATTTGATCGATACTATAATTAACTAATTAGTAACTAGCCTATTATTAAATATTTACAGTAATTGAATAGCATTTTTCAATACTTAACTTCATTAATAAATGTATTACTTACTTACTAAAATAATTTACATTGTGTGTGTTCCTGGTTGAACGGTCATATTTTGCATGTGAGTACAGATTTACTCCATTTCACTTATTTTGAATTGTTTGCAACATATAAAGTCACTTGACTTTAATAAGTTTGTTGCAAGCGAAAGGTAATTCTGTTGTTATTGCGTGCGTAAAATGTTTCACATATGCGTAATTTGACTCACCAAATGTTCATATCTAATTTTTTTGGACACGCTAGGGGGAAAAACAGAACAAAGACAACGCACATTTCTTTTTTTCAATGATCTTTTCATTTTGTTTTTTATTTGGAAATATAGTATAATACACAATAGTTTGGGCATATCAAGCAATTGATTCAATGCGATGACCCTGGCCAGCCTTGCCCTTATAGCACACTTAAAAATGTAGCATTTTTTTTTTTTACATTTGACTGCAAGTAGCCTACCAAAGGATCACGAGTCGTGGAAAAACATTTTGTTATGCGTATCAATATAAGACTGAAGAGGCCCGCTGCATATATACCTGTGTGAATATGTTGGGCGTGACCTCAGTGCAACTCCACAAGGATCCAGCTGGCAAGCTTATCTCTCTGGTTTTGGCCTGCAACATCAATTCTTGATTGATAGTCTCCAAAAATCAAAAAGGACAACATGGATTTGGGTGTTGAAAGGTACGCAAAATATATATACTTATAGCCTTAACTCTGCAGTCTACAGCAGAGACGAAAAAAGCTCCTTTTGAAGTCAGCCCAGACACGGAATCACAATAGCCTGCTTGTAATAAGGGACTTTCACTTAATTAGCCGTGGCAATAAAGGAAATAGTAAACGAGTGGCTACACAATAAATAAGGACACAAAACAATAACACATTACATTCTCATCCATTCGGACTCATTATTTGGTCACACCAATATAGATTCAGTTATCAAAGTCACATAGTCGCCAACATCCTCAATCCCACTTTTCTGATTTTAAAAACAGAAAGAAAGTTTAACAAATCTTTTGATTACAAAATACACTGAGTCAGTCAATGAGTGACTGCATTTCCGCCCGCGTGAAAGGAAAATAAACAAGGCGTCTGTGAGTCACAATAATATTAACATGGGCCCTCGCAAGCACAGTCTTGGCGAGGACAACAATCCTTTTCTACATTTTCCTCCAAACAGTCTTCAGAGCGAAATCAAAGTCCACCGATTGATTTAATTCATGCTCAGTTTTTAGGTCATTCAGATCCCAGGATACTGTTGTCCTCGAACTTGAAATTAACCACTGAGCAATGTTGCTGCTGTCGCGGCCATTGTGGGACACAATGTTCACTGAGTCACAGCCGGAGTCAGGCGCTCTGGTAACGCAGGCAGTCCCACAGCAGAGTGCTGTGGACGCTGTGACGGTGTTGTGTTGATCCCTAAAGCAGAGGATTAGACGTATAATATTGTAATCTATCTCTGTTCAGTTTCTTCTCCTTCATACGACGGTTCTGAAACCAAATCTTCACTTGTCTGTCGGTGAGGTTGAGCATGCGCGACAGTTGCAGCCGTTTCTCCTTGTTAATGTACACACTGAAAAAGAATTCTCTCTCAAGTTCTCTGATCTGATATTTGGAATAAGGGCATCTTTTCTTGCGGGTCCTCTGTCCATCTGGAAGGCACAAAAAGAAAGGTGTACCGGTCAAAAAAATAAACATTTCATATTAGCCATGACAATGTTATAAAAAGATTGTTAAACCCTGGATGTTGCAAGATTACGCATGAACGGATTTCCTCTATACATAAAGCATTAAAAAGCATATTTCCCCATTCAAGTGTAATTTATTGTTATATTATATTACACTGTAAAGACTACCAAACCATTAATATTGGTTTGTTATACTATACACTTGGGCTTTGACCTTTCCTACCAAATGAAAACAACAAGCTCACCTTCAAATACATGCACCGCGTTTCATTAGCTAGTTTATACCAAAATATTAGTTTTATAGAAAATATAAAGGGGAAAATGTACATATTGGAACACACTCTATGATGGCTTTCACACAAAATCTAATGTATGCTTAACTTTATACCAGAGGCACAGCCCTCATTACATGCAAGTGCTCTTTTAACGCTTACAAACCGTGAAACAAGCACGTTAATAATACACGGAATTAACGCAGGTCTGTGTAACAATTCACATTCATAACTAAGTGCTTTTTGTAAACGTCAAGAGGTGTTATAGAAAAATCACCAAACTGATGTCTTTCACGGCCAATTTCAATTCCAAACACGTGATCCTGCAGTTTATAACAAAGTTTTGTTGGGGGGTGGGGGGTCTACAGGCCCTCTATAAACCTTATATGCTTATAAAACAGCATATAAAAATGTTAACAGCAGCGCGCAAGATTGCAAACTTTCTCTCATAACCAAGGCGCTGACTTTAATACGTACTGCTGCTGCTGGATTTCTCCTCATTGTTGCCGGAAGATAACTCCGGGCTGCTCGTCTCCTCCCGCGTCTCCTTCGTCTCGGTGTCCCGGCACGACGGTGCGTCCTCCGGGGCAGAGCTCGGCTGCTTGGTCGCTTGTTTATCTCCTGTGTAGCCATTTGTGGAGGAGCTCTCCGACGCATTCCCGTATGTGGTTTCATAAAACTGGTCGAAGACTTGTGGCAGCACGCCATTTCTGCCCACGTTCCCGTAGAAATTGGTGGCAGCGGATCCGGCACCCGTATGGTGGTGGTGGTGGTGGTGGTGGTACGCCGCGGCAGAGGCTGCGGGACTGTTTTTACCAAACATGTCCCCTACGACGGCTGTCTGAGCCGAAATGCAGTCCCGGTGCACCATGTCTTCCGCGGTGGGGTAGCCATGGGGCAAGTTCCCCCGGTGTGGCCATTTACCGGACGCTTCAATGGCTGCATAGTCCCTGAACGTCACCTCTCTGACGGGCTGGACCTGCGGCAGGTTAGAGGAGTAGGAGTATGTCATGGGGCGGGTGGACGGGTTTTGGGATAAAAACGAGGGAAGACCGGAGAAATCAGCCCCCGCCGACACGTAATAAGTGCAGCTGGGCAAATACATGTTCGATCCGACGGGGACTCTTTCGTCAAAATCCATCATCGTAGTTCACCCTCTGCTATAACTCTATGTTGGGCTTTGATTCCTCTATAGCCGCCCTGAACATGGCTCTGAAGCACCGTGCCTCCTGCCTCTTTGAAGCAGGTTCGCTAAGCAGACATTTGGAGACGTAGGCTGACGTGGAGAGCCATCTCCATCCACTCTACGGAGGAGGAGGTCACGTGACCACGCGGCAGAAATTGACAGATTTTCAGGCTGTGTATAAGTGTGTGCGTGCCTGCGTGTGAGCGTGCACGTGAAGGAAAAAGAAAGAGTGTGTGTAGGGGTGTAGGAGTGTGAGAGACGTGACTGCTGTGTGTCCTAATGCTTGACATTGGTGGTTTATCGGTATGTGGGCTTAAAAATGAATTCCTTAATATGCTACGTCAGAATTAGAGAAAACTCAAATTGAATGATGTTTTTTAAAACACAACAGAGGTATTTAAAATCAAAGCAAATTTAAATATCCCAGATTTATTGTGCATTTCTTGATTTGTTGTGCTTTCCACAAAATCTGCTCAGATAAAATGTGTGCGTAATTTAAGCGTTTTAGCTCTGCTAGAATATAAATGATGAACACGAGAGAAAAACAAAAAGTATTCTGCAAGATAAAGTGTCGCATTCCTACTTGACACTGACATTAACTAAACCAGCATTAAAGTGCTTTGATAACATGGACCTGGACTGGAGAAAGGAGACAACCATCTTATCTTAAAGCCTGCTTTTAGAAACCTCTTAGTCATCATCATTTGGTGGTTTTACAACATAGCATTTGGCCTAGTGGGCATTTGGTTATCAGGGTCATGTTCAAAGTAGCGGCTAATGTTTCAACTGGCGACAGCCTTGTGTTAGTAGCAATATAACAAAGAACAAACTGAAATTCTGACAAAATAAATACAAGATATCTTCTTAAAATATTTAGTGAACAGAACACGAATTAAAGGGTTCAAATGTAATATGAAGCTAGACAATGGAATTGTTTTGGCCTGTACAACCTCCATTAAACACGTATTTTGAATTGTAACGTTCAGATTTACAACTACATTTTAGTATTGTAACTTTGTTGTGTACTTGTGATAAACAACAGAAGGATCCAACCTATACCTCTCAAAAAAGACTGGCGGTTCACTGAGAAAAATGTTCAAGAATTGATAGTCCGTCTCCTTGATCCATTAAAACAGTCTGCTTGAATAACCAAATGTTACAACCCCTTCAGAATACTACATTCATTTTTTTAAATTATCCTCGTTTTACTGCTCTGTTTTGCCTCATATAAACATGTAATGGTTGCAAAAGTCGCAACGCTCGACCCGGCTCCACTTTTACGCACGGCCATTTCTTTATGTTTTAGTGCAATATTTATTCAAATGTTCGTTGTTTAGCAAGAAGACATATTCCAGAAATGTAGACGACATTTTAATGGTTTTATGAATAATAATTTTCATCAAAGCCCTATTTGTTTCTATGTATTCCCATAAAACATCTGAACACACATTTGCGTAAATCCAAGTCGCATACATTTTTTTCTAAATGGATCATGTTGCGCAGGATTTAAAAATATCCGAAGCTGTATTTCACAGTTAAAACTCGAATTTTACTAGCAGAATTGTCTTCGGTATTTAGTTAAAAAACTGCATGGTGAATAACCAAAGTATATGGAGCCTATAAATTGACATACAGGAATTGCATGTTGGAATATATGTTCCACTGAAGATAGTAGGCATATTTTGAAGCAAATAGGGATAACAAATACCCACAATATTTTTAAATTAAATTATGTCTACAATTTAATTTGGTAAACATGTCACCGAGCACATTGCCTGGCTCTTTGCTATATGGCCACCGTGGAGTTTGATTTGAAGAGGCTGCAACCTGACTCTAATGTGCTGTGAATGAGAGACCTTAGCTCGGATTAAGACCGCCGCGGCTGGCCTGGCCCCACAGTCCGATATGCACATGAGAAACCAAGAGGGTTCTAATTGCAATTGTGAAACACAACCTTAAAAATATCACACAGTCTAAGACGGTGCAAGCACCAACTATCTCCCTATGTGTACGAACACAGAAAAACAAAACAGGCAGTCTGCTGGTCACAGTCCTGCTTGCAGGCCATTTTATGTGGATAAACTGCAGGGGCACAAACAACTCGAGCGTCTTTGCGACCACACGCTCCGCCTCTCAGTCAATCCAGACAAATTCTATGACTTGTCCTGAAGCTTTTAAGCTGTAATTGAGCACAGGATGCCCAGGAAAACCAAAGGCAGCTCTGCACAGACCTGCGTTTTTATAGCTGCTATAGTATTCTGGTGCACTTTTTTTTTCTCCCTGGCCAGACAGACACCACAAAACAGGCCAAGCGTGTTAGGAAGTCGCCACCTACACGGACTCAAAGTCAGCAGCTGAGGATTTCCACCCACATACAAAGATATCATGTCTAGAGTAATAAGGTAAGATTTATTTTTACAATAAATATGCCCATTTCTAACCATTGAATAAAAAAAAAAAAAAGTGTTCTTAGAATAGACACATATTAAAAACCAAATGCTGATGTAATGTTAAATGTGCTATCCTAATCCTCTGACCATGCTCCCTGTGATGTTTTTGGGCATTCAAACTGCTGTCTGGCTCTGCGTAAAAGCCCTCAAAGCCAAAGCTTTGTCTGTACGGTCGAATTCAAGTTCGGGGGAGGGAGAGGGTCCTTTTCAGAGAGCAAAGGGCCCTCTGTGCCCCGGATGGAGTTCCTTTAATTGCTTCTGCATTTACGCAGGCTTAAGGTTACACGATTAGTCGATAGTGTGAGCCTGTAACTCTAAGCTGAGGAAAAGTCTAATGAACTTTACCACGTTTTAATGGTGCATAATGAAATACGTAGGCCCTTAATGTACTGCATTTCGTAGGTTTGAACTTAACTGGAAAAAGATCACTAAATAGTTAACCTTTGCGTCTTGTAGTTTTCGGGAGAATCGTTTACATTAAAACCCCTCATGTTGAAATGTAAGTTGACTTTTTGCGCTTTTACGCACAGGCACTAATTTGTTTATTTCAGACTTTGATCAGATTTTGGAAACCTACAAATATTAACATTAACGAAATTGCTTTCAACTATAACATGAATGTCATACCGGGATACAGATAGTGTTTCTACTTAGGGATACTGCGTTAAAGGTAATTTAGTCAAAATAAGAGCTTAATTCCTTCTAACTTTCTTACCGTTGTCGTACCTTGGCGCAGATACAAATACTATCATAAAGAAATAAAGAGACACTTGCACGTAACTTAAACAACACGCTCAAATCCAATAATTCAATGGATTCACTGGTAAAACAACAACATATGCAAATTAAATAAATAAATCAGCTTTGACTTTTACTAAAGTAGAAAGTAGAAGTGAAGTGATTTGGTTTCAAAGAGAAGCGACATCCAGACAGGCCAATCCGTGTGCCATAAAACCTTGTCAGACAACAAGTAAACAATCAAGTGTGGGGAGGATCTGCAAGTACATTGCCACGTCAGGTAGGCCTGTGGGCTGTAAAGCAGACTAAATGGGCGCTTTCAGTGTCTTGCAAAGAAACCTCCTGTAGTTTTAAACCTTTAGTGAAATAAAAGCCCAAAGCTTTAGTAGAGGCTGTTTTTGTTTTCATTTTATGGCAGAAAAAAGGCCACCACACCTGCAACTCAAAGCTTCTATTCACCATGTTATTTATCTTAAAATGAAAAAAAACAAACATCCTATTTTGCTGAGCGGGGAGGCCGAAAAGATACACAGGAAGTCGTATACAAACAACTGGTACTAACTGACCTTTTGATGCACATACTCTAAAACATGCTTTTAAAGACCAAACATTACAATTTAACTGCAAACATGGAGGTACAATGCACTGCGTACACGGAGCAGTGGTCGTACAACCAAAACACAACTGGACGAAGCTATTGTTATCTGGATCATTTTCAGACAAAACATCCAATAACTGTTTATAATTCAATTGCTTGCGTTTTTGCATGTGTATATTTACACAATACTATTTTTAAGTATTTTTGAACTTGAATGATCTTGGCTCAGCTGTTAAGTTGCTGGCTACATTGATACGAGTCTGCAGATGCGGGGGGGATTATAAAACCATCAGACTGAAACATGAAACAAGAGCTCGCACTTAATTGCGTAAATGAACGAGCAGGAATATATAGGCCAATATATCAGTACATTTGAACCTGATTCACCAAACAACTGTTGATTTATCCACAGGTGACAAATATGTGGGATAGCAATGGCGACGACAGAGGCGGACCACACAGAGGCCATGAAGGGAAACTGAGCAACTCCACGGTCAACGGGAGAGGATCTGACTCACCGGTTGGAGACTCACGATGATGGGCTTGCAGGAGCAGGCCTGCATAGGCCTGCATGGACAAAAAGGACATAAACTGGACTTCAGTGGGAGATTATATGACATTTGACAAAGAAAAAGTATACAAAGGTAAAGAAAGAGACGGAAATGTAAGTGTAATGGAAGGGTTTCAATTTAATTGGAAAAAAGGAACCCAAAATGTACAAACTGGCTATTGCGTCAAGCAATCCTCGTGTTTGTTGCGGATTTTCTATTGATTGGTTGAACAAAAATCCCATTCAGAGCTTTAGAAATGTAATGTCTAGTTACATTCCAGTCCTCCATTTTGTGCGCATGCTAAAAAAATACTTTACTAATCTGAATAAAGAAAACAAGATGGTGAATAGGCGAACTTCTATTATTTTCCTTGGATTATTTCATTTTGAAATAATTGTTTAAACATGGTCTAAAGGCTACTTAAGACATATATCTTCAGCATCTGCATTTGACTAACTATTTGATCTCCCACGATATAAAATAAAATATTTAACAGCTGCATATGGTAAACTGGCATTTGGGAGAAACCATCATAAGTCAAAGAAACCCTTCGCTTGTAGGCTTTGTATCTAAGTATGATATTTCTGATATTTTTGCTATATGACATTACGTTTTTTAATATCCCGAAACAGGTTGTTTTTCAGAATTTTCCGAAGGGTTACGCACGCAGCAAATTGTCTGCGTCAAATAGATCATTTAGATTAAACATAATATGACTCGTACTAAACAGGATTATTCGATTAAATGGACGAATTTAAATAACACATCACTACTGAACTACATTTTTAACGTTTACATTCTTATTAAATAATGCACAGTAGAATATTATTTAGCCACGTGTTTCGCCTCTTTATTACCCAACCTCAATTCATCTTGCTGAATGAACTGGATATTAGAAATACTTTATTCATCACAAATTGGGAAATTGTTTATTGTAGCTTCATTCTAAGATCTTAACTGAAGATGGCTATCATTTATATGGGTGGCCAGGCAACACATCGTCACAATGTTTCTACTATCTCTTTAAAATAAAACCACATAGATTCAATAGTTGAATCATTATTTTAAGTTAGAAAAACAACCAAACATGAGAAATTAATGACCGTAGCCCCTATATCCACTTCGATTGCAGCATTGTCTAAGCATGATACGGATTTAAAGGATTTAATTTAGAGGTGTCTAAAACGTTTTCATAGACACATATCTGTCTACCATGTCGTCTTTTGTAAATAGTATTCGAAAAATAAACAAATATTCAATATAAACATGTTTTCTGCCACTCAACCGGACTCATATCTTCTAGAAATGTATGTTTGTTCTCGGATGTAAATAAACGTACGATACATTTTATCTTGAAGGGATATAATTATTCTGTATAGGCAAACACAACCCACCCAAGGCAAACAGACCCATTGCCTCCACTGTTATCCATGACGCAGACACACACACAGACTGTGTATCTTTCCTTTAAAAACATAGTAGGCTACCCCCCTTCACAAATGAATACAGTAAATGATTTGCAATTTCTATTTCAAACCACATGAGATCAAGACAGTGAAACCTCGTCTGTGGAGGAAAAAGGCGCCGACTGAGGCTTTCGCATAATCTCGGTCAAGTGCTTCTATTTGACCGCTGTCACGGTCTCGGATAAATGTATGTCTGCTCTGGTCTTTGTGGTGTATTACGAGATTATCCTCCAAACTCGTGCTTTCAAGCTTGACCAGAGCCATATTGTTGAGTGAGTGAAGGTTGCAGGCCCAACCACAATTACGCACAGCGACAGCGAAGGTCAATGTAAAGAGCAAAGCCCAGTGATGGCCCTGTCTGTGTTCAACCACGTCTGACAGGCAGGAGAAGGCCACACAGGCCTGCTTATTGAACATGTGGTCCATCATATAGATATGTGATCAATTTGATTCATTCATTGCTTTGAAAACACCACACGGTAACGGTTTATTTGAATAAACAGTGTGTGTTATTTAAATCCTACAAACCTTGGATGAGGATGCACAATCGTATTTTCAATTTATCTGAAGAAACATAACATGTATCTCTTAAAAAAGCAAGTTGTGTACATGGTTCAGGCTTTGGTTCATTGATATTTTGTATTTTTTGAATGTCCCTAAATAAAACGATTATTTATTTTTTACTTTTTCATCCTTCGCCTATTTGTTTGTAAAGTAAATGATGAATTGGCCTGCAGTAATAAAGCAAATAATAGGTTAATTGAACCCATTTCAGAAGCTAATGAACTGTTAACTGTAATTCACTTGTTTTGCCTTAGAGTGATGGAAGAACTCAAGTTTTGCACAGTTATCAGAACTATTATTATTTACTTAAATGGTGTCTTCCTCCTTTGATTATTTTATCTTGAAATAATTACTTAAACCCACCGAACCCATTTAAGTAGCTAACGATATTAAATGTAATTCACTAGTTTTGCCTTAGTGTGGCAGCAGAACTCTATTTTTGCGCAGTGATCTTCCCTGTTCCTCCTGCCACAGCCTGAAGGCTCATGTGAGGAGAGGAGAGGCGGAGCATCGTGCTGCCAGCTTTCTTTGGTCTGTCACGTTATGCGTCAGGGAGGAGGCGGGACTCAAAGGCTTGTTTTGGTTCTCAGCAAGCCAATCAAACGCTCCTATGCTTCCTCTCAGCCAATGAGCTGCCTCGCTGTACACTTCCGCTCTTTAGCCTTAGCTCTTCCGCTCCTTGGGTTTTTGGGACTACAAACTACTCTTCGCAGTCAGACATCTTACTCTTCTCCTATCTTTGAGTTTATTGCATACCACGTGTGCGCCCCGCCGTGCCTACGTCAGAGGACGTGAGAGCAGGGCGACGCAGCAGTCTGTGCTCGAGGACGTACGGTTTCACATTACTGTGGTGACTCTCTGCATTAGCCAGCTGGCTATGAGCATATCGTAAACACTAGATATCGGACTACTAACTATATTAGAATATCCCACTGTCCAGCCTGTAGTAGATAGTGTGAATAACCCCAAAGTAATTAATGTTGAAGCTGGAGATTTTCCCTTTTTTTAAGAAAGGTTAATACAATTTGAGTTGCAATAACTGTTGCAACAGATTTTATATTAGAAGTAATAATTCAAATTTGAAAACAACGCCCATTAAGATAAAACGATAAATATAAATTACAAACAAAAATATATGGCATATATCTGGCTAAAATTAACCACAAATGATTTAATCATCACTCAAACTAACACTATTACTAACATTATTATTATTAATATAATAATAATACTAGACATTATGTTATTATTATTATACAAATTCAGCACCCTGGTTCGGGAGGAGGATTTATAAAGAATGTAGCCTACATTCTGAATTTGAGAGAACACATTAAATCTGTCTCGTAAATCTTTTAGTGAGTAAAGCTACTAAAAAAAGGACAAAAATAAATACATACAACATATAGGCTACATAAGCTTCGTGTCTGTGTAACCCATGAGCTTTCCCTTATTGGGGTAAGTAACACATGGGTAAGCCTTATGAGAGTCATCCACATTGCCTATGTGCTTAACAAATATTGAGACAATACATAATGCATAAACAAACATGTTTAAATGTACAAAAACTAAACAGACATGTCACACTAACAGGTGGGAAAGCCGAAGGAGCTGGCGCGCTGGACGAGGAGGAGTTTGGTTTCATGCCTGACATTTGACTGCCAGTAAGACTGAATCATATTTATCAATTCAGCCAAAACAAGCATGGTGGGAAGTTGCAATACTCTTAGTCACTCAAAACGGAAACTACTTTAAAATGTAAATATGCAGACGCTATAGTAGGCCTGCTACGTTATAATGAACAATACGAAGGACTGAGGACGCAATAAACACGCAGCACAAACATTTAGTTTTTGTAAACTGCCAACGAATCTTAGAATAATGTCTCAAATATAACCCTATGTTGATACAGCACACATCGTTTCATAAACATTGTCTTAATCATCCAAAAACTACACCAAATTAATATTGAATAAAATACAAAAAACATGGAAATAATGTTCGTGACCGAGAGTACCTTTTCGACTACAGGCCTTCAGATTTAGCTTGTTCCGGATTAATCCAACAATCACAGAAAGGCAAGAAAAAATGAACAATTATAATAATAGAAATACAATTATTTATATTGCATTCTGAAATGTATTTACCAATATAAAAAGTTGCACTCATGTTTAGAACTTAAAACGCATGTAAATGTGTCGCCTTTTACAAAGTAGATGGACACGCACCGTTTGGAACCTGTCGCCTGAATGTCGTTTACTGCAGTGACCATTTAGGGAATAAAGCAGACAAATCAATATGTATTTCACTGATCAAAATGCAGACACATAGCGTAGATACAAATACACCAACGTTCAGCGCAAAATAGCTGCATATCAGTTACCACAAACGACTCAAAGGCCATGTAAATATTTTACAATATATAAATATAAAAGATTGACTGCATGGGATTTAAAAAGTAACCTATGGATTTCACCTTTTTTTTGTATTTATGAATGAAACGGAAGCACGAAGAATAACGTTGGGAGAAAAATAGCCATACACACAAGTTACACCCTGCCTCAAACCTTAACCTCTTATCAATCATTTAAATATGTAATAAAACATATTTGTTGTACAGAAAATATACATGTCTCACTCTCACCAAAAGTGAGAAAGGTGATTGATTATAGTTTGTATTTTATATACAAAATTATTAAAATAAAGTTGTTTCCGGCAACGTCCAACTGTGTCTGATTATTGCGGCTGCTGTCTCTGTCAAAGTAAATGAATAATTATTTATTTATTTTGGAGAAATTAAATGAAAATGAAATAATTGTATTATAAATATTATTTATAATATTACATTTGTTTTTCCAGTACGGGTTTATACTCAGTATTTGATTATTTGACCACTGATAATCCACCAGAGTATCTCACAAAGTCGCCGCTAGATGGCGATGTTAGCCTATATTTCAACACAGATCAGCTTCAACTGACTTAGGCTATTTCCTCTTTTCCCAGAGCCAGCAGAAATCTACTACACATGACAAATATTGGACTTGCAAAAATACATTTGAAATGTATTAGTGGCCTAATTCCGGCTAAAGGGAGCTGCTACAAACCCAGCAAAGACTGTACGAGACAAGTTTACTATTCAAACCATATTCGCCACATGCAGTTGGAGTATGGCCTACAAGACTGTTTTAGCGATAATGGAGGAGAACGTCTTCCAAAAGATGAAAAAGTAACACCAAGCTATGACTACAGTGCCATGCAATAAAAACATAACCTGGATCAAATTCAACAAAGTCCATATTTTATTGGGAAGGACTTAAACAACACTGGACTCACACACAAATAATCAGAATATCATGCCGAAATTTACTTTATATACAACCACATGAAAACGCACACATCATAAAAAGCTCATGAACACATATCCCGAACGATTATCTAAGCATTATAATAAGAATTGCACCATGGATCGGATATGAATGAGAGCACGGGTTCATATGATAAAACTAAACTTCATACAAGCTAAGCATGTGAGTAGGTTTTAAACAAAAAAGGAAGCAAGGAGAGAGATTAATATTTAACATTCCCAAGGTCCAAATCCGTAACACCGTCTTTCTGTTAATCTTCGCATTTTTTTTTTATCACTCTCGTTAAAGTTGCAGATAAAGGTGTAGTTCGGTGGCGCACACCTTTCTGAACTGGGGCCAGTTTCCTGTGTTGAGAGTGAGCATGCCAAAAAAAAAGAAATCACAAATACTGCTGCTAAATATTTTTTCCACTTGACTCCATTAACAATATTTATAAACAAGTGGCAGGAAATGGAGGGTCCATCTTGCACAGGCCTCAAATGTTGATCCAAGAGCTCCATGAAAATATTTGGCAACATACGAACAAATCATATTCAGTCAGGAAATAGTTCAGTTGTTCCAATCCATGAGTCCAAGCGTGTGTGTGTGTGTGTGTGTGTGTGTGTGTGTGTGTGTGTGTGTGTGTGTGTGTGTGTGTGTGTGTGTGTGTGTGTGTGTGTGTGTGTGGTAGTTTGTGTGGTAGTTTATCTCCACCAGATATTGTCCGTAGAAAGAAAAAAGAAACTAGCTGGTGGGTTTCAATTTGTGAACCACTTTCTTCTCCTTTACGCGTCTGTTTTGAAACCATATAGTGACCTGTCTCTCGGACAGGTTGGTCTGGGCAGATATCCTCCTCCTTTTGTCCTTCGTGATAAATTTATTGGCGCCGTACTCGCGCTCAAGTTCCTTCAGTTGCACCTTGGTGTATGGCACGCGCTTCTTTCTTCCACGTCGATAAGAGCCAGACTCTCCTCCGGAATGGGACACCGCGTCTGAGGAAAAAAATAGACAAAATGTTATGAACTGCTTCTCAACAACAAGTGGTTTAGCTTCACATTTATCTCTCAAAATAATATGTTTCTTTCAATAATTGAAAAAAATATATTGAAAACAGAGCCACACATTTCGTGATTTAAAATGTAATACATTTCGAGATTTGCTTTCTAGAATAATGCGTAAAATCCCTAAAAATAGGGCAGATAAGCTTGACTACTCTGTGAAAAGAGTTATTTATTTTAAATAAAATGAATTAAAAAAAAATCTGGACAGTAAACACTGCGCCGAGATGATATCTTTACTTCCTTTGTTAAAGGAAAATAAACAATTTTTTACTTTCCGTACATTATAATAGTTATTATATTCCAACAAGAGTATCTGTTGTGCTGTTTGTTGTCCAGGTTCACACAACAACTGATATTAATAATCCCTATTCTGAAAAAGGTGCCTCCTGTGTGGAAACAAACTAGTATGTGATGGCTTATAGTAAAGACTGGACACTGGGTTATGAAGCTTACCTGGCATGGAGGATTTCCACATGTGTCCAGGTTGAGGCTGCTCCTTGGCGCAGTAAACCTGGCCGTTCCAGCCGTTGGCTGCGAGAGTCCACGGTTGGTAGCTCTCCATAGGCAGCAGGGTCTCGTGCCTGGCCTCTGAAGGCGCGCTGATCGTTGGCACAACGGGAACGTCCAGGTAACTGGGGACAGGTTGGTATGGACCTGAAGTGTAGGTCGGATAAAAAGCGAATTCCTTTGCCCGAGAGGTGAAGTCTTCGCCCGAGCCAGAGGTATCCATGTATTTTTCCCCATACGCGGAGGGGGGGCTGTGTTCCGCAAGATTTTATGCTGCTGTGATGCGACATTCTGCACGGATAGTAACCGCTACCGAAGTACCCATAAGGCAAAGAGGCGCTGGAGGAATTCTGAGCTGCAGAGCAAGGGCTGCACTGTTTCACTGGCTCGCTCATACCAGAGGTGGGCAAGTCGCTGGAAGAGTAAACCGTGCTGGGTGCCAGGGACGCGGGGTGCGCCATAAGATTCCTACACTGGCTCGCTGCAAAGTTGCCACCAGCAAAACCCTCCATGTTCTTGGTCACTTCATCGGAACCGCCACCGTTGTCGTAGAGGTACATTACCGAGGGGTCGACCCAGCGCGGACGGAGGAGCAGTGACGTTGTCATAGCACGGCATGCAACATTGAAGCTTCTGGCTCTTTTTTAAAAATCCCTGAGACTGAGAAAAGGAGATACTGGTTCACAGAGAGTAATGCCACTCTGACGCGCACAAGAGCGCAGAGGTTGAGCTGTCATTGGCCCAGATGTTACCACGTGACCGGGCTATGCAAAGAGGACGGTAAACATCACCCAGTGCAGATAATTAAATGGAGAAAAATGCGGCGAGGTAAGGTGACCGTACCTATTAGGTGATTTATCTTTTGTCGTTGCTTATTCAATTCAGATGGATGTTGTGCTTTACTCCTTAAAAATAAAAATAAAACATCAGAGTAGCATATATTTTATTCACAATGGATTGTATATATACAAAATGTTTGTATTACGTGGTTAAAAAGGTTTATTATTATGTGTAAAGCTCACATAGGAGTCGGTTATTGAAAGGTGGTCAACAAAGAAAGTATTACTAATCTATTTACATTATATAACTAATATACACAGCAGACTCATGGCCTTTACGCACGCACACTGATCAGCCTTTGTCTGCATCGCAACAGGAGCTGAGTATCATTCTACAGCTATTTCAAGAGGAGATTCACAGTTATACAAACATAATGTACAATTATATTGTGTTCCAATGTTGCACACGATCCACAAGGAACTAAACATAATTATGTCACCCCCTTATGCGTATATAGACCTACACTATACGTCGTATTGAATACGTTTCCGTACTACACCAAATGTAAAGGATGAAAAACTGCTAACCGTATGAGTCGATGTATTTCATATAGGCCTACGTGAATTTGTAGATGCAAATATACAAGCAGATCTTTTAGTAGCTACATATAGGCTACTTCAGGTAAAAACAAAGAAAATCGGATGTTACATCCTGGTTTAAGATGCTATTTCACAAACTAGTTCCCACATGTTTACAATATGCAAAGTTGGAAAAGAGCCATGGACTAAGCAATGCCTGTGTTTTTACATAGGAGGTAGACGCGGCTGGAGGCCAAGGTCAAGTTGAAAGTTGCTGTCTAGCCATCCTGCCAGTCGGGCTATTCAGGCTTTGAAGGGACGTCTGAGCGCTTGAAAAGAGCGGAAGAGGGGTGAGAATTCCTGTCCCAATGAAAGCTATTGGAGGACATTAACTTTTACTATTATTTTGTTTTCTCCACCGTTCATTCTCACGAGCCAGTCTGTGCCCGCTTCACTTGGGTGGTGCCTATACTTTTGTATCCCAGCGTTGGAAATATAAAAGGAATGCTGCTGTTTTTTTATTTGCAGATCTTGTGAGGGTGTTTGTGCCACATATGTGTGAAAATGATCTTGATCTCTGAAAATAGGGGACCGGGTAGACTTGTCGCTCGTGTGTGTGTTCTTGTGAGTGTGTGTGTGTGTGTCTGGTCTGTTTATTTTTTACGACCAGTCGCTATTCGTCTATTCTATGTTGGAGGAAATGGACCTGGTGGAGCTTTCACTGGTTTTGGTACCAGAGTTTTAAAATCCTCCATAAGATTTGGCACAATTGATATTGGAGCAAGTATACTATTAAATGAAAATAAACAGAAGCTGCCTCGTGTGCGTAAAACAGCAGATGTTTGCTTCCCGCCTATACGTATATATACATCTATGTAAATAAAATAAAAATACAATAAAAAAAGGATATTTGGTCTCATCTTATTTCTTTCTTTGGCAAAAGCGAAATCTCCACTTACTGAATCTCTACATAAAATAATGTTAAATCACATTTCAACTCATTTTTAATGATACAGAAATTAAGAGTAAAAATACAATATATCACAAACTCAATTTCAACGCACAAAATGATCAACTACGAACAATAGGCTATTCACAGATTTATGCCCAACATTTTGAAACCGATCCAGTTTTGTGTAAAATGGGAATGATATGGGAGCTTTAAACATAACAAATGCCTATCAGAGAAAACAATGGCGATTTAGATTCTCTAACTCAGAAATAACAAAGATTGAATAGTATTTGTATATATCCACAATAATGTGGCAAAGTGGGCTGTTTTTTCTAGGGGAAGTGCATAATTTATTTGAATTATTTGAACTATACGTGGGAGTATTTTTGGGGTATTGTGTAAATTAAATAAGAAATAGGGTTGAAATATTTACCATCATTATGTGTGTTTTAATCAACACATGAAAAAGCTTATTAATACACAGCCTTTTAAAATAACAGTCATTAAACACAGGGTTAACCCGCTTATTATAGTTTCTTAGTATAGCCTACTGTTAATCATGCAAAAACTCACGGTTAGAAAACACAAAAGGCTAATGCGAAATATGGTATCTATGCCTTTAAATAATGTACATGTATTATCAGTTCACAATTGATCAAATTAAGTCTGTTTATGTGCAATATTCTTAATAAATTAAGTTAGATTGTCTGTATCACGTTTGCAATTTCGAAACAGAAAAACACAGCCAAAATGCAAAGTGATATAAAGTATGATTCACTGCAGCCTGGATGCGTCTTGACGTTATCATACAAGAAACGCTAAGTAATTAAATCATTCAGCAGCAACATGCAGCAACAACTATGAGGAGTAGCTGCACAAGGCTTAGCCTGTTGTGTTCTACCCTGTGTCCATTTCCTCAAATGTAGGCACAGCCTCAATAGAAACAAAGTTGCATAAATCATTAACCCTACCATACATTGGCATGTCATTTTTCAAGATACATTTGACACCTATCTGCATTATAGCCAATGCATACATTATTTTGTTCAAGTCATAAAAAGATCTCAACATGGATCAAACATAAATCATCCCTGAATGAAATATCCTCCCTACAGCATAAGAAACTAAAGTCCTGCAGTCACAACAACAATGAGCCCTCGCCAAGGTGGCCGCCGGGCGCACATGGTCAGTCCAGACATGAGACATCCCAAAGTACAATGGACACACAGGCACACACTCTTTATTGGAGTGGCTCACACAATGTCCCGCCAAATAGACGCACATTTCAGCAAAGGGATACACGTATAACACGCACAAACATCATTGATTTGGCACTGAATTCTTAGTTATCTTGAGAAATGTTTGGAAGATAGCAACAATAAAAGTTTAGTCATCATTTAATGTTATTTTTATAGCATCCAAGATAGTATTTGATAGTGGATTTAAACCATCACTACATTCGATATGAACCCTCCCTTATAAGTCACAGTGATTCCTGGAGGTCCCTACTGCATTTTGGGAGTTGGCAGCACATTCTGAAGACTTTTCTCTGAGGTCATAATGAAGGTTCAACCCCCTGTTTACACTGGCATCTAAATTACGCAGCGCGAGAGAGAAAGAGCACATTTATTCCCCGGCCTCAGCGCCTGAAGCCTGGGTAAAGTAAGGAGAGGTCCATATAAAGTTATGCTCAGCTATAAATTTATATTGTTAATAGTATAAAATCTGTTATAAAACAGGCTGCTTAGACGATCTGCATGCAGCCATGTTAGTCTGGTTGATGATGACACGTGTTTAAAGTATACGGTTGTCAAAAAGTTGTCAAAACATAACAACCAATATGTTTTTGTGGTCAAAGCAGGGAACCACAGGGCGGTCCCACACTTGACTTTTCCATATTTTCTGGACGGTGGCCTGCGGTGTGATTATAAAGGATTGCATAAAAATAACAAGAGAAACGGACCCACTTCAAAATCCGAAACACACACAGGCAGCCACTAAAAGGTCTACTGTTAACTGGAAAGTTGAATTCCTAAGGTGTTCTTATAGTGCGCGCCTTTGACTCACACACTCGCCGTTACGTTTCAATTTCTGCGAGCTGCATGTGAAATCATTTATTGGCATGCAGGAATCTATATAAAACATATGAAGGTATGCAGTTTGTTTCATTCACAGGCTTGCAAATGCATGGATGTAGACAGGGGCGGACTGGGACTACAAATCAGCCCGGGACTCTTGACCGGCCCACTTCGGTACCGCTAGTAAATTGCCAACCGGGGAGGTGGGGATGCTAGTGACTTATCCGACCGGCCCACATCGTCCGACCGGCCCACTTCAGTACCGGCCCCTCGGGATTAGTAGGCTACCGAACGTCCCAATGGCCAGTCCGCCACTGGATGTAGAATAGGAATGAGTAGCCTACTCTCTTTAAAATAATTATTGCAGTAATCTTTGTGCCATTCTTATTCCGCTTTCCTACAAGTAACCACATGGTAAAAAAAAGACTTAATATTAACGATAAAACAAATGTAAGTACTCGTATACTTTTCCTATACGGAGAACTATACATTTTAAACCTGCAGCTCGTCATATTATTAACATCATTATTACCTGCATTTGTATCCCCATTGATGCTGTTGCTGATTTCTTTGTTGTTAGTAATCATCATCGTGAGGATACAATGGCATATTCAGAATCTGCCATTTTGGCCTACTGCTCCGTAAAGCACAAAGGCCGAAATACAAATATTACTTCCCAGTCTGTACTGCACCTCAAATATAAGCTGCAAATAGTGTATAATAAAATAGAAAACTAATGTAATAACATAATTTTTAAAATAATACAGTGTCCTGGGACGAAACGCTTACACCTGTTATATTTCAGAGGATTTGTTGTTTCCTTATTAAAAAAATTAAATGCGTAAACAGAGAACGCATGTCGCCACTTGCATTTTAATACTAAGATGCTGTAGTGAGTTTAAGAGATCTAGTCAAAACAAAACGAAAATAGTCGCAAACATTGAGTATCAGCTGACCTGCATTTAAAGATCGACCAATCGTCACAATGTATAAATAAAGGAGATATCTGCTTAAACAATTAAACTGGAAACATTTGTACTTCTTTAAAAACTGGATACTGAGGATTTTTAAAGGCATAATAAAACAGTAAGTTTATATATAAGATACTTGCACGTTTCGTTCAATGTCATTACTTATAAAGGCATCATCAAATTATGGAAAATGTAGCTATAGCTTTCCGCCGTTTTTTTAAATGTATAAATATGTGATGTAGAGATAGATCATTTTTAAACAGCATGCTATTTATTAACTTTCGCATTCATCTCGACTCATCCAATCGTAACAGGGCCGAAACATTTTCAAGATGTAAACTTATTCCAAAATCTTACTCAAAAATATTCCAAGACTTATTTCCAAACTGCTATCCATGAGTCACTCAAGTCATGGCAAACGCAATATAATGTATCATTCGACATAGCAAATCAAAAAGCTACAATTAAGAAACACAGCTCTCTGTCGGGGCTTTTAGTAACACACTTTCAATCCAATGCAAATGAATTTAATGTCAGTCTAAATGCTACATTGCACACGGACAACATCAGCACCTCCATTAGAGGATAGTTCAACAAATTATGCACAGAAATCACCTCAAATCTACCTCTGGCCAATCCATAAGCAGCTAAAATCGTTAAACATATTAAGAAACAGTGGGACATACACTTGCAGAACACTCTCTAAAAATAAAAACCCATTTTCAGCCAGGCAGACTTATAAATATCACCTTTCTCAAAGATGCCAGGGACGCAGCGTAAAGCATTGTATGCACTCTTGTGAAACGTCAGGGCTTTGCACCTGGTGTGTTGCATTGCTACTGCTGAATTGGTGGTAAGCCATGCCAATGATGTTTGCCCCTTTAATAGGGTGATACAGGCTTGATCTCAGAGGCTTGCTAAGCCATTTGTGTGATAGCTTCGCAGGATGGAATAGCGATAAAAGTGGGTCTTACAGCGCGGGGACCTCCAGCTGTACAGTCATCAGGACATGTTTCGCTCCAAGGTCAGCGAGTTAACTCTCTGGTAGCCGCGTCATCCTGTTTCAAGGCCAAGTTGAAGCAGCGGAGACGGGAGGGGCCACGATAATGAAGGAGAGGCTAGATGGTCTTTTCTTCCAGGTTCTGACTCCTTCTGAGAAACGCACTGCACCTCAGCTTGCTGCACACTGAACATCCACCAACTCCATTCATTCACACGATGAAACACTTTTTGTGCTAAAAAGCAAATATTCTGTCAGCTCTGCACTGCCAGGGCCATGGATTGGATTACATGCATACTGCGCAGGCTCCATGGTCAAGTTCAAGTTGGGCTGGCTAGTAAAACTGAGGGGGCGCATTCTGCAGTGTCTGCCGTGGGGGGCGCTCCCCCTCTTTGATCTCCCCCTGCAAAACTAGACACTGAAGCAGAGCCATGACTGCGGTCCACTTTCTGCACTTCTTCCGCCAAAAATGTGCAGAATTTGGACCAACATGTTTTTATCCAATGCAATGCATGATCATTCCTGCCTGTAAATAAAGTATAAAACGGTTCCACAATCAGCAAACTCTCCAAACCCATCCGCTGGCCTTCACTATCTAAAACACACACTATATAAGTGACACTACTGTAAACCCACAAGGTCATTCATCTGTTGCGCAAAACGCTTTCTAAGTGTTATCTCCGGATGATCACAAGATCCCATCTGCCCCGGACACAACCCATTGCATAACTCCAAGTAGCAAAACAATGGGACCTTTAGCATATCTGCAGTACTTCACTGAAATACTGCACGGTGACCCATCTTTATGATTTGGACTGAAACTACTATGTGTGCCTTTAAGAAAATATGCGTATACAGCTTCGGGAGTGATCTGCCTGAATCCAAAAAGCCTTTGTAACATACTAAATGCACTGCTATAAAAACATTTTCGATAAGGGAAATAATGCACAAGCTCAACCTTATTTTTTAACAACAGGCAATATAAATGAGCAGATTCATGAGTTTTACAGCATTCAACTAACCTTGAACCACAAAGACCAAAATCAAATAAATGCATTAGCTTTTCCTTCTTACTATATTTCCAGATATTTATAGTTTGTCTGAGAAATTCCTTCATTGCATTTCCAGTAGCCTAGTTTCTGTTCTTCAATAACAGCATGCAGAAAGATCTATGTATTCGTGCTATTGGTTCTGTCTAAGAAACACAACTCACTTCAGTTTTAATACATTGGGAGTTTACGTCACTTAACCAACATTCATTAAATCAAATGAGAGAAAGTTGGAAACAAAGGGAACTTTTTTTCTTATATACTTCGAGTTGTAGCTATGTTTGCAAAGCAGCCTCAGATAAAAGTTTTTACCAACTATGCCGAAAAGCAACAACATCCAATCGTCTGAGTGAGAGAGGTTTACTTTTTGCCTTTGCTGGCAAGATGAAAGAGTCGGGGGAGAAAGCCAAAGGAATTTCCCTCAGCTCCTCAGCTGGCTGGGGGAGGGGGCTGCCGCCGCTGGGCCTCTTACCTCTTTCGGACAGGCGAGGGCGCACAAGGACAGCGGAGGCTACTGGAGCTGCACAGCCTGACTGCATCTCCTCTGAGACCAAATGACTCACTCTCTCTACACGACATGGCCGTCCGAGTGTACCAGCAAAACCTACTGCTGCTTAATCTGATCACAAGTCGGGGGGAGAAGGCTGTTTCTAAACAGACCAGGTTATAAAGTATAATGCTATTTCAACAAAACTTGAAAACATATCGGAGGACAGAGTTAGGGTGTTATTATAAATCATATGTTTAGGTAAGGAACAGGTGCAGGATTGAATACAACAAAGCAGCTTAACTGATCACTAATGCTGCCCTAATATCTTGTTTTTCTTCAATTATACAAAGCTCCCAGGTATAATTTGTTTTGTATTACTTTATTATATAGATTAAGCATAATGGATAACATTTAGCATCACTTGAAAATGTGTGATAGCAAATGTCTCTATAATATTTTATGTGAAAAGGTGAGATGGCCCCCCTAAACAGAAGACAGCAACATATTGTATATTTATATGACTACTGTAGAAACTGCCTACTTAACTTTGTTTTCTGTTCACATGTAAATATAGAATTTACAATGTCAGATCACAGGATATTTTAATATTAACTAAACTTGTTATTCCCTTTGAATTTGGAAAAAAGGTACATCAAATGATTTGCTGCAAACAAATGGAAAGAAAACATATATAGTTAGATTCTCTGATATCAGACTAGCATTTAGGTTGTAGGCTATTTTGCAATCACATGTGTAAATGTTTTGGCCACTGAAAAAAAGTTAAATAAAATGGCAGCCCATTTTATTTAGGAAGAATAGGAGAGTGAACTCGATCAAAGCCTAAAGTGGCATTAACACCAGAAAACATTCAGTGGACATCATAGGTACTGCATCCTTTACAAATAATATCACGCATACAATGAACCAAGATTTGACACAACTGTTAAATCCACATGAGGTCAGGGAGAGTATATATATATGTTCTCTAAAGACACATGAAGTTATTTTGTGGGAGTTCCTCATACCTGCCACAGTTTCTAAATGTTATTAAAGCCATGAAGTAACTCTTCCATTATTATGTTTCATAATGTAGCACTGTAAGACTATTTAGAGTATTTAAAATTAGGAACCTAAAATAATAAAAAAGCCTCACCCATTACTGCTCTTTTTTAAAACCACTGTTACAGCTGCACGCCACACATTTGTATGTATGTGTGGTTCAAAAGTATTTAGGTAAGGGAGAAATAAGTGCATTTCAGATTTGTTTTTCAAATTAAAGATTATAAATGTAGGCCATACACACGTGTATATTCCTGATAATAATACAAAAGACAAAAATAATTAATTATGCTTTCTGCCGCATGAGTGCTGCTCTATTTTAAGATGATGACTTTTAGGACTTCATGTCAAATGGCTTCATATCTCTAAACTCTGACCGCAAGACTTGACCTTTGAGGACTTTACTTGACTCCACTTTAGGTGGAGATTAGGGAGGCACTAAAGGCAAAGAGAAGAGGGGGGTGCACTACATCGCGCATATAGAAAAATCACTTTGATTGATAGCCTACGTTTTATTTTGTTATTATCATAAACTCCACCATATGCATTGCAGCAGTTGAAACCGGTAAGATGTATTTCAATCGTAGACAAATGTGAACATACATCTTTTTTTAAGCTTTAAAAAAAAAAAAGTTTTTTCTGGAAATTGAAGATAGATATATATGTAAAAAAGATAGCTAGATACAACGAGATGGATAGAAAGATAGATTGCATGGCTGCCTTTTATGCCCTCTCTGACACCCCCCACCTCCATTTCGACGCTGCCGTCTGTTTACCCATTCCCAATCAATGGGTGTCGTCATCAGGGGGGGGGGGGGCATCATGACGACTGGCCTATTAAGAATGACAGCTCCGGAGAAAGAGAGAGAGGGTAAATGGTGATCCCTCCCAGAGCTCCCACTGCGCACTCTGGAGCGCTCCTCTCTCAGGGTCAGACCGGATAGCATCCCCTCTTTTCAAGAAGCCTCTCCTTTTCCTTAGGACTCAATCCCCCCACCCACCATCACTACACACACACACCCCTCCAACCTGAAAATCATCGCCTTGGTTTTGACGGCTCTTGCGAACACTTTTTTTAAAGTCGTGCTTGTGATGGAAAGCAGAGAGGAGATGGTGATGCTGGCGGAGGGAGGTCAGCTTGTCAAGAGCGCCTCCAGTTTGTCCGGAGCTATCGGGAGCCCCGCAAGAGAACCGCAAGGGAAGCCGGGCCACAGGAGCTGTCTGAGCCCCGGCGCTGCGCCCTACTCCCGGGACAGAGCGGAGCTGGTAATGGAGGAGAGCGCACGGAGGAATATGCGCGCCGAAATGAGGCCAGTTGGCAGGTCTTCGTCCGGAGAGAGACACCGGAGAGATCATCCCCACAAAGACGGCAGCAGCTCAGACACAGAGTCTGACTTCTACGAGGAAATTGATGTCAGCTGCACGCCTGAAAGCATGGACTACCCCACAGCTAAAGGTAGGCTGGGAGCCGGATGCCACTGCGGGTTTTCTGTGATTGCATGGTCGTGACAATGATCAGATTAAATACCAACGTGCATTATTGCAATCAGAAGCGTCAGTAAACACAATGACTCTAAAATGTGCATTTATTATATCTAAAACGGCACGATAAAATCAAAATGGTCATCAATGCAATGCACTAGCGTCAGTGACATAAGAATAAAACCGCAGTCGGTGCTGCACAGCTGTTCTGTGAAGAGACCAGTGTCGCTGGAAACACGGTGAGGTGACACCCACAATCTTATACATTTTCTCCCTCTGAGTTTGACTGGTAACTCGTACAAAGCAAAGCCTATGTGTGCATTCATGAGGAAGAATGCAGGATTTTATGTAAACCGCAAGCAAAAACCAAAAGAGAAGGCCACTAACATAGGAAATGTTGGGCATCTTCTTGGACACAATGACTTAAGACTGCAATGTGCGTACAAATATGTTACATCCTACAATGACAATATTTGAATAGACATTCAGATTATTATAAATAACTAAGTATTTCCAGCTCTATTTACCTCAAACCAAACAGGTGGACTTATACCAACGAATGACAACAATACAACCTGGTCTGTCCTTATTTTAAAAATGATGCTTCAACAAATCAAAATAGCCTACTCTGAAAAAAATATGAATACAAATATTAGCAGGTAGATGTTAAGAGAAAATGAAGAGTTGTCTGAGCTAAAATTATGTTAGGAAGACCCTTCACAATTAAAATGACGAACAGGGAGGTAAAAACAATGAAATTAGCAAGCCTCATAGGAATATAGCTTATTAATTACGAATCGAATGAAATAAATTAAATATTTCGATGTGTTTTGGGTGGAATCTTTTCTTCTGAATGTGTTTTAAGCATGCTTATTAAATCTGATTAATTATTCTGTATACTGTTTCAGGTCGAAATGGGGATTCTCCAGGTCACCCGTCTGAGACTTGTGCTGACCCGGGAAACATGGTCCAAGGACCGGGATCTATGTCCTACACAGCGGATCAGATTCGCCGGTACCGGACAGCGTTCACCCGGGAGCAAATCGGACGGCTGGAGAAAGAATTTTACCGGGAGAACTACGTATCCAGGCCGCGGAGGTGCGAGTTGGCGGCCGCCTTAAATCTACCTGAAACCACCATCAAGGTAAGATGCTTCAGTCTCAAAGGAGCAGAGCTGAATCAGGCCTCTTGCTCAGTATACACGACCACATATTCGAGCTTGTTTTTGGAAAGCTCTATCAAAACGAAATCTCGCAGAACTGCACATAAAATCAAATATTTCTCCAATTAATTTGCACAGTCTAAATGCAAGAAATATTGCAAAAACACCACAAAGTAAGCGAAAGACAAGCTCATAACCAAATATCGAGAATAACTTATAATTTGCAGGATACATGCACATATACATGGTTTAACCATGCACAGGCCTTGATTTTTTTTTGTATACATATTTGTTTCTGTTTTCAACGAACAAATGCACCTTGTGAGAAATAAACGTCCATATAAATCACAAAACTGAATTCAAGAACTCTTTCTAGCCTGCATTTCAAGTCGTGCGTAAAAGCGGAAGTACTATGAACTATCTGCTTTTGTTATTGTTGTTTGTCTTTGGATCAGTGTGGCCTGTGGTTAATATTTGACTCGGTGTGTCTCTGTCTCTGCCAGGTGTGGTTTCAGAATCGCAGGATGAAAGACAAGCGGCAGCGTCTGGCAATGACGTGGCCTCACCCTGCAGACCCGGCCTTCTACACCTACATGATGAGCCACGCTGCGGCCACGGGGAACCTGCCCTACCCCTTCCCAACCCACCTGCCGATTCCTTACTACTCCCACCTTGGTGTCGGAGCTGGCTCGGTTCCAACTGCCACCCCTTTCTCAAACCCCCTGCGCTCCCTCGACAGTTTCCGGATGCTGTCTCATCCCTACCCGAGGCCGGAGCTCCTGTGCGCCTTCAGACACCCCTCCCTGTACCCGGGTCCGCACCACGGCCTCGGACCCGGAGGAAGCCCCTGCTCCTGTCTGGCCTGTCACTCAAGTCAATCCAACGGCATCTCAACCAGGCCCTCTGGCTCGGACTTCGCTTGCTCCCCAACTAGCAGGACTGACGCTTTTGTCACTTTCACGCCTTCAGTGCTCAGCAAATCTTCACCTGTGACATTAGACCAGAGGGAAGAAGTGCCTCTGACCAGATAAAACCAAAACACACCAGCTGTAGTTATATATAAGCATTTAACATAAGCTTTTTTTAACATAACAGATTATATGATCGGGACTGAAACAGCATGAAGAGGTAGCCTGTTAGCAGTGAAAACCAGCTTAAATCCGAGGCAAGATAATTAGCCAGATCTTCAGCTATGTGACGCACAACTGATCTCCCATTACTGAAAAATAATAATCCCATTACAGAGCCAGAGCAATAGGCTGAAATGTGACGACATGGACACAAATTAAATGTTCGGAACATTCATTTGATAATTGACAGAAAGGGGAATCCAGAAAAAAATAAATGTGAGATGGATTGGCGTTAAGTTTTTTATTATGGCTTCTCGTCTTTTTACGCGTCCAAATTGACCTACGTGTATTGTTAGTTACGCGAGAATGATGCTTTCCATGTCTCTTTTTAACAAGGGGATTTGTTAACAGACTGCGGCCGTCTCATTATAAAGCAGCTCTCCACACCGGGGCCCTCCGCGGCGGCCCGGCCCGAAATGTGCAGATGCTAGTGAAATTATTAAGTGATGTATATGTACGACCCGGCGATTTTTGAGTGTTGAATTAATGATAATACCAGGAAGGGATCGTTACTGCCAAAAGGTAACAAGGCGCCGAGGGAACGGATTACTACAGCCAGCACGGTTTGAAGAGGGGGGAAGAGAAGAAGAAGGACCCAGAAGAGGATGGAGAGAGAGACAGAGAGAGGACAATCAAAAATGATAAAATAATAAATAAATAAAAGTGAACATTTTAAGTATATAAAACACTCTTTCAGTTCCCTCCCTTAACGATACAAGAGACAGTTCTTCTATGAGATGAAAATGTGATTAATATATGCCTATAGGCCTCTTTTTAAATATTTTTATTGCACTGTGGCGCCAGTTTAGTGGCTGTTTGTGGAGAAAGCGGACTAACAAGTGACTGTTTGTTTTGTTTTCTTATTTTTACTGAGTTGTCCTATCGTCTAATTTGCAATAAACACTGTCAAAGAATCAATGAAGGAATTGAGTATTTTTTTCTAAACGCCTTTATGATTCATTCAAAGAGCCCGTATACAGCACAACTGAGAAAATGAGAATTTAAAAACAGTATCTCTCAATAATTCAAACCAAGACAACAGAATACAAACTGATTTAAACTAGTATTTTCTTCAGGTATTTTTTCATTTGGGTGGTTAAGGATTTTCTACAATTGGTCTACCTCCCCCCTGCAATAATAAAACTAATTTGGTTCTCAAGTGGTTGGTGTCACAACACCAGAGCGCGCCCATATCTCTTGATGGGACTGCTAGATTGCCCGTGACAGTTAAGTGGTCCCTGGGCTCCGTTATAGCCACTCATATTTTCTCTCCGACTACTTAATAGACAAGACAAAATTAGTTGTCTGAAGGTATTGGAAATGCAAAGAGATCGATGATTCGCAGAGGCCCGCCACCAATCTTAATTGGCCGCATTTGACCATGGCTGCGCAAATTAAAAGAGTTTTCTGCGCGTAATAGGATTGGAGGGGTGCTGTGGCCCTCAGAGACACACAAATAACATTTTTAAACGGTTTTTTACTCCATGCATGGGAGAGATTACAAGTGATTGCAGTAATGTGTGGAGAGATGGCTGCATTTAGCGTTGGCCAGAGCCCACCTGGCAAAACGATTGGCCTATTGCGTAATTATGCAACTATAATCTAACAAACAAGATTGCAAAGCTTTTTGATTAATATTTTTAGCTGAGATACTGTCCATCAGCCTTAATACTAAATAACAACTGGAAAAGCAAATTCATCAAGTCCTCCATTAACAACTGTGCAAAATGGAAAACGACACAAACACATGTTTTATAAAGAACTACATTTTCATTCTCCTCTCATGCTTTCTTAGGTAAAAGGTTCATCCTAATCAGACAGGACTGCACCCACACACACCGCACCGCTGAGCCCCCCTTCTCCCACTACTGCCTCCCGCACACGCGTTTGATTGATGGCCTTATTAACTGGAGTTCTTGTAAGTGTGACCGAGCTGATTAAAATGCATATGTTTGGAATAATACACCGTTTAAGCCGCCTGGGTCGGGGCGAAACCACAAGGCAGATTTATGTAAACTATCAGCCGGTGTCTTTAAGCCTGATAGGGACACGGGTCATGCAGGAAAATGGCTTTGGTTTGTGCATAATAAAACTGTGCCATAAAAAAAGATGAACGAATCAGGCTAGCGGATTATTCAAGAGACGCAGTCTCTCCAAACTTCTAGTTTCATAGCGGGTTCTTTTTAAAGCTTGGATCTGATTTGCATCTGGTTACACAGGAGCAGTAGCACTATACGATCATCTTCTAAACCCGCGCCACACTGTGCCAGAATGACACATTAAAGTGAGGCGAATTACAACCACATTTACTGAGCCACGCATATGGACCCTCATTTCCCCTCACTGCATAAACTATATGACTGAATCCTCAACGGCCTAATCCAGCATCAACATGCCATTTAATCGCTGAAAGATTGCGTATGACTGAGTTTCAAGATATGATGGGCTCATAGATTGCGCACATAACACCAATTACATCAGCCGTATAAGATCCTATTAGTGAGAATTGGCTCAGGGCTCCCCAGCTCCCACAACTAGCACAAAGCGTTTTGATAGGGGCGGTGCACTGCAGCTGTCGACCGACAGCAAATTCAAAAAAAGAAAAAAAAGAAACACCAAATGGATCTGTGGCTGCTGCTACCGCTGTTTAAATTGGATTACATCCTAATTTACAGGCCCTTGTCGTAACGCAAGGGGCTGGCGGAGGCGTGGACGGACCAATCACACAGTAATGATGATGAATGGGAGATTAATGCGCATACAAGCAAGACAATTTAAACCTTCATCTGTTTAAATAGGCTTCCAATATCATTTGGAAACGGGGGTCACGTTAAATCAATCGGGGGACGCGTGAAAGTCATTTTCGGCGGCGTGTTTATCAACCTTATTTACGGTGCACCGGAGACAGCTAGCCTATATGCAGCTGGAAAATGGGCCGGCTGCTACGTGCTTATGTGACATACAAGAGCAACAAAAACAGAGCAGGATGGATTTCGCATATAAAAGGATCCACTTATTTAGCTCTGTTCAAATCAGGAACCGAACATGTTTCTTAGGGTTTCTGCAGTCATGCTACCTTGTGGACTAAATTAAAATCTTTAATCCAAATGAACTCACAACGTTTGTCTTTGTACAGAGATTAACACATTAAAAAGAGGGTAGGATTCAAAGACAGATAACAATAAACCTCGCACATTGAAAATGATATGCATGTTTTAACAAATCCCCAACTCCGGTTGGGATTTAATCATTGTAATTAATTAAATTATAGCCTATCTTCGGCAAAGTTCACAGCCACACACAAGCAGGGCCTATCGAAGGGTTTGACATGCCCTTTTGCTTCACAATTATCTTTCCTATCAGCACGAAGTGGATTAGTATCACAGCGGACACCACACCAGCTCTAACATATTCGTAGATATCCACAAATGCAAACCATAGAACACAGCAACACCACAATGTAATAAAGGCCCAAAGCCTCACACGCGTCAATACTGTATTTTGGCGGCCTGCTGAAACCATAACAAGCCGGAAGTTTCCCTCATTTGAATGTATGTGAAGTGGGAAAGGAAACACAAAGGAAAGAGAACATTATACAAAGTAGTGTTTGCTTACATGTGTAAATGATGTCGTGTGGGGGGGGGACCGTTGGGCATATGACATCCGCACATCACATATTAAGTATTGCAACCGTGGGGATTTTCATTATCGGACATGGCATGGTAACAGTTTCAAACAGAGTGACGAGCTGCCCTTTTTTAGATCCGCGCTGCAGGTAAGAAGTTGGAAAATACCATGTGAGCGGGGCATAGAAACTAGACTAATCAATAATTATTAGAAAAAACACATTAAATGTATACCTACATTCAAATATATGTTTACAAGTAAAACTGTATGTCGGCCTACTTAATAACCTGTACATACATTTTTTATTAAACCAATAAATTAACACAAATTGACACTGTCTCTGCAATATCTACTCCCCTACCAATTAACGTGGTCTGGTCCTTGAGCTTTTAAGCAGGTGTGTGGCCGTTTAACCGGCATATGCGACTGCACTTGCAGCCAGGAATACGGAAGTGGTAAATCCGACCAAACATTTCTGCTTCGTTTAGTTTGTTTTTCAAGAAACAAATAAACATATACACTTCATGTCTTCAATCTAAAATATCCATCGGAAAAAGTAAAGCACTACACTATGTATGTGAAATGGTAAGCAGAAAAAATAAACAAGACGAAATCTCCGTTCAATCAAACCTTTGCCTAGGTTTTATATTTTAATCAATTGGCTATTAATCATCAAGCTAAGGTAGTAAGATACTACTACTATTTTATAGTAGACAATACATTAATATCATTCTCACTTTTGATTTGATTTGAATATACATGTGTTATTTGTCAACTTCAAGCTAGAATTCTATGACAAATAATCACTACTTTTACATTTATTTTAAATGTGAAAATATTTGAGGTTGAATGTAGTCAGCTTTATGTTCTGTATTCAATGTGCTTACATATAAATAGTCTGAAATGTGTTGTGGAAAAGATCCTTAGCATGTACATTTCAAGAACATTACAAATTAAAGCATATTGAGCAGCAGCACCACTGTTGTTAACATGCAACCATTTGTCTGCACAATGAGAGATATCATTATTTGAAGACTTGGCATGTTTCTCTTACTACAGTTTGTTCAGACAAGATTGTACCCAAGTTATTTTGCTTTTTTGTAACTATAGTTATTGAGGGCTTTCAACATTTTACGTGTTAATGAGCTTCTGTTACTTATTCAGGAAAAGGGAACAGAATTTGAGGGAATTAAAAAGATATAAGACTTGATTTCAGCTCCCCAATCTCCACTCATTTTCCGGCTCAGCTCTTGAGCAGAAATAGATTTGTGAGTGGCTTGTTGTTGTCCTATTTTAACAACTAAATACATGTTGTGGTGTTCTGTATAGGGCCCTATAATTTGTACAGGAATATTCATTTTGTTCTCCTTCTGATCTGAATCAAGTTGTCAAAGTTATAGCTTCTTGCAAAAATGTAACATCAAGTCTTGAATATATTTGAGAAACCAGTTGGTTTGATTATATTGAAATGAAGGGCTTGAACAGGGCTGGTTAGAGTGTCACCTCTTGAGAAACAGCTATTAGGATGATGGGTGGTGAACCAGAACAGTCTCCTGGGGGAACCCTATTTGGATCGAGGTGTTGATCTTTCCTCGTCTTTATCCTCTTAGCCATCATTAGTTCTCGGTTTTGGAGACATTGGAGACTTGGATAGAGAATTCAAATATTTGAGTATTGATTTTAAAAACCACACACACATCAGACTTCTTTAGTTGTAGCAGAGAGAACAATCTCAATAGATTTAAGATACTTAGAGGATGACAAAAGATTTACATTTCTTTTACAAAAGTGTGTTTTTTAATTTTAATTATGGGGAACATTTTCCAAAATATTGGGAAGTATAGTGATAAGCTGATTATGGAGTACAAATGGCAGTACAGACAGTACCCAGACGCAAACAACACACTACAATTCCTTACATACAGTCAATGTACAGTATGAGCAAGCAGGTGTTTAGCATCATGCTTTATGGATTATGAGTCTTAAACAAAATGTTGATTTTCAGACTGGGTGTTTAAGCCAGCAGTTTTTTATAATTATTCCTAGTTTTCCCAATGTAATGCTCTTCATATTTCACCTTGTACGTGGCCCCAACTTCAGTCAGCTTCATAAAGGACTTTTGCTTTCTCCAGAATGAAGCACTTCCTTTACCTTTGATTGGTGGAGCAGGGAATGAAAGAAACAACGACAACGATTGTATGTGTAAACCCTCGTCATTCACCAGTAAATTCACAGGTAAGGCAACTAAATTGTCCTCGTTTCTGGACATATAAAGAAACAGTTACCAATTTTGGGGGGGAGAAGAAAATGTATCAAATGAGAAGTAAAGAAGACAAACCATATACATAATGTATTTGTTGTCTTATCTGTACAGACCACAAACAAGAAGGTAGGGTGAAAACTTTTTTTTTTTTTCACAAAGCAGATGACTCAAACTACAATGCTAATTTAAGAATGAGTAATAACAATGAGGACAGCAGCTGCACATCAACCTCACAGACTAATGGCATGTCACTTGCTGCCTTTGTATGCCCTTCATTTCTAGTAATTGGTATCCAATCCTTTCATTATAGCCATCCCTAGGGAAAATCAAAGTATTGAAGTAATCCGAAGATCAGCAGCATACTAGGTGAGATTTGACTGTTTAAATCTATTTAATATTACATTTACAGCAATTTGCCTTGATATAACTATATCACAAGGGATATTGATTTATAAAGCCTTTGAAATGTTTGCATTATAAATTGTATGATATAATTGCAAAAAAGTATTTTGTGCAAAGACCAAAGTAAAAGCACAGGGAAAGCAGGAAATGCAGATTACCTATAAATTAATATTGCAGTGATGATGTTGACATAAGATCAGTGTTCCCTGTCTACTAAGGGGGCTATACAGTGGAACTATTTTAGATTTCAGCTTTGCTTTTGTGCAAAGTGTCTGAATCCATTAGTTGATCACGTACATTTTCTAGTGCAGCTCATGATTTCTCTCTTTCTGAACTGCATGACTCTCCGTCCTTTCGTTATTTGTACTGATGCACAAATCCATTTGAAAGCTGCAGTCCCAGTTACAGTCCTTACATTGTATCTTCCTTATCAGCCCTCCATTACACTGATAGTGGTAGAAATCCCTTCACTGCAGCTCAATATAGCAAAAAAATGAAATCACTGGCCAGACAGTGTGAAAGAATGAGTGCAGATCGTATAAGCGTTAGGACATCAGTGTGTTTGTGTGCATATATAGAGAAAAGTCTCTAATGGTCACTACTTGGGGTTGAAAATACAATATTTGACAAAGTGCTACACAGTATAATATATGCATTGTGTGTACATGCATGGCCTTGTTCACCACACATGGAGAAACCCCAGGCTTAGTTTAGTAAGACTGTTCTCCCCTGCTCCTCTGATGTACAATTGTCACTTATTGTCCAAGTAATGGCCACATAATGGCCAAGTGTGACTTTATTGATAGTGCTGGGAGGACATCAGACACCAAGGCCTCCCAAAAGTCTTACTCAGCGCTGTGATGATGATCAACTTATTAAATTAAATTTGATTGTTCAGCTGCTTTCCCCATGAGATATTTTTCTTGTTTTTGTTGAAACGCTCACGAAGCACACCACATTGTGCGATATTGTTTAAAATGATTGAATAAGCACTTTGTTTTATGACTGAGTGTTATTATTTTACAACCCTCACGGCAGCCAATGGCTTTGCAGATCAGTCCAATTCTCTCCACACCTCATTTTATTTTACTGCACGCTGTACACTTTACTGCTCGGCATCGGCGGTGGCTGAAGGCGACAGGAAAAGTTTTGCTCCTTCTTTCCCAGAGAAATAGCAAACAGACTCCAGAGAAGAGTGGAAGAAAAAGCATGTTCCCACAGTCTTATACTGAACTTGCTTCACTGAAAATGTAAATGTCCCCTCTGTGGGACGGATAAAGGTATTCTGATTCTGATTCTGAAGTTGTATTTTACAGTGGGATTTCTGGCTGAGACTGAGGCTTATTTGACGTCTTCTGCCATGATCAGCTCTAAGGTTTGACATCTGTGTGGGCCGTTGGAGTCGGAGTGTGTATGCCTGCTTGTTGGTGTGTGTGCCTGTGATAGAGCACCTCATTGCTGCCGTGATGTATCCTCATTATGCCTACGTCCCATGACCGTCACACCCAGCCTACTGGTCCTCTCCTGGAGGATTGAGGTGTCTGGGCTTCCCCTTCTCTCTGCTCCTCCATCTCCCAACCCCCTGCCCTTCTGACTCACACACTCCCATCCCCCAACCTGCACTCAGTCTGAAGTGCTGAGTCGTCCTGCTGACCTATGACTGGTGCTGACCAATGGCTGTGGTTTGGCGATGTTAACTGAACATGAAGAGCTTACTCAGAGCTGCATTGAGGGTCAAGTGTAATGACCTCAAAAGAAAGATATTGAGAGAACAAACAGGATTGGACCTGAATACTTTTTATAGAATAATGTCTGATAAGGAAATTGCTTATAAACCCCTCCTCAAAATCGCAATTGTCCAATAGCTTAGTGGCAAAGCTGATTTCTTCGAATGTTAAATGGGTGTATTAGATGCATTTGATGAAGGATTATAAGTGAAGTGTGCCATGCTGCCTTGGTGATGTCTGGAAAGCATGGAGGTGTCTGGCAGCTTTTGTTATCTGCCTGATGTCTACTGCCTTTACCATCAGTTTGTTGTCCAATCAGAAGGCAAAGATAGCATTGCAACACTCATTGCAACTGACAGAAACTGATCATTTTCTAGTAATGCCTACTTGTATGATAATGCTGCTGGACCCCGCTTGACTTGACAAATGCTGCAGGTGTGCAATCGAGGTTGTATTGTTGCAAAACTGCAAAGTACTCAATGCAGTTTGTCTTTGGCTTTTTAACGTTATGTCAAATTTAATGTACCTTGGTAAAATGCCTCTCCTGCTTTGTACGCTATTCAAAAGTGGTATTTTTACACTTTTGTTATTGTGGCTACGTTTCTGGCCTAGCACCCATATGGTTGAAATTATGCTCACAGGTTAGCTTAAAGGATTTTGTTTTATCCTTTAATTTGTTGTGTAGCCTGTGAATCTGGCCTAATGTTGGCTATAGGTATTTCCCCCTGTGCATTTATTACCTCTGCTTTTGTGGACGTAGGAGCCTGAGCGTGTGTGGGCTTAATTGACAGTAAGTAGCCTATATACGCCTTCCTGTCATAGTTTATTTATTCTATTTTATGAAATGTCCCCATGTCAACGTTGATTGCGTCTCTGTTTATCATTCTCAGCCCTATCCCTGTCTATAGAGATGAGCCACTAGTCACAATGATGACTCTTTACCTGTGACTTGTTAGCTTTAGCCTCAGTCTTACAGCATTTACAAGTGCATATTTAAGGATTTTTACAAGATATAAAAGACATTAATAAAATCAGCTGGAGACAACATTTTAACCAACTCACAGAGGTAGCATTATGTTACAGTAATCCGCTAGCGACAGTTATATTTTTATTTGGCGCTGTTCTTGGCCATTGGCTATAAATTAAATGCTTGTGTTGTCTACCTCTGTCTCAAATCAAAGACCCTTCGTTGTGTAATTTAATAAGACGTTTGTGTGGCTAATCTGAAAAAGATAAGCATTTTGATAAGTGCCTTAAACAGGAACGCAACAGTGCATGAGTGTGTACTGTCTGTGTGTTATGGAAAGATAACTTTGGGAGGTAAGGTTACACCATGGGAAAGAGAGCAGGGGAGATGGTGGTACCAGATAGTGAGAGCATCAGAAGAAGAGCTAAGAGCATGTGCTTAGTGCCTTAATGGACGATTTCAAAGAACTCTCACACTGTTTGGCTTGGAGCTGACCTCCCCACAACTATAAAACTGTTGTGACTGTCAAGGCACAGGGTCAGCAGTGTGTGTGTGGTGGGGGGGGGGGGTGGATAAACAAGCTTGCCAAGGGTAACAAAAACATGATTCAACAGAAAAACCTTTATCTGTAGGATTAAAGTGTCTGTTCAAACTATTATACGATGACATGGCTCCAGGATTCAGCCTCACACGGTAGTCCTGATTCATCCCTAGATACACGATTACTTTTCCTGATTATGTGAAATGGTTTGATCACATGTACTGTTATTGTTAAATCTTATATAAATAGATTTTTTTACAAGAGAAGAAAGAACCATACACTGCATATTTTATGTATTTTCAGCTATTCTGTTGATAATTGGATAGTAAATTGTCGGAGTTTCTTCTGATATTTTATTATTTTAATTTGTGTTCTTTATGAGTGCATATCAATTGCACAGCTTTTAATTCATAATGAACTCGGGGAAAATAATTGTTATAATTGTGCAACTGAATTTAAAGTAATACAATAACTGATTACGTTTCAACTTGTACCCTTTTCAGGACAACAGGGTTACTTGGGTCTCCTCTGGCGAACAGGAAGTGAGACGTTTTGCTTCTGGCAGAGGCTGCAGTTGTGAGCTGAATCAATCAAAGCAGAGCTGCTTAGTTAGCATATTTTAACAAGAGAAAGCTGGACTGAAAGCGTAAGAAGAAGAGTGGATTTACAGCCAACGCTGGAAAGGGCAGACTCTAACTCAATACCAAAGATGGCAACAAAATTAAAACAATACAATCTCAGGTTACTATATTCAGTGGACAACATGTCCTTACACATATTTTGTAATGCAAATCTCCCTTTATAGCAGTCAGATCAACCTTTAGTTAGTAAATAGACATGGATGAATGGCCAGCTGGTTTAATAAGACAGACAGACTGACGCTAACAAACCTGTGGCGTCTTCAAGTTATGACTCACACGCCAGGAACCCAGATTAAAAGGGGACGGAGGGAGTCCTGGTTTGGTCAACTGAGGGGGAGGAAAAGAAAGGGAGGAAGAGTGGAAGGGCTTAAGGCGGAGAGAGTCTTTGTTTTATGGATATGTGTTTGTAATGTCTGTTCTTTTTTTACTTTGAATAGGAAGCCTGAAATAAGTAAAATATTTAAAAAGAAGTAAACGAACACAGAGATGAAGGAGAACAAGAAACACAGACTGTGGGAATGAGGGCTGAAGAGATCAAGAGAAAGATGGAGGTAAGGAAGGCGGACACAGTTTATGGTGATGCTCTGTTAGCGACGGCTGTCTGCTGGATGAAAACAGGGCCTCTTTAACTCCTCGTAGGTTAATGGAACTTTTATGAGTTTGTCCTGCAATCATGTAACCCCTGGCGTCTCCTTTCCTCTCTGTCCTTCTCTCTCATTCCCTCGCTGTCTTTTCTTTTTTCCCTATCGCAGGGCAGATCAGAGGTGAGCCGCTCCTGTGTTTCTGTAAACACTGCTCTCTCTCTGCACTGGGTTTATGGAGACAGGACCAGTTAGGAGGAGGTTTAAGATGGTGGGTGACTCACTGGTCTGGTTTAGTTTACATTAGGTAAAGACTTGTTTAGGCAGTGGTTAGTATAGTCAGGTGGGGAGTATGGACAGCAGCTGTTTAATGGCCGCCCAGTGGTCTTCGCCAGTGTGGGAAATAGCTAGTCCCTAGTTCAAGATAGTGGCAATGGGTGATTCCTTTATTAAAAAGTGGCAGCTCATTTGGTTTATTACAACTAGATTTGCAACCCCAGATACCAAGACTTCGACGGCACCCCTCGTCCAAATCCCACAACTAAAAACTCTTCCACAACTTGGATAAAAGCAGTTAGATGTAATGTCTGTCAAAGCAAGGTGCATTAAGTACAAGAGAGGAGGGGGGGGGGGGTGTCTGTTGGTGTGGTGGATTGATGGAGATTGGTGCAGAAAGGCGATGGGAACCCGACTAGGTCTCCCCATCATAAAGCACGGCTGAGGGATGAACGGCAGCAGGCCAGACGCAACTTTTAATGCTCGGCCATGACTCACACTGACTGTCTGTAATGAGTTTCATTCACTTCCATCATTTGAGTGTCGATTGCGATCATGGGGCTATCTAAGAGACATGATTGACGGGATGGAGTCACACGTGTGGGGTGGGAGAGTTGTATAAAGGAGGACAGAAGGGAGCTGGACACTGATGTTGATTTTAATATGTACGTGCAAAAGTGGGCCGCGGTTGTATTAATGATGAAGGACAAGAGTCAAAGCTCCATTTCTAAACTATAACACTAATCTAACAAGGCTGAATTTGCCTCAAACTTCTATAAGTCTTTTCTTCCATTTCCATTTCAACGTTGAGACACAACACACTATTAATGAGCCCAAAAAAGGTCTTCCCAGCCCTTTTCTTGTTTCCTTAATCCTCAATACCTTTAGGGGATAGCTGCTCCTGAAGCACATGGCCAAAGACAGGCAGTTTAAAGATGATAATCAATATTGATCCCAGTTATAGAGTGAGTGTGGGGCGATGAGAGGGGGAGAGGGGCATATCTGATCCGTCTGGATGTTGATAGGATCAATGAGCTTTAGAGGATCGAGGATGGATGGTTCCTTGTGTAAAGGCTCAGTGGGGGTGACAAGGCCAGAGAGATTACACAACCTGGGCTCCATGTCTCTAACATAATCTCTCTATTTCTACCTTTTTTTCTCCATTTGCCAATAGCCCTTTAATATCCGAACACTATAATGAACATGGGTGTTAAACTACATGCATTAACAGTCTGTGTGCAGGGCCGATGCTGGGGTGACAAACAAGCCTTATATTACTCCCACTCATGGGTATTGATTCGAAGGCAATAAGGTGGTAATCTGCGGGGCAGTTACATTAGGAAGACATGACATACACACACCTTTTTCTTTTTTATAGACCAAGAACATTATTAATAATTTTAAAGGGTGCACACGCCAGACTCCGGATACCTCCTTTTGAGACTGTGGAATAATTAAAGTAGGAAGGAACTTGGCATGGTGGAGAAAAGGCACAATTGAAAAGTGTGGAGGCTTCTCAGAATAGCTGAGGCCGACTGTTGGACTCTGGCCGTGGAGGAAGAGATCCCTCCCAATCGCTCATGCTTACTTGTGACAGTAACAGAGCTTTTTCTATTCTAATAAAGCCTGTCCTCGCTATATTTACCTGCTTAGCACAGTCCAGTGCTCTGGGGCCACTGTGACCTGCCTGCCCCTTCCCTTGAGTGTGTGTGTATCGGAGGGAGACATAATGGTGACTTAGCACCTGGACACGTCAACGTTATGTAGATTCAGCGATGTTGATACAGCATCTGAATTGGCAGTGAATGCAAATATTTATTTGTGGCCCACTCTTGAGAGAAGGTGTGTGTGTGTGTGTGTGTGTGTGTGGTGTGTGTGTGTGTGTGTGTGTGTGTGTGTGTGTGTGTGTGTGTGTGTGTGTGTGTGTGTGTGTGTGTGTGTGTGTGTGGTGTGTGTGTGGTGTGTGTGTGCGTGCGTGCGTGCGTGCGTGCGTGCGTGTGGTGTGTGTGTGTGTGTGTGTGTGTGTGTTGTGTGTGTGTGTGTGTGTGTGTGTACATCATGAGAGAGAGAGATGAAGATTCAGCTGTGCGGGTGAGAGTGTCGGATTAGAGATGACAGCCAAGACCGAGGAATCCCATCATTCCACGTCCAGGGAGCGCTCCATTCAGCCAGTGACACAGCCCTCTGGGGTGGGACATGAGGAGGGGGGTCACTTACGCCCTGTCAGGGGGTCTTATGACCTGATGGATATGGCGCTACGGGATGCAGGGAACACACTGAATATTGCCTCTTGCATGCACTGTCATCCAAGAGAAGGACTCACTGACATCAGTGCTGCAGGACGGACGACTCTTATAGCATGTCTAATTTTCTTGTATACTGTCTTTTTGCTTTACCTCGTTTGTATGTTATTGTGAGTTCCAGGACATAGTCAGAACCGCACAGATGGTCAGATGAGCACAAACACACTTTGCAGGATTCCACATGACAGTGTTGAGCAGCTCTCCACAGCTATCATTGAACTGAAAAGCCCCAAAATTGCATCTTCTTTTATTAGAATGGCATAATAACTATCCGTCAACTCAGCCAGCCAACCGTGTCTCTCCCTCCTGACGCCCACAGCCAATCAGCTGCCTCGATATTTGAGAGCTAATTTGTCACAGTCAGCAGCGTCCCTCCCATTTCTTCGTCTCCCTGAAGTGAGTGTTATTGTCATCCCAAGTCTCTACGGATGGTTTTATCATTCCTGCTTAGTACAGCACTGAGACATGTGACACACACACACACAGACAGACAGACAGACACACTAACACACACACTCATATGCATCTTTCTTTCCACCCACACCAACCACTCTAGAAGCATGTGATGCCTTTTTATAAGCGTTTAATGTTGCTGCTCTTTTCTCTATATATATTCCTTGCACACATACAGTCAATGATTGCTGTATGTGTGTGCTGTTTTCCTCCACTCTGCTCTAAACGAACCAATTATGGGTGTTTATGTAGCTTTAATGCGTGTAAGCGTCAGGAGAGAAACATTGCACCGCTCACCACCTAATCAATGAGGCCTTGCATGCTACACCACCCCTCACTTCTCTCCGCTCTCTCAGCCTCTATCACATCATTCCTTCCTCCTCAGTCCCCCTCACTTTCTTCCTCTCTCTCTCCTTTTCGCTCTCATTCCTTCTCTGTTCAATTAGCAAGAGACAAGAGTGAGCTATCAGGTCAATTGGCCATGAAGAGAGCTTTAAACAGAGCAAGATGAGGCCAGATGCAATGTTCAGCTGGTGTATTTAGAGTCTTGAAATGTTGGATTAGCATTTTTCATCGTGCTACAGTCCTGCACCTTCTAAAAGGAATGTTGTTAAATCCTATAAATGAATACTTTATGCTGTATTTAGTTTTGTAAGTTATTTGTGATATTCTAGATTTGTTTTACAATAGGATTATAGGGTTGTTTCTTGGAGTTGCTTGAAACGATACATGAAAAGACAAAAGAAACTGAACTGATACACTGGATTTTATTGAGGATGATATGACCGATCCTCAGTTTCTTCATCCATGACATAGCAGTGCAGTATATAGATGTACAATTGGATGAAAAATAAAAAAAGAGCATTGGTATCAGTGTGCCGTGTCACCAGATACTCTTGATTTTTTTAGTGTGCCTCTCAACTTGAATCTGTATGTTAACTTTCTACAGTTTGATGAACCACACAGCATGCTTTTTGTGAACCTAACCCTATGGTTTCTCTCATGGTCATGTTTGTATTTTGTTGCACTCCATTTTTCATTTGAAACCATTATTACCACACACAGCTTATTCCAGAGATCCTCATGCACCTTTCCAAAGGTTGTAGTAAAACAGAATGCATTATTCCCTACTGACTGCTGAGCCTGGATCAGATTCTGCTCTCTCCCACCCTCTGCTTACATTACAGGTCTGAAACAGCACCAGCCGCCTCTGGAACCAGCCTTACAGCGGTACCTTCTCCCTCTACTGTTGGCAGAGATGAATGTGGCTCAGCGGGAGCAGCACCCCCCTGGGTGTTTAGGGCCCACCCTGTTGTGTCCGATGGGAACGACAGGGCCAGAATCCTGGTACCGACACCCGTGATTATTTACCGGGCCTGGGTCTCTGTGGGAACCAAGCCTTGATGGATTCTGACGGGGCTGATGATCACTCTTCCAATGAGAGTAATTAATATAATGAAAAGCTACTGAGCATGTGCAGTAGTGTGTGATGAATTGAGTGTGTGTGGTGTTGTTACTCACAGGTGACAGAGGGTGTGTGGGGGGTAATGTGGGGAGGAAAGTCCAGCAAGAGAAAGCCAGAGCAGGATAGGTTAGGAAAGTATGAATTAATCATTACTTTGTTGGAGGATAACAGGGATGTTAATGTCTTATAAAACAGGCAACACATTGATTCAACCGTATGCACGCCTTTCCATTTCCAGCTTGGAGCAAGTTGCAAATGAAGGAAAAGTGATTGAAAACAAGGTGACATGAGAAGACAGGGGGCTGATTATATGGGGTCCTTTCTCCTCCAGATCCTCACTTCTGTTGTTTAATGCAACCTTTAACCAGGTAGTGGGTCCTTGTTTCACAACAACTCACTACACCCCTCTTGATATTCTAATGAGGACTTCATAGTTATAATTAGATGCTGTTATGTGCCTCACTGTCGTCGTGACATGTTGTGTGCTGACCCGCTGTCTGCAATAGAATTATCTTCACTAATGAACCTAAGCGGAGTCAATGACTCAGGATGGGGGAATGTTGTCTTCAAAACAGGAAGAAAACTTGTGTGGGTGTTGTGCTGATGTTCAGACGCTGTGGGTGCGGATACGGCTCGGGCTAAATGGCCCGTCTACTATTGGTGGGTTAATGTAAAAGATATCAAGGCAACATTACTCCACAGTGAGACAGTGGCTCGTTACGCACCGCCGCGCAAGCTATTATACCTGCTAGTATCCAGCCACTAATTTAGCCACATGCCACTTAACGTGCGTTTGATATGAATCACGGGGTGCTTAAAGGAGCTCACACCCCCCCGCACTGAGCTGTGACCCCACCGCTCTTACTTCCTTATAGAGTGAGTCGTTAAACAGCCAAGAAGATCCACCAGCGGTTATAATAGTGAAATAATGAATGCTGTCGCCCCAGGTATTTATCACAGCAGCAACTCTCATAGTAGATGCTGTTTTATTCTCTAAATGGCATGGGGGGAGAAACCAGGAGGGTGCTTACCTTCAAAGTCTGAGAACTCACCAGCAGAAAAAGGAACTACATCTAACTTCAAGACTAGCTAAGGTTAAGATAGGTGTCGTAGGGTAGGGTTGCACGATCCCTGAAAAAGTAATAATGCCAATTCTTTCATCTCAGACTGCACTATTGTCCAATACCACAATACAAACACTAGTGGTGCCTCTAACAGTGAACTCCTGCTGACACATCAGACTGGTGTCGTATCCTGGAGTGGACACAGCTCAGTGTGGTGTGTCTGGTGTCCCACCACTGGCTGCCTGGCTGAGTGGGTGAGGCCCTCCGGCTCAGACCGGCTGGCTCGGGACTCGGTCCTTCGGTCGCTTGCATCCCCTTCAGACGTCAGTGCAGGCCGGTCTCACCAAGGCTCCTTTACAGGCTGCTTTCATGTGTCCTTTAATGAGGAAACCGCCGGCTCAGCAGCCTGCTATAAAAACACAGGCAAATTAAAACACCCAAATATGAATCAGCTACACTGCCTAATTCGGCAGAGGCGTAGCTCTTCTTAAGCTAGGAAGGCCAGTCTATTGTTTGACTGTCCAAGATGGTGTTGGTAGAAAAAAAGATACATGTATGATATGTCAATAGCTTCTTAATTTAATCCTAGAAATACTACTTTTTATTATCAGATGAGGACTATCTTCAAAGCACTCAGTCGCGGCAAGTGCATACTTCCAAAGGAACAATAACATTAAGTGAGTCACAAGCCCACGACAAAACCCCTGCCACCAACGGCTCGCCACAGTCTGCTACAACTGCGGCTGCCACTTAGACGACAGCAGCTCCATAAAATGTCGCGAAAGAACACCAGCCCTCAGAAAAAGAGAGTAAAATAAAAAAACAAAACCGCATTTGTTTTTTTCCCCTCATTTCATTGTAATGATGGAAATAAGGGCATCATTTTGAGATTAGTGCTGCTATTTCTCCCCGTCTGACGTTAAACACTATATGAGGGCCTGCTGAAGAGCTTTGCAGAAAGAGTGGAACAACAGCCCACTGAAGAGCAGGATGGCTGGATATAAGCAGAGGTAAAGAAGACTGACAATTGTGTTTCTTTTCTCTGGGTCACCTAACCTGTTAATTAATCGAGTTAAGTTGGTATACAGAACAAACATAAGTTCACCACTGAAGGGCTTCATGATCTATACATCAAAGTCCTCAAATTGAATGAGGAAAAACTTAGAAAACACAAATAAAACCTTTCAAAAACTGGAGAGATTTCACAGAGAATCAAAGGAGCGATGCCTCTTACTGGATGAAAGTAATGAGCACATACTGTACAGTAGGTAAAATGTTTTACCTATTCTTCAAATGCTTAGTTCCTTATCAGTAGATGGTTGCATGATCTCAAAAGTTAGAAAATGAATCCACTATCTCTAAATATCACAACTAATCGGTAGATTGATAAACATTGTACAGATATTTATGGTCCCTAGAGGATGAATCTTACTGAAGGGGACTGAACTATTTGGGTGTTTATGTTCTCATTCATTTAAAAGTAAAAAGGCCACAGAGTCACTCTCAAAGGTTATTCTTTGTTCACCTATGTCAATAACTTGACAGATAGCACTACTTCTTCAGCAACATGCAGCACTTATCTTACAAAACCAGACAAACAGCCAATACACAGAACATCTTTTATTTTAGGTTACAGCGTGACTGAGGATCTGTTTAACAGAGCAAAGACAAACTGTAGACACTATTAATGAATTTTACTACAAAAGTGAGTCTGTTTAGATTCCTCTTCAATACTACGCAACAAAATGAAATATACATTATGTACATTTGTTCAGAGCAGGGAGGAAATGTTCCTCGCTTACACTTTACATGGATGTCGTACAAGTTGAGAGACAGAGAGAAAGAGAGGAGAGATATTCAAAGTCAAACCTGGCGAGAGAAAGTGCTAGACAATGAGAACAACATTTTGTAGTGTAGATAGTTCAAACAGTGTTGGTCACAAAATAATACTCGAGTGGCTCGATAAGCAGATGTAGACGGTTGAGGTAAGTTTGAAAGATTCTCTAACTGTATCAAAATAGCCCGGCACATCGCACTGCGATGCACACAGTGCAAAAATAACCAGGTATATATCACAGTATTTAAAGTTGTAATGCAGAAGTTGAGTGGACTATCCAGTGAGTGCTGATGCAAATGTTGTTACAAAATGAAACATGAAAAATAAACTGGATGACTGAAAAATGAAATCAACAAATACAAGTTTATGCTGGCAGGATGACTCACGTGACGAGGAGGTGATTGAATGACATCCACCTCCCTGCCATAAACAGACAAATGTAACAAAACAAGTGAACTTTGAGCCCATGGTGTGGCTAGTTTTGGTTACCTTACATGTTGAGAATATGGGATTTGTTCTTCTCCCAATAGAAATGGGGTACCTTTAACTCTGCACTCTCTTGCACTGTCTCTTCAATGAAATGTCCATCACTATGTGAATCCTTACTGTAGCTTGAGTTTTCTTTTCTTTTCTGTCCTCTGTTATTTAGCAATGACAGGCCAGAGGTCATTTGGGTAACAGGCAATAAGCAGCACAAACCCAACAAAAGCATACCTTAACTTTGAACAATCATGCAGTTATTACTTATCAATCATCTTGAAAATCCACATATTATTTGAATGGTATATATAAGCCTTCAGCACCTCATCCTACTTCTCATTTTCCACTCTCAGCCCAGACTGTGAAGAGAGTTGCTTTGTCTCTAGATACTGATCTAAGGTCAGTTTTAGCATTTCCCCCATGCAGGGGGAGAGTCGTGAATTGAAAATATGATTCAGCTAATGCTATGAGGGGACATGGGCCGACATACAGTATGTTAATTGGAGCGCAGATCTGCGCCGGAGGGCAAGGCCTTCGTCTCTCCTGAGCATAGTGGGATAAGGGGCACTGGGGTGTGTGGTTGTAGTGTGTGTGTATATGTGTATGTGTGTGTATGTGTGTTTATGTATGGTCACTTCACAGTTAACTGTGCTCCCCCTCCATTCACTGTCCTTCCTCCTCGCGTAGGAATTGGAAGACGGATGAGAAGTCCTTGTTAGCGTAGCCGCGGGCGCACATGACTCTGAAGATCTGGTGGGCGAGGGAACCCAGAGGGATGGGTGTCTTAGTGTTGGTGGCAGTGTTTTGAGCCAAACCAAGATCCTAGATAGATGGAGAAAGAGAGGCAGGGTTTTTACACTAACATAGTAGAATCTATTTCTGTATATCTAGGCTGATCAAATAAATATCCTTATTTTATCAGAAGTTTGGTGTGTTAATTTAACTTCCCAGGCTTATGTATGCAGAGCACACATTGCAAGTGTATTAAACGACCCCCAGATGCACTAAATAATACACAGGCACAGACTGACCCATACAGAAGAGCTAATGCAGTGACAGTAAATTGAAGTGGCGCACAATAAGTCACAGATGGGATGGTGAGGAGGAGAGTGGGAGTATCACACACAGACAAAAGAGCAGTTAAAAGTGACACAAAATAAATGACAGGGTTGAGATTGAGAGAAAGAGATTGACAAAAAACAGACAAAAAGAAAAGAAAAAGGGCAAATTAGCAGTAGTTGCTAAAATAATTAGTCGATCAGGACTACATTAGATTCTAACCACTTTTATACATTATTAACCATTAAGGTTATTATCCTGGGAAAAAAATCCAGCTTCCAGCTTCAACAAAATATGAAGATTTGGGACTTTGTTTTATTTTATTATAATTTGTGTTTTTGTTTTTGAAATGTTGGATCTACCGAACAAGCCTTTTATTGTAAAACAAATGAATGAAGAAAAGAAGCTTAATCAAGACTTAATTTAAAAGAAAGTGACTTAAAGACAGGGGACAGGTTGTACCTTGGCCATTAGTGTGGTTCCAAAGCCCCCCTGGTAGTTGTTGGCAGAGGGGACTCCCTCCATGACGCCAGGGGCTGGATTGTACGTATCACTGGACCAGCAACGACCTGAAGACATGTTGAGGACCTTTGCCAGCAGCTTGGGGTCCAAACCCAGTCTGGGAAAGGAGGAGAAGAGGTCAGTCGGTTGGTAACATCAACATTTATGGGTGATTATAGGCGTAAAATATTCAAATGATGTTCATAACGCTGTTGCAAAATTCTCTGATTGAGCCCTGAGTCTTTCTTTTACTCGCTATGCTGGTTTTAGTGCATATCAGAACACAATTGTATTAACACCGTCAGACTTCCTTTACACAAACTGCATCCTCGATTAAAGGCTCAACCCTCTGGATTTTGCTACCTGCTAGCTCGACCAAATTGAGCATTTTTAGTATTTAGTATTTTAGAGTTTTCTTCAGCTGTCAAGGTGTGGTTAAACATTGACCAGAGCTGGTGACACCAACTAGTCATTATCTGTGTACTGCCATGGAAGGTTGTCCTTGTGTTTGAAGTGTGTCATGTACAGTCATTTGAATGATTACCTAAACTATCAATGCCCATCAAGGAACTTGTGTTGGAAATGATCTTTAGCTATATACAAGTGTGACACTTCTAGAAGTCACTGTTTTTCTGTACTAATGAATGTCCCTAACGAGTATACACAAAAACATAATAATAAACTAGTAAGAAAATGGGACAAACTGAAATAGGATCGGCGATTATTGAATCCATTTTCAAAACAGTGCAAAATAGCAACACGGAAAAAGATGGGTGTGGGGCGGCTGGTGATCGTGGTGACCCCCATTGAACCTTATGCTAGGCTGTGACCATTCCTCAGTGTTAATGGCTGAAGGCTTTGTAATGCTGGCTAATGCAGTATTGATGTTTACCAGCACATCTATCCTTCATCATCCCTCGTTCATGAAAGAAAGAGGAGGAGAAGTGGTTAAGCAGCACAGGGGAGCCATAAACCTCGCTGTCACGTATAGAAGAACGCTCTTACTTCGGCTGCCCCATTTTGCAGCAACCCACTTTCATATGCAAGTCTCCAGGCTATGATATGCAAAAAGCAAAAAGACAGACAGAAGCAGGGAGTGAAACAAAGTGCCAACCATTACAGGGAAGAGGGTGTAACTATAGCGTCTGTGTAGTGCAGCTTTTGTGTATTAACGGTTTAAAGGCCAGTGTAAAGCGGACCACATCAAGCCCTGGCTGCCTCACTTCACTGTTACTTACAGGCCTGGAACTCTTTTCTGCTCTCAATTTGACTATTAAACCATCATAGGTCCTTAAGGCCAGCAGCCTCCCTCCCTCCCTCCCTCCCTCCCTTCTGCCCTCCCTCCCTCCCTCCACCTGGCACTCATTCTGCCATTACTACCACAGTTTTTATTAGCTGTCTACTAACTAATTAAGAATGGGGATTGCGTTTACACTCTCTCCATGTCTCTCCCTCCTCCCTTACCCTTTTGTGTCCGCTCCTGTGTTTTTTTAACAAACAGTTTTGGAAATGTGGCATGAGTGCCGCCGCATGCGTGCATATGCGTGTGTGTTAGTTAACATGTGTTTTAGCTTGCAATTTGTTAATGTCAGTCTCGCTCATGATGGCTTTTTTAGTTTCCGTCTGAAGCATCCCTCGCCATCCTGCCTCTCATCTCCTCCGCCTTCTCTCCTCTTCCTCCCCCTCGTCTTCCCCGCTGACACCTCCCTGTCTGAGGACTCTAGGGGACATATGTTTGACATCGCGCACAAACCCCCCATCTCTCCACACACACACACACACACACTCTCTCTCGCACACACAAGCAGGCAGCCCCTCCCTGCGTTCTGGGTCAGCAGCTGAAAAGGTTACTGGCTGAGCTACAATAAAGCGCGTCCGAGCGCACAGATCGTTTGTTATAGCGACCAGAGACGCTGACGGGGAGCTGTTGTCCTCTGTTAACGATAAATCAATGAAGTTCCCCTCCTGCTCCCATCACACACGCAGACCCCGCACAGCCACTCACACACACCGCCGTGGTTATTAGCTGACGCAGTGGTGTTGTTCCTCGCCTGCGGTAATTTGCGTGGAGAAGAGGACATGTCACGCTTTAACAAGATTGACATGGATAAACACACAAAGACACAAACGGTGAAACAAACGTGTTGCTGTGCGATGCCGCTGCACATTAAAGAAATGTGAGAGTGAGAGGGATGGAGGTGAAGAAAAGGTGTTTATGTGCTGGAGGGCTCTAGCAGGTGGAGTTCATTTGCAGCGCTGATATTAACTGTCTGTTTCATTGCGATTAGCTTCTCGTCCTCGTTTGATGCCACAGGAGAGGAAGCCAACGCGTGCCCCATTTATTATTACATTACAGAGCTAACGAGCACATACACACACACACAAGCGTTTACTATCCCATTTATAGAGGCAACAAGCGCGTTTATCACCCAACTTGAATCTTCATCGGAACATATGCTCACAATTCATTAAAAGGGGGGAGAGATGTGCATCTGTGTGTCCTGTGGCAAACCTATTTCTGTCTCTCAACACAAAGGGTTTTGTTGTTATGCCCTTAGATCCGCCTGTTGTCTTCCTCATAAAAGAATAAAAGGGCAAATATGTGTGTCCCTACTTGTGACTGCTTGTCTTTATGCATGAATGAGTGCAGGTACACATGTGCAAGGTGAACCATAAAAAGCCTCATATCCCTTCCTGGGCCAGTCGCCTCTCTTCTCTTTTTCCTCTCCTTTCATCTTCATGTGCATCATTAAAATCACTGCTGCCTGTCTCTCCGCTACTCTCTGCAGCTTTTCACCCCCCCCCTCTACCACTGACTGGTTGGCTGCGTGCAAAAATGATGGCAGACAGAGGAGAAATGAAGGGATTAAAAGGAAAGAATAAAAATGAGGAGGTACAGAAAACAGGAATGGGGAAAAAAAAGCCAATCGAGAAGGACGGCAAATAACAGGCTGTGTATGCGGGCTGGGGAGTGTGTGTGTGTGTGCTCATAATTGTCATGCGTGGCCATTCCTTGCTCTAAGAGAACGTCACGCTCTGTTGGAGACGGCCCGAGCTTCCATCTGAGATCAACAAATTAGCTCCACGAACAGAACTGTGCATGTATGTGTCTAAGTGTGTGTGTGTCTCTGTGTGTGTGTGTGTGTGTGTGTGTGTGTGTGTGTGTGTGTGTGTGTGTGTGTGTGTGTGCATCTGCATGTATAGGTGGGGAGAAACACACACACTCATACACATATTCGAGAAAGGGCAGCTCTATCAGGCCCAAGTCCAGCATGATAAAATGTTATTGCCATTTTCCTGTAAATTGGCTGTGAGTGTTCGGTCTCCTTTGTGTATGACTGTGTCGTGTGTGTGTGTGTGTGTGTGTGTGTGTGTGTGTGTGTGTGTGTGTGTCTGTACATATACGGCTAAGAGAGCGCCCTCTCTGCATAAGAGGCTGGGCCGCAATGCAGCATGGGAGATTTACGGGTGTGGGCTCTCTCTAAACGATGACAGTCTTTGTCAAACCCCATAATAAAGCCCCAGAGATTGGTTAGTAAGAAGGGGGGGGAAACATGGACACCCACACACACACCATGCATGTATGCGCACACACAATCATAACTGAATAACTGAAGGGTCAGTTTGCATGTAAAAAATAATTCACAATCAAAGTGAAAGGATGCCGTAGTTAGCATTCGTATCCTTTTATTCATTGGCATATGTTACAATGATGTGCACAGTCTGTCGCAGTTTGCTAGAAAACTGCTGTCTTCAGTGTCTGTGGATGTAAATCTGTGTGTCAAAGTGTGTGTGTCAAAGTGTGTGTGTGTGTGTGTGTGGCAATGTGTAAATCTGTGTTGCTCCCTTAATGCCTCCATATTTCAGAGGCCTAGTGGGGGGATTTATGTGCGACTGCTCATGCCAATTTTCCTCCTCTGTCTCAGCACAGATAAATCAGCGGCACTAACACAGCTGCACTGTGAGAAGAGCAATTCGCGTACATGCACGCACGCACGCATGCACACACACAAACACAAACCATTTAAAGGTGCAAAACCCATAAAAATGCATAATAGTTACACACTAAACAGAGGGAACAGTCTATTATTGGCAGGGGATGTGTAATAATAAAGTAGATTATAAATTCACATTTGTGAGGTCAAAAAAACTATTGTGATGGCTCAGGTTAATTCATTCATGTGAAGAATAACTGATGTGTAGACTTAATTTCCTAACAATTTAACCAAAGATGGATTGATTTGGATGTTAAGATACTTTTGAATCCTTCGATGAGCCACATATTTTAGGTCATATCCAAATGATTTGGTTTAATTCAGAAGACTTCATATCCCATCATTCTCAGCCTTTGTGCCATGATGAATGATGGGATATCTAGGCGGTGTTCAATGACAGGCTTGTGACAGGATACTGGTGAGAGCTCAATCAGTAGATGTAAATCAGAATCTTTGGCTCCGCCCCCTCATCCATCTCTCTCCAGCATAGGCGGCTCCCAATCGGGGCTGGGCTGACCCCTTTGCACTTCCATAAACCACACGCACACAAACTCACACACACACACACACACACACACACACACACACACACACACACATTTCCAAACCAGTATAGATGTGGTGAAATACTGCCACAGTAACAGCCATATCACTGGTGTAGCAATTGCTTTTATAGTGACAGCTATATCAAAGGGCCAATATCATGCGTGGTTAAAATGAGGGACCCTCAAACGTGCCACCTCGAAGATCATGGTGATTGTACGGCTTATAAAACAAATATCTTGATTTTGCTTGACTCGGGAGGAAAAGTCTACTGCTCCACGTCCCTCAACAAGAAAAAGGAAGCCCACTGGATCTACTGAACAGTTGGTTTTGACATGAAGTTACACCTCACTGGTCTGCACGAGCAACCTATTGTGATTACTAGCTCATTTTCCATTTAACAGCTTAGGTGGTATAAGTTGAAGTAAGGTATATCCATTTTTAATAGCCCAATCAGAGGTTTCCCTGTGTCAGAATGTCTCTGCTCTGCTGCAAAGTGTTACAGCTACATTAACCTTTCCCATGTAAATCTATCTTCATCCTTGCTTTTCCCTTTAGGATAACAGGCAGGAAGCAGCTTAGCGCAGCATCGGCCGACTGTACCTGATGCCAAGGTTCATTGTCTCTGCGGTCCCAATCATCCCGATGGCCAGGAGCATGTTGTTGCAGATCTTAGCGGCCTACAGAAGATTAAATTAAAACAGAACAGGCACTTTTATTTTGTGTATAATGAGGTTTCCAAGACAACATGTAATACAGGATCTGAATTCATTAAAAAAGGTACATCATACTCAGATACTATAGACTTGTGAATGTGCCAATCAAGTGGCTACCTACAAAGATATTTCACTAAGACATCTAGCATGACAATTCCTGGATTAGTTAAAGTGTGATATTCAAACTGCTTAAGATTCCTTTTTTATTATGTTAAAGGAAAGATGGTAGAATAATGGACTGTCATTTAAAAGTTCAAAATGAACAATATTATAGTGCATTTTATATATATTTAAATACACAAACCATTAGTTGTTTATTTTTATAATAATAAGCTTCATTTGTATAGCACTTTTCTTGCATCAGGGGCAGCACAAACACAACCAGAGTTTTACATGCAGCATCAAATAAAAAACACTTTAAGAGACACAGCAGTAAAAGCTAATCAAAAATAAAACACAATGAAATGGTGATCCCTTTCGGTAAAATAAAGGAAGACAAAATCAATAAATAGGTTAAAAAAGAAATACCTATTAATAAAATAAATAAAATATAATGTAATCAATGAAAAGACGCAAATCATGGAAAGGAGTAAGTTCATATATAAAGTACAGTATGTGTTTAAGTTACTGAAACAAGGCAGTGAGTGTGTGTGTGTGTGTGTGTCTGTGTGTGTTAGCATGCATTAGTCTTTACCTGTCCAGTGCCAACCCCTCCACAGTAGACAACATTGGCTCCCATGCAGGTGAGCAGCTCCTGCGCAGCGTTGTATTCCTCCTCCGGTCCCCCCACCATGAAGGTCAGTTTGGCCAAGCTGGCAGCGCCGACACCTGAACACAGAACACATGTTCAAACCGTGCTGATGTTAACTCAGGTGAGCACACGCTGTGCTTGAGTACACACATTCATCATGTCCATCCCCTGGCTCTGAAATAGTACGACCCAGACCTGTGGACCTGAAAATAGTGTTGGAGGGAAAATTGATTCGTGTAAGAATTCATATTGTAATATTCTGACTTGATTCACAACTTTAAAAAATTGAAAATGTTTTTCTACAAACATAGATTAAGATACAAAGAGGACAATCCTACACACCAAGTCAAAGTTGTATTAAGCATTATTGTGTGAACTGCCTACCAATTTTATTTATCTATCAGACAGCCTATTTTTTTTTGTATAACTTAAACTTGTTTGTTTTTTAACTGAGAATTGAGAAATACTAAACAAAAAGTAAAATGTTACTAATGCCCAAGTGTAGCATGAATACCATTTGTCTTAGGTTTGCAAGGGAGTTTATCAAATAATGTTTAATTACGTTATATGTACTTTCATGCCTTCATGCAATGATTTTTCACAAATCCAAAATCGAATCAGATCATGACATAATGAAAAGATTAACAGCTCTGCCTGCAACACACTACACACTTTTATACAAGGTTAAAGAGTGAGTTAAACGTGACAAATAAAAATAGCGCAGCCGCAGTTTGAGCCTAAGTAAACAGGTGTATCCAACTCAAATGTATAGATTTGCCACACAAAAGAACACAATACATCAACCACTTGACTGTTTCAACACTAACAACAGTGTGTAAAAGGTCAAATGTGTACTCTGTGTGTGTGTGTGTGTGTGTGTGTGTGTGTGTGTGTGTGTGTGTGTGTGTGTGTGTGTGTGACTCATAGTGGGACAGGCGTGTTAAGTAGTGGAGCACCAGAGGGACAGAGGTATCTTTAAAAGCCGATTGTTGCCATCATCCTCTGCACAACCCTCGTGGGAGCCTTTGCCTTTTGTCCTGTCACCCTTACTCTCTCTGTCTCACACACACACCAACAGCTGTGCCTAAGGCCAGCCCCCCTCATGGGGGTATCAGTGACAGGCGTGAGGGGTAATTAACTTTACACTTTATCATGTTCAATTAGACGTCCCTCACCGTGCCTGATGGCTTAAGGAGCGTGCCATGTTGTGGGAGGCAACCTCACCCCCCCACTCTGCCCACCCCACAGGGTCCTTAATGCAGAAATAACCCCTTTCAGAGTGGGCTCGACCCAGCAGGCCTGAGTCTCCTGTGCAATGGCAGTGTCCCTTGCATGCTTTATTGAATAACTCCAAACATTAACACAAAGCACAGCTGGTACACACATCATGTATACACAAACTCACACAGGGACAACAATGTGATATCATTCTGATATCAAACACAATAGTTAGAAAAGTACTGAAGTAAAAAGACTGTGACTCTGCATGCAAAGTGACTTTTAAAAGGAGGAAAAGAGGAGGTTATCTGGGAAAAGGAAAGGAAGAAAATGGAAGGCAGAGAGAGAGAGAGAGAGAGAGAGAGAGAGAGAGAGAGAGTTCAAATGTCTCTTTAGGGTGTCGTCTGGCTCTAATGAAAGGGCTCTTAATAGTGAAAGCCTAATAATGTCAGTGTTAATAATTAAAAGGGAATTACCAGGGACAAAACAGCTGAAGTCACATTATAGACTTTACTGCAGAGGAAAGGGGAGGAGAGGAGAGGAGAGGAGGAGGGGAGAGGAAAAAAGAGGAGAGGAAATAAGGAGAGAGGAAATAAGGGGAAAGGATATGGGAGGCGAGGAGACTTACTGTATATTACTATGATCCATAAACATAAATATACATCTCTTTTTCCTCCCCCTTCTTTAATTGGCTCTTCTGTTGTCAAGTGTATGATGCCACTACACTGTGTGTGTGTGTGTGTGTGTGTGTGTGTGTGTGTGTGTGTGTGTGTGTGTGTGTGTGTGTGTCAGTGCTGAGCTGTCAGCAGGTCATTAGGGCCACACAAGGAAGCCCACGCTGCGGCAGCTGCCGATGGACCACGGCAAACACACGCTTAACATAAGGCCGCCACACACACCCATCATACACACATATGGTTCACAGACCATAGGCATGATAGACTCTGATCCTTTCTGTGACTTTCTGTTGTCTTTTTTAATGTCATTTATATGCCTGACTTAGACTTTAGTGTAATATAAGGACAGTTTCTTTTGGTGACAGATTGCTCAGATTTATGGCGATTTTACTGTTTGTTTGGCCAAATAGTTTGTGATACACACGTCGGAAGTAGTCATAACACTTTTCTCGACTATGCTATCATTATAAATGTATCAATAATCATATAAATAATGATACAGTCGATTAGAGTTTATCTTACTTACAGGTAGTTGTAAAAGTTCAATACATCTCATCACTTCTTATTTCCTTTACTAGTTTTCATTCTTCAGGCTTGTGTTCTCTCTAACAGGCAAATACACATCAACACACAAACACACACGGACGCACAGAAAGAGCAGTGTGACAACTGTGCTGGTTCATTAGTGGAGATCACTGTTTGCGGATGACTAAAGAGGAGATTATTGATAACACAGTCAATGTGCTGATCAATATATTTCGCTAAGGAGAGAAAGAAAGAGAGAAAGAGAGAGAGAGAGAGAGTTTTAGAGATGACAGCAGAGAACGAAAACGATCTTTCTCTTCCTACCTCCCAGCGTCCCCCCCAACTCTCCCTCCCTCAAATTAACTAATCACCCTTAATAAGCTCTTATGATCTGTAGTGGATTTCTATAGGCAGTGACACCGGGATGATGGAAGATCCTTGTTGGTGGAAGAATAACAAATCATTAGCATAACAATGTGTGTGCTGGGGGTGTCAGTGAGTCTGTTCATTGTGCACGGGCAAAAGTGCATTTGTGTTTGTGTGTTATTCTGTGATGTCTATGCAGTGTCTATGTAGTGGCTATGCTTCTACCGCGTGTGTGTAAGTGTGTGTGTGTGTGTGTGTGTGTGTGAGGGGACATCCCGTTCTCGGACTGGTCCTGTCAGAGACGGATTAAAGAGGAATCCTAATGAGGCTTCCTGAGCGCCGGGCCCGCCGGCTCATCCATCCCAGCGGGAGTGACAGTCCGGGATCGTTAGCACTGCACAACTACACAACGCCCCCTAGGGGGGGAGACAAGGTGTGTGTGTGTGTGTGTGTGTAGAAGGGTTGGGGGGGCACTTATGATAAAAGATACAGGGTTGAGAGATGGAGAGGAAAGAGTAGAGGGATGCAAATACTGAAAACACTTCCACAACAGAGAGGTTACGTATATAATGCCAAAAAAATACTTAATAAATATGTAATATCATTTTGAGATTTGGATAAAAAACACGTATATCATTCTAATGTCTAGCAGGCGATCCTCTTGGGAAATAATTCCCTTGGGAAAAAACTTCTCCTCTCCTCGGTCACTTTCTCTCATCTTGCTCCAGGGGACAAGTTCTGGTTGGTCCTTACTGTTAAATAACCAAATGCAAATATTCTCACAGCTGAAGCTGGCTGGAATATTAATGAGCTACTCTGTGGCTTTTAATTTGTAGAGTGAAAGAGTAAGGCGCTCCAATAATATGTTGCATGACGTATGAAGGCACCACACAATGTGCATATATGTGTGTGTGTGTGCAAGTGTAATTCTGTGTGGCCTGTGCAAGTTAGCTTTAATTCAAAAGGAGACATACATCTCCTTCATCTGATCTCCTCAATTAACAAGATTCAAGTTAATAAGCAGGCAATCAAGCCCTATTAGTACAGATGCTTGACAGCAGGCTTCGACGACAGTCATCAACCATAAACATGAGAGGGTGAAGCTGGCTGTGTAAAGGCAAAGGAAGATCAGAGAAACAGCTTTGGTTTTGTAGTGAGCACACAATTCATTAGCACTTCTTTCATTACACACAGCACAATCAACCAAAGCAATTCATGACAAGGTTATAACCTTTTAAACTCTTTTTGAAGTGGCGCATGTATGTACAAAGTAAGTGAGAATGTCTCTGGTGTGTGCATGCAGTATCAGTGTGTGGGTTCCTGTGTGTGTGTGTGTGTACCAGAGACAGGTGCAGATCCCAGAGCTGGCCCGCCAATAAGACGTCAGTCTGAGCTTCTGAGGCCGTGTCTCGGAGTTACGAGCCGCATGTTAACCAGTAGGCACTTTTTTATTGGTGGTGGGTTTAAATGAAGCTACATTTGTGAATATGAGGCTACGCAAACAACACACTCGGTTGCAAACGCACATACACACACAAAAAGAGTTTGTTACTGAATGACGCATTTGACAACGAGCCACAACCCTTTTTTCTCCCCGCAGAGTATACAAAGAAACACTTTAAGCAAAAACAACACCTACAATATAATTTGAGCTCTTCCAAACACCCTATTTCCTAAAATGATAATGTAAATGTTCTTTGAGGACGCCAGGAATGATTAAGGGTTACGCTTAAGTTCATGTCCAAATGTAGTTCGTGTAAACAAACTCTGGTTTTGGCATTATTTTCGTATTGTTTGCCAAAGTTCTTAACAATATCCACATGTTATGTTTTTGCTTGGCTGACAGCAATCTATAAGTCAGACTGAAAAGAGCTTTCACACTTGAAGCCTAACAGCTTTGAGTCGATGGGAGTTGACTGCTGGCAGTGTAAGCCAGTGGGGGTAGCATGTTTACAGGCCAACAACGCAGCATCATGTGGCCCACCATTATAATTACACCCCAGGGCAGATCTTTTTCTCAAACAAATTAAAAACCCAAGCAGACCCTGTAAAAAGCACAACGGATATCAAGTAAATGCGTGAAACTGTACGAGCAGAAACCAAAAATCGCTAAATAAAAGAAATCAGCACTTTCAACAGTTTGTCTGCCAACTTTGCTAATGTTCGTACGTTGTGTTGAAAACAGACTCTTTATCGGCTCCAGTTAACGAGCGCAGAGCCATGAGAACTGACTGCTGCACGAAAATGAGAACCACGAGTGGAGAAAGTTTGGGTTTTTAGAAGAAAATAACGGAAGAGATCATTCAAGCGTCAACATAGTTTCTTGTAAACTAATGTTAATACAGCCCTAAGGATTTCGTTTGTAATGCCTGTCCATTGACCACTAGGCCAGCCCTCATCATCATTATCATCATCATCATGAGTAACTGCTCCAGTCCGTGGGGGAGAGGCTGGTCAATGGGAGGTGACACAGGATAAAGGGAGCAGGAAAGGTCCACGATCAATCCCTTCTCCGGCGCAATGAGACTCATCTACGACGGAGCAAGTTAATAATGATCCCCAATTAGGTTGGTCTCAGGCAAGGAAACAGTTATACACAAACGCATTTACAATCCAACGGTTGAAGTGCAAAATAGGGCTGCACTCAAAGTTTTTCTTCATTTTTAATTGAATCTATTTTCTAAACTAATTGTTGGTCCATAAAATGTCAGAAGTAGTGAAAGTATCCATCCCTGTTTCTTAATGTCCATGGTTATGTCTTTAAATGTCAATCCAAAACCTGAAGATATTCTATTTAAAATGATAATAAAAAAAAGAAGCAGGAATTGTCCATATTTGAGAAGCTGAAAACAGCATTTTCTGGTATTTTTGCATTAAAAATTGACTTTGTTATGAAAGTAGTTAGGGTAAGATTATTTGTAGACTTTTGTTCTGTCATTGCAACTTCTTTCTCCCTATTACTCAATCAACAAGTCAAATCATCGTATACCTTTTTAAGGAAAGTACAATACCACACCATTAAAATACTCCATTCGAGAAAAAGGTTGGACTTAATACTGAAAAGATATTTAGTTTAGTATTAATTTAAATTGAGAAAACAGGGGAATCTCTATACGAGACGCTGAAAACAGCATTTCCTGCCATTTTCTGCATGTAGAATTACTCAATTAAAACAGTTATTGGATTATAATTGTTTGTATTATAGCCGATTATTTATCTGTCAATAGACTAATCTGTTAGCAGACCAATTATTACGGCTCTAGTGCAGAAACTGTCCTTGATACAGACAGAATGCTAATTCCCTTTTGGGTGAGTGACATGCAGTGTGACGTTTGAGCTACATTTGACAGATTTTTTGTTTTGCTCATACACCAGCTTACGATGTGCCTGCACACACAGCAGATGACATACGGGCAGAGATGTGAGAGCCAGTCCCCAGCTGCTGTGGGTCTCCCCCCATCTGGAGCATGGGCTAGAGTCCCCCCCTCACCACCCCTCCATCATCGACATCCCTGGTCACTTTACCGCCCTACACCCTTTCTCCCACTGCCCCCCCCCCCTCCTCCTCTTTCCCCCTATGTCACCAGAACCCGTCAGTGAGAGGCTTGTTATGCTAATCTAGTCTTTGGACCACTGACGCTCTCTAGTACTGGTGAGCCATCAACTTGACGGACTGCGACAGCAACACCCCCTGCCCGTCCAACATGATTCCTTAACTCAGTGTCAGAAAATACCACTAACCTTCACTAAACTGCCTTCAGAGCCCTTATGCTGCTTCCTCTCACCAAGCATACCAGTGGCAAACATTTAGTTAGACTGGTCTGAACTGGCTACTGAGTCTTTATTTACTACTTTCAACCACTTAATCTTAGAGTCTGAGTTCTCAGTGTCACATGAATGCACCATATAGAGCCAAGAAAAAAGCCCATAATGGAAAATAAATTATCCAAAGCATGTGCACTCATTTATCAAAAAATTTCACTATTTTTAGAAAATGGTAGCATGTTATACTGTGATTTAAATGTGTAACCCAATCAAAACAAATCTTATTGTTTTGGGACCAAAATAATTCTGTGAAAAAACTTGGAGAGGCTTCCTGTTGTAAGATATATAAAAAGTATATTCTTTTTTTTAATAGGAGGGATGAAACCCTCTTTAGTGGTCACACATACAGAGCACACAGCACACACAGTGTAATGTGTTCTCTGCTTTTAACCCATCCTAATACCAGGAGTCTAGTACTAGGAGCAGTGGGCAGCTATTGCACAGCGCCCGGGGAGTAATGGGAGTGAGGGGGGAAGGGGGGTGTCCGGTGCCTTGCTCAAAGGCACCACGGCAGGGCCCAGGAGGTGAACTGGGACCTCTCCAAGTAGCAGTCCACACTCCATATTTAGGTCTGTTCGGGGACTTGAACCGGCGACCCTACATCTCCCAGTCCAAGCCCCATACTGACTGAGCCACTGCCAATATCTAACATGGTTTTTCCCAAAAGTCCAACTATGTAAATGTCAATGAAAACTCTTTAAGGAGTCAGATTTACACATCACACATACTGGACTGAGATGGGCTGCCGAACTAGTTATGAAAAGTGTGCTCATACCTCCTACATTCACATATAAAATAAGCACAGAGAAACTTACTCATAAATCAGATGAATATGAAAACTGGTTTCCTGTTTCAAACTCTTCACATACATCACTCTGCACAGTGAGGCTCAGAAATACAAGGGAAGTAACAGTGACAAAAAGAACATTTAGAGGTTGACTTTAAGTACCAAAGTTCATGCTTTAAAGAATAAATATTAGTTTAGACAGTGTAATGTCAATAAAAGCTCCAGAAAAAATGAGTGTTTTGTTAAACTCTTATGTCCAAGGGCAAGCATAAACCTTTTAAAAATACAATGATGACTATCTGCATTTCAAGCCTGACTACATGTTAAGGGTTACTCATAGTAAAAGATTATCTTTTGTGGGAGAAGCCCCAGGTCCTGTTTGCCTGGAGGGAGAAATGGAGTCTGTATCAGTCGGCATGCAGTGGATCGGCAGTGTTGTGTGACGAACAAACTGGTGCCAGCGTTGGTTTAAACAAGCTCCTACAGGCTGGAGGATGACGTTCAAACTGACGGCAAATGACACACTGCAACACTCAGGCTTCAGTTGATGTGGTATGGTTATGATTAGAGCGGTGTTGAGACTCAGCCTAAAGAGGTAGTTAGCTAAGGATTATAAGAGCTCGCAAACAAGCAACATATCCCGAGTGCCGATGGTCCCACAACAGCTCCTTCTTGCTTTCAATTGCCCCGATAGCAGACTTTCCCAGCGCTGGGAAAAACACAATGAAAGGTTTTTTAGGGCCTTTTAAAAGCCATCGTCCGTTAGCAATGTGGCAGCCCACCATGGGCACACAGACACAGGCATTCTGGGTAATTACTGCTAACGACCCCGCCACTTTTTAGCCAGACCTCCTATTTTTGCCATCGCCGTGCCAACACCCTGAGCCTGTGACATCAGAGTTTGTTTTGTTGTGGGTCAACTTTGCATGCGGACGCTTTTAAGGACACCAGAGAGTGGTAGAAGTGTGTGTGCAAGCAAATGCCTGACGAGCCAGTGTCTAAGTTAATATAACTGTGTCTATGCAGGAAAGCTCAGAGATTAAAACTATATGGATATGTGTGTGTGTGTGTGTGTGTACCAGGACACAGCTGGGTCTTGCAGGGCAAAAGCCAAGATGCTGGTCAGTGTGCAAAAATGAAAGCAGGCAAGATACCCACGAGAAGAAAGTTACAGTTTTTTTGATGGATCTTTTTAAAAAGGGTTGCGACTCCACTATTCAGATCCCACGGTTGGCATGCCAAACCTCTAGTGACGCACAAAATGCACATACACACACACATTTCTGTGTAAAACACACTACCTCACACACCACACATACACGACAGGATTAATTTTATCTAGAAGTAAAACCTAAATTAAAAACAAATGCAGAAACCACAAAAAGAGCAGACTGTGTCTGCAAGAGTTTACAGGGGATCAGCAAGTCTGTGCCGAGTGTATCGTTACACCAAGTGAACTAAATACATTTTGATTAGAAAATGTCTATATTCATAAAGTTCATTCAGCAAATATAATAAATTATGTTAAAATAATAGAATAAATCAATGTGTGTCATCTTTGTGTGTCTGCTTGAGAATAAGCCAGTATAAGTACTATTGGTCACAGTCAGAGCTGAGCTGAGCTGCTGTCAAACATACACACAAACCTCCTGAGGATGACAATGCCCTATTTGGGTAGGGTGCCATCTCCTGGTTGGAACAGAGCATGTAACCTCATATCCCACCCAGAGAGATGGGAAGTGGGCTAGAGATAGGGAGGTGGTCATGTTTCTTGCTAGTGGGAATGAAGTTGCCACATGCTGAAACCATCTTTCATGAAATGTATGTCTCCTTATGTTTAGTCTGGGACATCAAGATCACACACAAACTACCATTCACGAGTCGGGCTGAAAGTCTAAGTGTGTGCATTTTAAAGACATCAGAAACATTTATCTTTCTAAGAAATGTCAGAAACTATTACAAATGCTCATCACATTCCTAAAGACGTAGGTGGTGGCATCTTTAAATATAAGTTTTTTTGTAAGACTAACAACAATGAAAAACAGGGATACTCCTTACATTTCGGGGCAAGTGGTTGTTTTATGCACTTGGTATTTTGATGCACTCTTGAATATGACGTGTGGATGTCCCAAGGTGACACTGGGTGCCGGGTGCATGCAGTGTGTGCATGTGTGTGGGAAAGAAGAGTGTCTGCACAGCTAGTTGCAGAGGCCAGAGGTAGAAGGTAAATCATTGGTCATCTCAGGCTAGTAAAAGAGGCTTAGTTAAGTGACAGGAAAGGCAGAACCTTCACAGAGGACTGCACACACACAAACTGTGAACTGTCTATAGTATGTAAACAGCGTGTGTGTTAAGGGAGAGTAACTGGCTTAAGGCTCTGATCTCACTGACTGCAGTCGGGTCTGTTCTGCAGACGCCAGCTGGTAAACATGCCAGTGTGGGCTAAGTCTGTGTTTGTCAGGGCGAAGGGGGGGGAATACAGTGCGTTTTGTGCACGAATTCAAGATTGTGCAATAAAAGGCAAATCTGTTATGATCAGAGTTAGTCACCAGATGAGCAGGAATGTCGGCATGTAGCATACCTTCACTGTAATCCTGAATGAAAATAAGAAATGTGTGTGTGTGAAAGAGAAAGAGAGACGGACAGTTTTACTGCGACGTGTCTCCTTCATGTCTTATCTCCCTCCTCTCCTTTCCTGCACTCCATGTGAGGGCAGATTCTCTCCTCTTTATGACTCTTTATCTGACATGAAAGGCACTAACATGGGATACCCGCCATTACGGCTCCATCAACATGAAAAGCTCTGACACGGGATTCTCCACGGCGGCTCAGCCCATTAAGGACGACTGGTGATCCTGTGCTCTGTCAAAGAGCCGTCACAGGGAGACAGCACCAACATAATGAGGACTTAAAACCTTAACCTTGCCTTTAAGACCTCTGGTCAAAAGCAGCAATAAAACCTCAAGAGGGCACCTACTGGCTGGCCCGCTCAGTAATTACAACCCATGTCCTAGCACTAACCCAAAAGGTCCTATAGTTTAGATATACACAAGAGAATAAGACCGTTCAGAAGTAAGGCTGAGGGGTCATGGCCTAGAACACTATGATTGGTATTCTTAAGTGAACTAAGAGTCTGATTCTGCTTTTGATAATGCCATCTACACCTAGTCTTAATTGCCTAACTACTGTTTTACAGTTAGTCATAAAGAAAGAAAGAAAACCGGTGATTCCTTGAGACAAAGCTTGCATAAGCAAAAAGAGCAAATTACACACAGATCTCAAAATCTAAAATATGCAAAGATGGACTTAGCAGGTAGAAAGACAGCAAATCAAAAACATGCACATGTTTAATAATGCAGTGTATATATATATATATATATATATATATATATATATATGCTTGTGTGCAGCATATGGGCACATTTATTTAAACACTAATTTTACCAAAACAGCAAATTCCATTCTCCAATTTAACACTTCAATATATTTATTTTAATTTATTTTAATAACGTTTATTTAATAATATGTGAGTTTCTTTTCCAAATATTTAACAATTACTTTTTAAAATCAACATGAGACACTCTTCACATTGAAATGAACGAGATTCATCGCCCAGCACATGTCACATTTGAAGCTGGTTGAACACCGTGAGCAAATGCCAGGGGTTGAGTATCCATCCAGTCAACTATAACTGGTGTGTTAACTGTAGGCTCACAAGTTAAGATGTGACCAGTTGCTGACAACCACTGTAGCATTTAAAAGGCAATTTTTAAAAATAGGCGTCAGGCAAAATGTCCAATCCTAATAAAAGGCTCCGGCGCTTCATTACATCACTTGCAGCACTTCACGATTAACAATGCAGGCAAAACAGCATCACTAATCTGTTTTAACCGAATATTAACTGGTATAGCTCTGGTTACAACACCAAAACAAACGTCTGCCAGCACGTTCACATGTCATTCATTATGGAGTCTGTTGTAACCACAACGTTATCTATTTTCACTTCGCTTCATGTGTGAGTAGAGAAACAAAGCTCTGCACATGGTGAAATACGAGAGCAGAGAATATGAACGATTCTGTGAAATTTTAGCAGAGACGGGATAAACATTGAAACAAATGTGGCTGACACATTACCTCCTGACACTGGAGCGTCCATGAACACAGCACCCATCTTCTCTGCAGCGACGGCCATCTCTCTCGAGACGGCAGGGTCGATGGTGGAGGAGTCAATCAACAGGGTTCCTTTCTTCACTTTCCTAAAGAGGGCAAAACAAAAAGCATTAACACTTCATGTATAGCAAATGTTTGGCCAAGCCCCTCTGTTCATACATTGAACATGCTGCAATTGTGATGTTTTTGTCTTATCATTTTTTAAGAGGTACATTAGGGTTGCATGAATGCGTGAATAGTAAATGATGCTTACTTGAGGATGCCATTTGGACCTGTGTAGACTTCAATCACATTTGGACTGGAGGGGAGCATTGTGAGGATGCGGTCGGCTTTTTCTGCCACGTCTGCTGGAGAGTCTACTACCTAAAGATTGGAGTCAAAATTGCACAAAACATTAGATCAACAACACAATATTCATTAACAAATTGGATGTGTTGAAGTTCTTATTTATGAGAAGCTCTTGGCCCATAGCACATATTTATTTTGTAGCTCTTCTAAAAAGATCTGCATTAAGTTTCAATAACTGCTTCGTAAAAGCTTGCAATAATTGTCAAGTTTGTTGGTTTACTTGTTAAATGTCGAATTGTATGTTATATTCTGTTAAATGTTAAAATGTCAATATGTAATGTGCTACTGAGTGTTACCTGGGCACCCATGTCCTGCAGCTCCTTGCAAGACTCAGGGAAGACATCAGTGGCAATAACAGGATAACCGTTTCTTAGCAGGTTTTTGGCCATGGGGCTGCCCATGTTCCCCAGGCCAACAAACCCAATGGGGGTTTTTGAAGCCATTGATCGCGATGACACTGAGGAGGAAAACAAAGTTGTCATTAGATGTGTGGAAAAGATAGAGAAAATTGAGAATCCCAGAGCAACTCAAACACAAGTTATACACAGTAGCTATCTACTAAAGATAGTGCAGTTGATTAGAATATTGGAATACTTAAAATGATGGTGAGACTACTTTCTACTAGTAGTCTTATGGAAAACTTTGGTTCCTATGGCTAATGTCTATCAGGAAACATTCCAGTTAAAAGCAACTTAAAAAACTGCAAAATGTATATTTTCAAGATTTAAATTCTCTATTTACATAACAGAGAAAATCTGTCTACTGTAACTTAAGACCAGCTTTCAGCGCAGTCTGGCCAGGCTATTAAACACTTCTGGTTCAGCCAAGGTCCAGCCAGGTTAACAGGTACTAAACAGAGTGGAAACCCTGGCACTGAACCCAGCACACAGCAATAGGATTAGGCCTGGACAGTGAAGCAAAAACAACAATCTCTACTGTAAATGTAACAACCTCCTCATCATATACTATACTGTATCACAATGCTATTACTCTGGAGATAAAACTATTCCTTCAAGTTGATATTAACTGTCCTAACATAAGTGTTATCCTAATGACACACCATCAGCTAGTAACATAATTATCTACGATGTGATCTATGAAATAACAATAACAAAGATTGAGATGACCACATATTTTGCTACTAATGGCACTATTTACTATCTTTCTACAACATGTACTGTTATGATGATGTTTTAAGAGAATAATAATAATATGGCTAATCTTGCTGTTCACACAAGTGTGGTAACCCATTTGAAGTGATTGCTGTTATTACTGTACAATGGACTTTGAGACTTTCTGTACAGGAATGGGGAAAGACCACGTCATGAAGGTAGTACCAGGGGAAAAGAGAAAGCACTGTTTTTTTGGCCATTATTAAGGGAAATTATTTGTGTAGCCAAATAACACCATTGTAATGCAATGACAACATTAAAGAATAAGCAACAGTTCATACTTCATAGTAGGGCTGTGCAATTAATCGTATTTTAATCGCAATTACGATTTTGGCCTGCCACAATTACGAAAACAACATAATCGAAAAAAACAATTATTTTGCTTTGCTAGGTACAAATTTATTTGTATTTATCATATTTATATATGTTTAGTAGCTTGTTGAAGTGCGCTCCAAAATATTTGTTGATCTTGTTTATTGGTATTTATTATTTTGATATTATTTATTTAAATGTAGATATAAATGTATCATTTATTTAATGAATTTTTGTATTGGTTTTTCAGTTGAATTATACGTTCAGGGAAATCAACAGTTAAAAAGATACTGTTCAAATTATTATTTGTATTTAAAAGTTCAATAAATGGATGTTTTCAAAGTCAATGAATAATCGTATTTAATAATCGTGATATCAATTATTGACCAAAATAATCGTGATTATGATTTTTGCCATAATCGCACAGCCCTACTTCATAGCACAACAATTTGAACACCACAGAGTTAAATGCAGTGAAGGAAGGAGCAGTGTAACTATAATATCATGGCAATTGTTTTCGAATTACAAATAGTGTCTTAACAAGGACAATTTATATCCACATTCACTGTTTCTGATACAAAAAACAAGTTGTGTTGTATTGTAGGAGGGGCAGGAGGAGTGGACGGAGTGGGCGTTGTATTGCAATCAAAAGCTACCTATGAATGTGTGTAAAGAAAAACACACATTGGTGTATTCAGAATAGCAACATCCAGAGCAGACTAACACAATAAGAGCTCAATCCATATCTTACCCATCCATCTAGACTCTAAAGGTGTCTTTAACAAAGAGATCATGGTCAATTAAAATTAGCTGCTGCTGGCTATTGCTTCACATTTCATTATGCTTATGCATTAAGCACACTGTCCTAACAGACTGCAGACTGAACACAACGCAGCAGGTGACAGACTCAGGACATTGTGTCCGCACTGTCTTACTTAACTAGCATGAGCAGTAAGTATTCACACTTTTTTCAGTTGGCTAACGAGCTAGCTAACAGGCTGTAGCAGAGCATGTTCCGCTTGCCTTTTACCCTCAACACACGGGGGGAAACGGCACAAGGAAACTGACAACATAAGCGAATACGTTACCGAAAGCAAGGTCGACATGCCTTGTCCACCTTAACAATAGGTTTCGCGACCCTCTAAACAACGCAGCCATGCTTCTTTCCCCTTGACCTCAGCGTACAGTGACAGCTGTCAAGGAAGGAAAGCCCAACCGAACTGTTATGATCAGTTGCGGTTTTCACCAATCGCAGCTCTCGATAAGTTTCCGCAGCCAATCAGAAGAAGGCAAAGGCGGGACATCCTGTGCTACTGCCCTTTAGCCACTTTTGTAAGCACAGTATCCACTTAAAATGAACACAAACGTAAAATCATTAGATTTCATAACAAATGATTTCGCTATGCAGTATATATTTTGTATTGTAATGAATGCTATATAGTTACGACATTATATATACACAGCAGATGATCTCCACAGCAATTATGGGTTATTATTGTAAGTCAAATTAGCTATAAATGTATGAGGCAAGAGAAGATAATTATTAAACTGATTGAATTAACTTTTGTAACTAATTTAGTTATTTTCTGTAGTAGAGACATCTGCTTTCTCCCCCTCCTCAGCATCATTGGTGGTGCTCAGCATCCCGGAAGTGGAGCATCATTCAGGAAGAGACGCATCATCGTCAGAGCTTTGTCAACAACGGGGACAGTGGCAAAAACATCGGCCTGCCCGACAGAAACTCGCTATTTTTTGCAAGTGGATTTCATATGCAAAGGTTATTTTTTTTAACTGCATGCTCAATCAATGCCTGTGATTGTCGCGTCTTGTGCCAGCATGCTAGCAGACCTACGAGGAAAGCTAGCTAGTGACTTGACACGACATGGCCTGTTCACAAGCTAATGTTAGCTGCCTTACCACCGTAAATAGATTATCCTCAGAGTAACTGAGGTTATTTTATATACATAGCTCTGCGTTAGATGTTTCATGAAGAAATGTTGATCAATGTGGCTCACTGTACAGACAATGTTATGTTAGCTGCTTGGCTGGATTGAGAATGTGTTGTGACTTACTTTCACATTTATCTTGAGTGGAAATGGTTTGTTTTTTAATCTTTAATACAGTAAAAGATGCATTGATTTGCATCACTTTTAAGCAGCTTCACATTTACACTTGCTCTTCTTATACTCTGTAATGCTTAGTTTCATTAGTTAAAGCTAACTGCCTTGCTGTAAGGTGATTCGTCACAGGGGTGTGGTGCTGTCTTGTAACATGGGTATAATGTTGCTTTAAGCCTCCTTAACTATATTAGCTAGGTGATCAATTTAGTGTAAGAAGTTATCTTTACTTAAAGGGTCTGTTTGAGTATTGTTTTTTAGAGGCTAAGAAAAATAGTACAAATGTATTCTGCAGTGTTATGTTGTCTTTTAGTAATATGTAACAGTCTCAAAACACACTTTCATTACAGTATATGTCCTACTGCAATTTCCTTACACTGTCATGGCCTTGTTAAAGGAAGTGGAGTAGACTCACAATGCCATCATTGTCTTTAAACTAAGAAAGCTCCTCTTGAACCTCAGACAAAACATTCTTCTTCTTCAGAGCTAAGAAGTTATTTCTAATGTTGCAACAGCCGATTCTTTTCTATATTAATTGATTGAAAGTTTGGTCTATAACATGTCAGAAAATAGGGGAAATGTCTATCCCAGTTTCTCAAAGTCAAGGGGATCTCTTTAAAAGTCTTGATATCTAAGTCCAACACATAAAGTTATGCACTTTAATGAGATATAAAACTGATAAAAGCATGACATCTCCATAATAGAGAAGATAAAAACAGCATTGTTTGCCATTTTTGCATGAAAGGTTACTTTTAACCATTAGTTTATAATCAATTAAGTTTGAAATTACTTTTCTGTCGATCGACTTATCGATTAATCAACATCGTGACTTCTCAATTGACAAGTAAAATTCCCTTTTAGGTAAATATACAATACCACACCATAAAATACAAAATTTAGAGAATAGGGTTGCACTCAAAATGGTAAATTTGTACTTATCATTTTTACGACCCATTCTAATTTCCTCAATTATCCCACGATTGCGCTCCTCCGCCTTCGTGTTATTTACGGACGCTGCATCAGTTGCTTTGGTTGCGGCACTGAAGGCAAGTTAGGAAAGAAAGGTTTTCTTTGTGCAGAACATATAAGTGATACAGCATTTATCTTAACCGATTATATGCAGGTTTAGTTCTGCAAGATGGAGACTGTGGCTATTTTATTCAAGTCATGTTAATTATGTTTATACAGCTCAAAATCATACAGTCGCCTCCGAGGCTTCATCATCTGTACAGCACATGATACCCTCTATGATAAGACCCTTGTATAGTATACTTTTACTATAAAGTAATATAAAAAATACCTCTGCTTAGGGTTTGGTATATACCACTACACCTATGCTTGGTCTTTAATACAAATACATTTTCTGAGAGGTCTTGGGAACTCATCACAGAATAAGCCTGTGTTTGACTACATTTGTACCCTTTTCTGTTTTCTGTGTGCAACTGAATGATACACTTCTGTGTCCTGTGCTCTTTTGTCCTACAGACCAATGAAGTGACCGATAGGATACAATGTCATCGTTCCAGGTGGTGGACTCGCCGCCGGGCAGCAGCGTCAGCATCATGGAAACGTCCAACTTTGCCCACGTCATCTTCCAGAACGTGGGGAAGAGTTTCCCGCCCCAGGTGCCCCTGGAGTGTTGCTACACCCTGACCCCTTACATCCCACCCCACCCAAAAGACTGGGTGGGCATCTTCAAGGTACATCACACACAACAGGGAGGCTTTTACCCTCACCATGCATCAAAGACATTGCCAAACATAACCAATTTAGGAGCAGACTTTTATTAAGCTGAATCATTTCTGTTGCAGAGAGATTATAGAGATTGGAACTGCTCCAAGCCCATTACATAAGTGTTTGTTCGATGGATTATGTGTTGCTTTTTTTTTTAATGGGCCGTAGGTTTTGCAGTTGGTAGATTATCACATTTACATCCGCCTTGACACTAATGGTTCACCTCTTCACTACATGCCTAAAACCTCACCACAAGCTTTGGTGTGGTTGCTGTGCCAGGGAAAGAGGAAGAGTGTGCATGGTGGGCTGGTTGCAGTAGGTCTCGCTGGGGGGCAAACATTTGGTGCTCTTTAGGAACCACTCTGATTCTTATTAGACCCCGCTTCACTTGTTCGCTCCCCTCTGTCTTTCCATCAGTCCTTCTCTCTGCTTCCTGCTAACCAACCTCACCCTCCGCTCTTTTATCAAGGCCATCAAATCTCACACGTAATTAACAGGAAATGTGAATGAGGAAACTTAATGTCTCGTAAAGTCAAAAGACAAACATTTTATTGTTGTTTAAGAACTGACTTCAAATCTGCCAGCTCAATTAAAAAGGAATAAAGACGCTGTGTTTATATGGAAAAAAGTCAATTGGAAAATTTAATTGTTGTAATCCACGCTAATGAAACCTGTTTGATGGCGTTTCATGTCAGAGAACAAGCAGACCGCGCTTCTTTAACCCTTTTGACGTACATGTCTGTCTTTCTGTGCATAGATGCTGTATCTGTTCAATTCTGGGGGAAAAAAAGTTTGGCAATGTTGCTATGGCTGCAATTTATACATTACATGTCACTTGTTAGACGCTTTTATCCAAAGCGATTTACATACTCAATACTGTGGACAATCCCCACAGGAGCACTTTGGGGTGAAGTGTCTTTCCCAGGGACACAACGACATGCTGACTACAGTGGGGTTTGAACCTGTGACCCCCTGATCCGAACACCAACGCACAACCCACTGCACCACATGCCTCTTTATAAGATTATAATAATCTTCCAAGACTATTAATCTGTCAATAATCTGTATTTTATCGATTAATTGTTTAGTTGTTTGGTGAAAAACGGCGATCAGTGTTTCCAGCCAACAGGACCTTCTAAATATCCTTTGTCGAACACTTAGATATACTCAGTGCACCCTCATAGCGGAGATATATGTAAATATGTAATGGACAAACATGTAATTGTTTAATCATTGCAGCTCTAGATGTATTAGGAAGAACCATTACTATGGGTATTATTTACTCTTTTTCTGAGGGCGGCATGTATCAAGAGGACTGTAACTGTGTGCTTTTACAAATAATAATCATACACTTTGATCATAATAGAATATTAACCATTGCAATAATACAATTCTACGAAATCTCATGTCTTGGCTTGAAGTTTGTTAGGGAGTTATTAAATGTGATTGATTAGATTTGACTGATGCCATTCTGTCAGCTGAGTCTTTTTTCCTCCCAGAGGCAAAACCTATGTGCAGAGATGACTCAGGGAGAGAGCATTTTCTCCCTCTTACCCCTTCACATCCATAGGCGGTACCTGTTTCAGAGAGAGAAATAAAGCTGACTCTACAGGATGACTCAGGCTGCACAGGCAGGACCGGCTCATTTAAGTTGTGTACAGACACCCCCTAGTGGCTGAAATTGTGAATAGTCCAATAATGAGGACCTAGTTTATAGTGTCCTCAAACAATACTCACAACAAGTAGTGCATACACAATAAACATTAACCATCAATATTATAATCAAGCGTGGCATGTGTTATTCTGTTTTCCAGCATAGTGTCTTATTGTTTTATCTATGAAACATTGAATATGTTTGTTCTTCTTCATAAGTTTGATATTTGAAACACGCACAACTCCCTAAAAAGCCCTGTGGAGGTTTTTGGTCGTGGCATGTTTGTTCGGTCGACAGGGAGAAACCCGTTGTGTGAGTGTATAATTAAAGTGTCACCGGGCTGTTCCCTCACACCTTGGCTTAGTGATTGATAGCTCCTCTGCCTGTGATTATTTTATAACATCACTCCCGTGTTGGAATGCCACACCATACCTGACCAAATGTCAGTCAACTTCACTCTGCAATTAGCAAAATTATTTATGTCTGTTTTTTCTTAAGCAAACACACGTGAGCTCACAAGCAAACTTGGCAGGTGTCCATCGCAGCCTCCCCTCTCGCTGAGATGCTGTTGGATGTGGAAAGAATGTCCTTGGCCCAGGTTTCCAAGTGGACAATTACCATCGGTTTGGAATAGCATTATAGAGAGTGTAATGGCCTGATAAGGCTCACACGCCAATTATGTATCTTGGAACAGTGTCTTCACACCTGAAATTATGACACATATTTTGAGTGGCTCGATTGATTTACTGTCGTGTTTCAAGCTTCAACACTTTGTCAGCTGTTGAGCTATTCTTCTTTGCTCTTGGATAGTTTTTTCACCTAAAGGAATTGATTGATTGTTGTTTATTTAAGTATTTAAGTCCATATATGTTTTTATGGGAACATGGTTAAGAAAAACTGTTATTAATCTACAATCCCTCCCACTGTGTTGTGCATCCTATAATTTCCTATACCATTGTCACACAACTGCCTAAACTGTAATATATTACAATTGCTGTATGGCAGCTGTCCAGAGGAGAAACTTTCTCTTGTGCCACTTTGTCTCCATTTTAAAATGTAAAAAATGTGCCATGGAGCCACAGGTGGTTGAGTTATCCACAGCTGAAGTGCAGTTATGCAATGTCACAAACATGTAACGCACATGTGGGTTTAAAACGAGGTGTGTGTGAGTGTGTTTTTTAGCGTGTGTTTGTGTGCGTGAGCGGCCCAGACACGGAGAGTGTGCGGTTGTGCGCGACAGATTTACGACGCAGGACCTGAGTTATGATGTTCACAACTCCCTTTCATCATCTGTCACCTAACAACACATGAAATCCATGGAATTACACCTCCCTTGCCATTTTGTGTAAAATGTTCACCTTTTCTTCCCTCGTTCTTACCCTCTCCGCCCTTCTCATTTCCACGTGGGTTGCTCTTTGGCGTCTCACGAGTCTGCGCATGTGTGCACACACACGAAAAGCTACATACACCCCTGCCTTCCCTCCCCATTCTCACACCTTCACTGGCCCTCTTTTTCTGAGCCCAAAAGGGGAAGGAACTGCGGGGAAGGAGAGGAGGAAGGGTTGTGTGAAAGAGTGAGGGGGCATGGATTTTAAATGTTTCCATTCTTGCCTCTAACACTGTGTGTAATCCACCATCTTTTTTCATTCAATTAGTTTTTGAAATCTAATGATGACAAAATAATAAAACGTCATCTGTCTATTACAAATGTAGATTTGAAAGAACATCTATAACTATTTCCCCAACAGAAGACGTATTGACGCTGTCAAGTCGGGCATTACTTTTTGTTGTGGATTAACATTTCCGTTGCCGTTTATTTACGTCCTTAGGTGGGTTGGAGCACAGCGAGAGATTACTACACCTTCCTTTGGTCTCCTATGCCTGAGAACTACGAACCAGGAAGTACAGTGCACAGTACTTTGGTGTTTCAAGGTACACACACACACACACACACACACACACACACACACACACACACACACACACACACACACACACACACACACACACACACACACACTATGAAAACCACTATACAGACCTACAATATTCCTACGAGAAGTAGCTCCTCCATTTTACAGCGCGTATAAAAACCAACTCTTTTATTTAATAAGGGAACACAACCGCAAACAGCGGCCTGGGACCTGAGCACCACTCAAACCACACACACACACACACACACACACACACACACACACACACACACACACACACACACACACACACACACACACACACACACACACACACACACACACACACACACACACACACACACACACACACACACACACACACACACACACAGAGGTTGAGGGCCTGCAAACTGGTTTTACTGGGCCTGGAACGGTCAGATATTACATAGTGAAAATAAGAGAGTGTGCTGTGGTGTGTCAGTAGTCAGTAAAACCGGTTGGCTGCCGGATGTTCTGCTCTTACTCTGCTGCAGAGAAACAGGCCCAACATGTGAAGGATGTGATCCAGTGAGCGCTTACAGTCGAGCTATGGGCTCTTTGAAGCTTAGTCCTATAATAATGCATTTTTACATATTGAATTATTTGAATATTATTCAATGCATTTTTTTTGCAGTGTTTTCTCTTTTTCCAGTATAGATGTTTTAGATTTTGTTTGACCAGACATACTTAAAAAACTACCTGATTCAATTAAATAATTTAAAATTGACTCATTCTAGCACACTGTTTTATTTTCAACATCTCTAATTTGCTTATTTTATTTTATTTGCTGGTTTTTTCATGTTCAACCATGTAACCATTATTGTTTTTTATATTATTATTATTATTATATATTTGAATAATAAAATGGAATAAGAGAAAACTCACTCTTGTCTTTTTATAGGTTATTATGTTCCTAAATCTGACGGAGAGTTCTACCAGTTTTGTTACGTCACACACGTTGGCGACATTAGAGGAGCGAGTACGCCGTTCCAGTTCAGGTCAGCCACACCTACAGAAGAGCTTCTGACTGTTACCGAGGACGACAGCAACTCAGACATACTGGTCGTCACCACCAAGACTGGCCTTCGAGAGGTATGAATCAAGAGAAGGAGATATTTACTTTTATATTATTCAACGCTCTTGGATTTTGTTAAAAGGCAGAGTACTAGATCACTACCAGATCTAAAAGTTCTGCTTTGTAGTGTGACCTTTGACCTCACTGAGGAGAATGAATCCCCTTAATGTCATTATGATTGATAATGTATTATTCTAGACAGCCATAGATACATCCTACAATATATCATACACATTTTATTTAAAATATTACAATGCGACTTAATACATTTAACTGGTATTTTTGAAAATGACACAAACTCTCCCAAGACAGGGGAATTAAAAGGACACAAAACTTACCGTAACAAAAATAAATATTCAATAAGCCGGTATCCTATAGAAGAGGATTAGGGCCACATTTTATATATATTTTTATTTTGGGATGTGACCCAAAGTAAGACAAATATTTTTACTTTCTGATTTTAGTTCAGAATTCTGAGACTTTTGGTCACATCCCCAAACATTTTTCTCATGTGGCCCTTATCCTCTTGCGTACTATCCTCACCTTCTTTCTCTCTACCTTTAACCTCCTGTGTGCAGCATGTGGAGGACGTGCAGCAGGAGCGCAGGGAGCTGCTGATGACCATGCGTCTCCTGCAGGAGGAGAAGCAGCAGCTGCAGGAGGAGCAGAGGAGACTGTCCAGGGAGAGGGAGCAGGAGAGGGACACATGCTGCCTGCTGCGGACACACAACCAGGTCAGAGACAGTGGGGGCAGGAAGTCATGCTTTTTTGTTGGTATAGATATAACAGATATCGTTTTTAAATGCATTATTATACATTTATTTCCAATGCCACAGTAGAAGATACCTTTCCCTTTATTTCAGATGATTAATTTGATTTTTTAACAAACAAAAAGGCACAAGACAGAGTCTAAGAGGAAATCCTTAAGCAATGCCCTGTTCTACACACATTTATACATGCCTGCTCCAGTAAACCCCCTCCATATATCATAGGGCCCATCATCATCTAATTAACCTTAATTTGTACAAAAATTATCTCTCGCTTTAATTCATGAAGTAAAATAAACTTGCATTCTTTCAATGATTGCACAAATTGGGGAAAGAGAATACCACAAAAATAGCTCTTGAGGCTTGAGGTGAGTTTCAGTGTGTTTGCACATGTGTGTATTTGGAAGTTAGTGTGTGTCTGGGTTGAAACGACGTGTGTGTGTGTGTGTGTGTGTGTGTGTGTGTACGTGTGTGTACGCAGACGGACAGTCTCTATTTGCACACGTGTGCGGAGCCAGTTCCTCACCAGTGATCACAGGTCTGAAAACTTCAAAGGCCCGAATTTATGAATAATCTGTGTCCATGTTTGAGAGACACACACACACACTGTGTGTGTCTCTGTGTGTGTGTGTGTGTGTGTGTGTGTGTGTGTGTGTGTGTGTGTGTGTGTGTGTGTGTGTGTGTGTGTGTGTGTGTGTGTGTGTGTGTGTGTGTGTGTGTGTGTGTGTGTGTGTGTGTGTGTGTGTGTGTGTGTGTGTGTGTGTGTGTGTGTGTGTGTGTGTGTGTGTGTGTGTGTGTGTGTGTGTGTGTGTGTGTGTGCGTGCGCGCGCATGCCAGTCTTTCTTTAACGACCTGACTCAGTGGGCCAGAACGGAATTGGGACTGAGTTTTCTCGGCATCTGGCGTCAGGGACGATGCCATCGCAACCACAAAGTGAACAAACATGACGTCAAACGCACAAACAGAAAGACACACACACACACACACTCGGGCTCATATGCATACACAAACTGCACCCCCCCCCCTTCACTCTCACACTCACATTCAGGTTCCACACCACGGGGCCCCTCTAATGTGCATTCACACATGCCCAGACGCACACACGCACACAAATACAAACACACTCATTATGCCACCCGCTTGCAAACGCTTTTAGTCTGTGTGTGGAATGAGAGGAGGGTAGTCCGCAAAACCGCCTTCTTGAAAAAAAAGCCCTGCCCAGCCTCAGGGACAAACACCACTCAGTCACGCGATTCAGTGGCCACTGCTTTCTCACCGTCTATTTTCTCTCCCTCTGTCTATCTGCCTGTCTGTCTCTCTACACATTTGTTGTCTCAATTTAGAGTTGTTTTGTTGGCATTAGAGCAAAAGCCACAAAAAAAAGGGGGGGGGATACATTTGGAAACATAAATGCAAGTTGAACTAAATTGACTTCTTAAATTACTTTTAACCATTTCACATAGTGTTTTAGTCCATTTCCTTGTCACTCACCAGGATGAGTCAGATGTCAATATATTATGAGTCGCAGTATCTTGGCATACACACCTAAAAAACAGTCAACTCAAGGAAACAGAAGAGGGGGTGGCAGAAGGAGGGAGGGATGCCAATACTTCTGAGTTTGAATGTAGTCTCTTATCGCCCCCTAGTGCATCTCTCCGGTAAAAGCTCAGAGTGAGGGCAGGCTGCTTTGAGTTAGTCCGCTCTTTTACGAAGGACAAAATCGCCATAAATTACATGGTAATACACACACACACTGTTATTACCACGCTGCTTTTCATTCAACAGGCTTGTCCATCTGTAGATATACGACTTCTCTGAGTAGGTGTGTGTCTCTTTGTAGAGCTTTTACAGTAGGTGCGTTAGCTCCTGCCCACGCTGATGAAAATATCCCCAGTTTAACATGAAAACATAAGTACATATTTTGTGGCTGCTAATTTTACGAGTACACTTTTTATAAGGTCTTTATGCACTGCTAAAGTGCTTCCCAAACGCCAGCCGTAAAAATCATACAGTAATCGACGGGCCAAGCCCAGAGGGAGTAAGGCCTGAGTGTGCATTGATGTGTGCATGTCTGTTTTAGATTGATGGCGGTTCTCCGAGCTATCTGTCTCTCTCCATACGTCCTTGAATATGCAGCTGTGTGTCTGTCTTCCTGTAATTGTGTATGTGTGTGAGCGTGAGTAAGAGTGTGGAAGTGACAACTAGAAAGGAAGGTGTGTGCAGAAGAATGTTGTTCTGTCGCAACCGATATGAGCTATGGATGATTTAACGTCCTTCACTGCTGATTAGCAGCAAGTTCAAACAGGGCTTCGGCTCAGCAGTCACACCACACGGAGGAAACAGACCTCATGTGATCAGCTGCACCAGGAATTTGTCTTAAGGAATCCATTGATAATAGACAGGTTATTTGCATACATTTACCATGTACTGCTTTTTTTCACAACTTCAAATACTGGACGTGTGTTCTGTGTCCTTCACCAGGCTCATTTCAGTCATACTGTAATTTGTAACTGGAGATTTGTTGGAATAATATTTCAAACGAACTAATAGACTTTACAATATTTTAGAGATGATTGTTGGTAAACATTTCTCAAATATAAGTCCAATCCAAAACAGATTCAACAAAAAAATAACATTGAAATCTACTTACATTTTATTAGCATACTTTAAATATCTAATAAAATCAATGTGAGTACAAATTACATTCATATTCACAAGGGGATCCGTAGCAATAATGAAAGAAAAGAAGACTTGCAATTCATCATTGATTTGTAGGCTTTCTTCCCAGTGGTTTCTGGAACTAAACCAAGATCAGCTTCTTCTAGGAATGGTTAAAACCTCTATGATGTTTTATTTGACTCATCCAAGTGAGACATACAAATCAGATGTCTTACAAGTGCCTCACATGTAGGAACAGAAGAAAACACAAACACTTGACTGGCACTAGGCCATCTGCGAACCTGGCAACCTCATTTCCTCATTGTCAGCCACTGTGAGCCATTGCCTACTAGTTTTTTCTGTATCCTCGCCTAAGATGGGCTGTAAACATAGGTGTGTGGAGAGCGCTAAATAATGAACATTTTACACTGACAGAACGCATACAAAACTTGTAAGGTTACATATTTGCCTGAGCGTATTTTTTACGACCCCTTTCCAAAAATACCCCTTTCAACGTCCAAACAACCGTGAGAACTTTTTTTTTCTTGCATGTCATGAGAGGAATATTACACATGTGAAACAGTAAAACACATTTATTTTCAACTGTTATTGTGTCTATCATGTCATTACTCTCTTTTTTGCATGAATGCATTGTGCATAAAAACATATAAAAGCAAACATGACAGTTGTTTGTCACATGAAATATGACCATCTGTCATTAATCACGAGTATTGCATCAGTTCCAGACTTTGTTAGCCTGCTGATTTAGCCGCTGTGATTGGCTGCAGCGCCTGTCACTCACAGCCGCAGCTGCCTCTCTGTCCCGCAGGAGCTGCTGCGCTCGTCGCAGGGCCTGTCAGAGGAGAGGGAGGAGGTGAGGAGGAGGCTGTCAGAGGCCACAGAGCGGGTCCGGCAGCTGGAGGAGGATCTGCTGGGAGTCACCCAGAGAGGCCTGCAGAAGGAGACCGAACTCGATTGGTGAGCGGAGTGGAACACGTGACCATAAATCATTCGAGCGCTTCATTTCGGCGAAGACATGACTGTAAAGGGAAGGTTTCTTGCCTGCCTTCTGCTTCCTAAACGTGTTCATCAGTCCTGTTGTCTACAAAATAATACAAAACACAGCCTCAAAAATAATGATTAAATAGACACAAATGTAAACATAAGCTCAAGGATGGGATATTTATGACATGAATTTTGTAGTGCACTACAATAAATACTTTTCAACTATAATTACTTACACATTACAAATTGTAAATACTTTTCTTAAGCATAAATCAATGAATTCTGTAGACGATCAGGCTGTACAAATCTTTTTTCATTTTATGTCACAGTCTGCGCGACCGCCTGAAGAAGCTGACAGCAGAGAAAGACAGCCTTGAGAGCCATCTGAAGAATGAGAAGGATGAGAGAGACCTCTACAAGGTGGGAGAAGTTTAGTCGCTAAAAGTCTTCAACAACGAAAATGTGCATTATGATAAAAACAAAAAACCTGTGTGATTCTCATCTCATTGTATCTGACATTTGCACCTCATTCTCTCCGCGTTGTCCCATGTGCAGGCTCACCTGCGCAGCACCGAGCTGGAGAACACGAAGCTGAGCGCGGAGCTGCAGATGCTGAAGGCGGTGGAGCTGAACCGGGAGCTGACCATCGCTCAGTTCCAGGAGGAGCTGGACCGGCTCCGGCTCTGCGTCGCTCAGCGGGACAGTCTGGAGAAAGAGCTGCTGGCACACAAGACTGACAAGGTAGCTGTGGTTGTACCCACATGTTTGTGTATGAAAGTTAAAAACCAGTTAATCTTTATATATAATTTCCTGCTAAACACCTGAGCTCTGCTAAGTGCCCCGATAAACATTCCTGTGTGTTTTTAACCACAATAAACCGTATTTAATTTTGTCTTAATTTATATTATTTAATTTCATATTCTCTTCTACACTGTAGCTTTGTGCATATGACAATAACATCTTTGAATCTTGAATCCCTCGGCATGTCTCCAGGCAGATCTGGCCCGTGTGCGTGAGCAGCTCCGTCAGGCAGAGGATCAGCTCCAGGCGTCCCGGCAGCAGGCCTCTCTGCTGGCCTCAGAGCTCCGTGACGCCGCCAGCGCCCGGGACCACACGATGACCGAGCTGTACCGCGCCCGACTGGAGGCCGACAAGCTCCGTGCCAGTTTAGCTGATGCTCAGGCCGAGTGCCAGCGCATGGAGAGCCAACTGGACCGCATGAGGAGCACAGCGCAGAAGGAAGTGGTCAGTTTGACTGTTTGTGCCATGATTCTGAAGACATGGAGAATGTTCTCAAGTCTTTACACTGGCTTCTTGTCTGTCAAATAATTGATTCCAAAATACTGTTGCTGGTCTATAAAGCATTGAATGGTTTAGGCCGAAAATAAATGTCTGATCTACTGCTAAATTATGAACCATCCAGATCTCTCAAGTCTTCTGGGACAGGTCAGCTTTCTGTCCCCAGAGTCAGATCTAAACATGGAGAAGCAGCTTTTAGTTACGATGCTCCAAATATCTGGAACAAACTACCTGAAACATGCAGGTCCGCTGCAACTCTTACTACTTTTAAATCCAGGCTGAAGACTTTTCTTTTTGCCGCTGCTTTTAATTGATATATTCATATCTCACATAGCACTGTAGCTTGTATTCATGTACTTGTGTTATTCATGTATTATTATCTTTGCTTTTGAATGAGTGTTTTGAAATGCCATTTTATAATATGTTTCTGCTGCACTATTTCTTAATGCTCTTAATGTTTTTCATTTTTGTAAAGCACTTTGAATTGCCTTGTGTTGAAAGGTGCTATATAAATAAACTTGCCTTGCCTTGGCTTGCTTCTTGGGTGATTTTCACACAAAATGTCCTTCTCTCCCAGGGTGTTGGGACCAGTGGGGAAATGACGCCCAGCATGATGGTGGTGTCAGAGGCAGAGGCCGAGCTGCAGAGAGAGGTGGAGGAGCTGAAGCTGCGTCTGCACATGGCGGCTGAGCACTACAAGGAGAAGTACCGGGAGTGTCAGCGCCTGCGCAGGCAGGTGGCTAAACTAAACATGACCGAGTCACAGGGGGTGAGTACTCTACAGTAAAACTCATAAAACAATATTACATGCAGGTCAGTTTTTGTGTAAAGATGTAGCAATTACATTTTGTTAAACATTCTTGTTGTTTCTTTTGCAGGAGCCAAAGAGAAATGTGTCCACAGAGACGACACCGGAGCCGTTGACCCCGAGTCCAGAGTCCCCGACAGCAGGTGCACACACATTTATCTGCATGTTGTTTGATTGAATTTTTGCAAAAACTCTTTCTTAAAAAAACGAATGAATCCAAAACCACTTATACAGGAGGTACCACTGATTATGGTATACATTGAATTTCCATTTCTTAAGTTGTAGAGGATGTTCTGTACTTGCCCAAACATACACAGGTTGACAACATGTATATACAGATTTGTGACTAAACTTGATGTGCATAACATTTCAAATAGAGAGAAATTCATTATAGAAAAGTATGTGTAATGTGTTTTCTTTGTTTTCTTTAAAATAAATAATAAATAGGTAGAATATCTTGAATCAACAATAATGCTTTTCAATAGCATGACAAAGGAAAGTAAGTATTGTGACTCTCGCCTGACTTGACAACATTATATCTTCTTCTCTGGCTTTTATGTTAAGCAATGTCAAACTGCAATCTTAAAACAACACATTGAAACATATTCTCTGTCTTGGAAATGTACAAGGTAAATAGTTATCACACCCATGTATTAATGAAAGGGTCACCTCTGTCTAACATTTAAAAAAGTTATTGCAGCTTAAACACTCTTCTATTTAAAGTGGACCTATCATGCTATATTATAATAATATAGTGTAGGACCATACCTATATAAGGCATATTTATACTTTTTTTTTTCAAAATACCAAACAGATCATGCATTTTAGCCATGCCTCATTTCGCTCAATTTGCACTTTTTTAGCTCTGTTTTTGCAAGGGCTGATTCTGTGAGAACAGCACCATCTACAGGCCTGGCATATGTACTACAGCGTCTCCAGCACTTTCGAACGGCAATGGCCGTGGCTGTCTCATCCTGATTGGTGGAGTTGGCCCAATAGCCGTAGCGCCACCGTCCTGACGTCAGGACAGTGTTCAAATCTGGATCAGTTTTTATCAGATCCGTTGCAGCCCCTTTTTTAGAGATTTGGGTATGGAGGAAAATAGAGAGGGTTGTGTTTTCTGACACTTGGTGAGTTCCCTGGACCACCGGGGACACATATTCATGTATAAAAGACGTACAAAAGTGCATTTTGCATGATAGGTCCCCTTTAAGTGTTTATACCTGAATCAAAGACTCTTTTGCTGACTATTGATCATCTGTGTTCTCCTATAACATGTTTTTACAGGGAATATAGCTATGGCAGTCCTACAACAAGCCGCTGAGATGACAATCACTCCAGGACTTAATAACAGGGAATCCACGCATGCTGCATGCATCAGCACAGAGAGGGAAGACAGGCAGAGAGAGAAAATGCCAAATGAAAGGCCTAAGGCGGAGGCTGAGGGAGAAGAAATCCAAGTGAAGGACGGGGAGAAAGAGGACAGACGGAAAGAAAAAGAGGAGAAGAAGGACAGCCTGCCAGAGAGTCTGAGGATGACGAGCTGGGTGGAGGTGGAGAACGAGAGGCAGAGCGGCGAGGAGAATAGCGAGGCGGAGATGACAGGGAAGGCCGAGGAAGTGAGGGATGTCGTGGAGCACCAGGTGCTGCTGGAGGTGGAGGGGAGGAGCATGGGGGAGGCGGAGAAGGCACAAACCTGCTCAGTGGAGGAGGAGCTGGCGATGATGGAGGAGAAGTGGAGGCAGCAGTGTGCGATCAATGAGACGCTCAAACAGCGGCTGGCCAATGAGGAGGAGCGATTCAGAGTAAGGAACACAAACACACAAACTAACGCACATTGTGAGTGATCAGAACTCTGCAAATGGAGAGGTGTGTGCAAGATCTTCAGCAAGGCAAAGAGTGCAAAACATTCCCTTTGCTAATATAAGTTAAAACAGCAAGCAAGCTCCATTTTAGATTAGCAATTTTGAAAGGAAGACCCCCACACAAACCTATTCTAAATCAATTTTCCAGTACATTACATTTGGATATTTGTCTTATCCCTGGATGCATTCACTGGATGGAAACACAAAGAGAATGAACTTGTGAAGTTGTGATCCAGTCATAATGGGCATTATAGCATTCACTCATACCTAACTTTACACAGTTGTTTGTACCTAAAATCTTCATTATCTCTGATACATTTTATAAATATATGTTGGTGTAAACAAAAAACACAATAAATAGCGTCTGATATGTAACCTTTTTATGCAAAATAAGGGTTAATCAATTACATTTTTTATTTGAAAATGTATACATTTAGTCCATAAAATGTCACTAAATAGTAATAAATGTTAATAACAAATTCCATGATTGCATGCATACTAGGTGGAGGACTATGTCGGAAATTAATATAATTATACATAACAGAGAACAGCAACATGTCCTCACATTTGGAGGCTGGAACCAACACATATTTGTCTTTATTTGTTCTTACTAGTGCTTGATAAGTCACTTAAGCCATAGATTCATATGGAAATTGTTACTGCAGTGTACTAAATATTGTATTAAAGCAGAACAAATAGTCTTAAGTGTCAAGAAGACGGGGTACAGTTAGTGGCAGATTATCGAATTGTTTTTGGAGGACTACACTTGGTCTCAGAGTATCAAATGTTCATCAGAGTTTACATGAGCATGAGTCCGGCAGTGGCTCAGTCAGTAGGGGCTTGGACTGGGAGCCGTAGGGTCGCTGGTTCAAGTCCCCGACCAGACCTAAATATGGAGTGTGGACTTCTACTTGGAGAGGTCCCAGTTCACCTCCTGCCCTGCCGTGGTGCCCTTGAGCAAGGCACCGGACACCCCCCTTCCCCCCCACTCCCATTGCTCCCCGGGCGCTGTACAATAGCTGCCCACTGCTCCTAGTACTAGACTCCTTGTACTAGGATGGGTTAAAAGCAGAGGCCAAATTTCACTGTGTGTGCTGTGTGCTGTGCATGTGTGACCATTAAAGAGGGTTTCATCCCTCCCTATTCTATTCTATTAACCGGAGTAACCGGCTTCCTCCATGCCACACATGATCCGATGTGTGTGGTATGTGTGCAGGATTCAGGACCAGCATGTTAGGCGGCCTGTTGCTTTTTGCGTGCGAATGTCGGCCAAAGTACCTACTGGCATTTAATCTCCATGAGTGAGTGTGTGTTTATCAGCGCTGTAAATAAAAGCCCTCCCCTGCCTTTGATGGAGTCTCCCGTCTGAGGCGAGTGCCCCGGGGCCCGAGCCGCTCTTAATGGCCCCTGAGACTGACAGCAGAGGCAGGGCAGCCGCAGAGCGCCAGGCTTTACGGCTGTTTACATCAGCCACCCGAAGGATGGGCCGATGGAGAGGGAAGAGACAGTCAGAGAGTGGTGGGAGGGAGGCACAAGAATACACTGCTGCAGATTCCCTTCACCTGAACCTAACCCGCTAATGCAGCGCAGTAAATTTATAAAGGAGGGGGAGAGCAAGAGAGGACAAAGAGATGAAAGAGAATGACGAGGGGAAAGGTTGAAGACAGCATTTAAGAGTGAAAAAAGGTTGGATAGAGAGACATGAAGCGGGAAGAGAAACTGCAGGGATTTGGATCCTCTGTGATGGGATGAAATGAGAGAAGAGCAGACAACTAGCCATGTAAACTATCCCACAGGCTCAGTCCCGCTGCAGTTAGATTTACTACGATCCCCTGCTCTGCTGCAGACTGCCCCGCATGCAGACCCTGTTTCTGTAGCTCTAGCTGTAATCAACAGACATTTGATACCACTTTAGGTTAAGTAAAGCTCCACTGAACATATCTTTTTGTTTACCAACTTGCCACTTCTTTTCAAATGTGGGTTCACTGAGAAAAAGAACATGAGTAGGCATTGTTGTTCATCATGTTGTTCATCCAAATTAATTTTGAAATAAAGGGAAAAGGTTCCTTTTAAGATTTGTCCTTTTCATCAACTCTGGGAGAACATTTATGCTATTTTCTTCTTTTTTTTTTAATGTAAATTGTTTGGTCAATGTACAGATAATTAAACGACAAATATTCCGATTTTTTAAGACAATGCCAAACATTCCCTACTTCCAACTTTTTCATGGACTATTTGCTGCACTTCTTTGTCTTAATAAATACCTTTGGATATAAACAAGAGATAAGAACATGTTGCCTTGGGCTCTCATTTTATAGACTGAACAATTAATTAATTAATCTATAAAAGGCTCAGGAGACTAATTAATTATTTAAGTATTTGCTAGAGGCAGCCTTAGTTTTTCTATAATGTCACTTCTGCCTGTATGGAGGAATAAGGAGCCACATTACTTGCATTGGTGCCTTTCTGTGATTATGCACGCACAAGCATTCACTCAAATGTATTAGTTCACAATATTCTTTTATTTTCACCAATCAGACAGCTTTTATTTGTAGAACGGCATTTCTTATTTTCAATAGATAGTTGACAGGTAACTATAACGATCGCAGAGGCTTCTGCTCGCACCTTAAAGGGACAGTGAAATAAAAAAATATACACATTTCAAGTTATGGTCCTGTGCCCCTTTGTCAATTGTTTATTTAGCATATTTGAAAACTTCTTTATCAAAATGTAAATATATCTTATTTGTTGTAAACATAGAATTATGCTGTCATGCATTTTCTTTAACTCTGGCCTTAATTTGCTGTACGTTTTCTTCTCCTTGTTTATTCTTTCTGTAGGTGCACATGGCGGAGCGAGCCAGCGAAGTGACAGAGCTGAAACGCAACCTCGCCCAGGCCCTCAAAGACAAGCAACAACTAAAGGAGGTGTGTGTATACAGTGACACAGTACACACTATAGTAGGACATTTATATATCAGAGAGGTTTATTCCAGTACAGCATTGTGACTTCTTCACAGTTATTGAAATAATTCGATTTGAATAATGAATGGGAATGTAGATTATAGACTTAGAAAAGCCATCTGGTTATAAACTTTCAATATCAAAATGCATTTACTGACATTAAAAGTCACATTGTAGATAATGTAGGCTCTTCACTAAGGTCTATTATCACATTCAATTATGAGCGCTTTAGTGTCTGAAACCATTCCTGTAGCTTTTCATTCTCTTCTCCATTTTCCCCTCTCCCCACTAATTAAAACATCCATACCTGCTTCTTTCGCCCACTGGTACAGTGCCATTAGACAGTGCAAATGCCAAGCGACGTGTCTGTTTCACCTTCCCAACCCTGGTTTAAATGTTAAACCTGATAGCTGCGCACTAATGAAGTCATCAAGAGAGGAGGTCAGGGGGGAATAGCGGGAGGAAGGAGGAGAGGAAATGAGGGAGAGGGCGAGCGCCTCTATCAGCAGAGCCAGAGCACAGGGAGCCAGAGTCTGACACCCATTACAGTAATGAGTAGGGTACAAATGCTCCTGCTTCAGATATAATCACAAAGGGCAGAAACAATGTAGAAGGACACTTAACTCGGAGCTGAAAATACTTATTGCCTGTGTGGTTCCTAAAGTGAAAATGTGCTATGGAAACACTTCATTCTTTACAGCTATACTCATCACACTGCTTTAGCAACACAGTTCTGTAAAGGAGGTTTACTGTGAAAGGGAAACTATATATATATAGGGAAATATAGATACAAATCATAATGAAATGCAGAAAAATAATGAAAAAAATATAAACATTAACATATCAAATGTGTAATAATTTAAGATAAATTAACAGCTTTGAACGTTTCTATGTGTCTAAAGGATTTATGTCCTTTTGTTAAAGTTTGGCTGGCTGGCTATTTCTATATTCTCAAATTAATTGCTCCAATGGGCAACAGAGTCAGACTCCTGAGTAATAGCAGTTTAAAAGACATGTCAACTATATGTAGTTTATCCCTGTGAGGTGCTTGATTTTGTCTCTATCTCTGCTCCAGGAGCTGCAGCCATTTCTGTCCAGGCAGAGGGAGCAGGAGGCGGGTGTTCAGGCTTCAGAGCCCATGGTGCTGCGCTACCCCCTGCCGTACCCTCAGGACCCCTCTCCTCCACCCCTGGTTCCTCACAGGCCGGCTGAGCTGCAGTACGGCAACCCCTACTCCACTGACACCACTAAAGGTGAGAGGAAGTCAAAAGTTGACAAATAATTCATTTTGTGTTATCTTCAAATCTGCAGTTGCCTGTTCTTCTTAAAGGGACAGTCTTCCCCAAAAATCCAAAATATGGGTTTTTTCCTACCTGAAGTGTATGTATCCATTTAGGTTGTTTTGGTGTTAGCTGCTGAATATTGGATGTATCAGACATAGAAATGTCGGCCTTCTCTCCAATATTAAGGAACGGGATGCCAATGGGATTGTGGTGCACTGTCCCTTTAAGTCATGCTGCTGTTTGGTCAATAACACCATGTGTTACTTTATTCTAGACCTGGTGGATGTTGCGCTGTCTCCTGAGCACATGTCCCGTCCTCCACCTGAGGCCCCACCCTGCGCCCCTCCCTGTGCACCCCCAATCACACCCCCGAGCCCAGGCCCCGGGGTCCCAGGCTGGGACCGAGAGGTGGTCTGCATCCAGCCCTCCCGCAGCACGAGCCCCCCCGAGAGCCTGGATAGTAGTCCGGAGGAGCTGCAAAATGTAAGTGAATATAAACACATATACAGGTTGGATGCTAAATGCTAACAAACTAAAATCCCTGCCTGGTAGGAAATCCATTAGTAAGACAAAATAACAGTCCTTTATAAGTATCAATTAAGGCGTCACTTGTGTAGAATTATGCAGAACACTTTTTACTTCTCGCTCTACTTTAAGACACGGAAACATGTTAAAGTGCCGTATTTGATCACACTATTAATTTGCTCTCAATACAGCAGTACCTCTGATATTATAGGACCAGCCTTTGCCTTCCTTCCCCTCATGTCGTGTTTTCAGTATCCAAAGCATTCCTGTCGGAGTGATCCCTCTCTCTCTTTCCGTCTCTGGAGTTCTCCTCCTCTCTTAATGAAGGGAATAGTAGCTTGCCCTTAAAAATAAAGCGATGAGCTCATTTGCATAAGGCTCTAATTAACGTCACTCCCTCAGAGCTCAGGAGAGACGAAGATAACAAGGGCTTGGGGAGTAATTAGGGGGGATTTTGCAAAGGGACAGACCCAAGATCAATTAGAGTCTCTGGGATTATAAGTTTTTGTTTGGTAGCAAACTGAAGAGATGCTAGTAAGGAAGGTATTTTGTAGTTCTTTAAATAGAAACAAAGCTTTAATGGCTTTAACCCTTTCAATCCATATTTTCCTTTTTTAGTAAACAACCTTTTAAGATAGTGTTTGTGTGTGTGCTCTATGAGCAAATAGATGGCCATCAGTTTCTATCCTTTTGTATGCAATTTTGTTTTATAGGCTGCTGCTGACGGGGCTCAGCCGTCCTGTGATCATCAGTCCGGTAGACGTAGAGAAGCCAGGGGCAGCTTCTGCTTTGACTCCAGGTAGTGTGCCTACACACACACATACATAGGTAGACTGATGTACAACAAGCAAAAATAAGGACATCAATAGACAGCAATAGACAGCAAAGAGAAGTTACTACATCTCAAAGTTAGTGTCAGAGGTGCGTTAGAAAAGCCAACATCAAAAGAAGGTTGCGGTTTTCGTGCTCATGTTTACCTTAAAGGTTGAATTTTCCACATTTTTTCTTCAGTTTCTTGTCAAATGTCATTTCTGTCCATTAAAACTGGGATAGGCAGTACATTGTTAGCATTACATTGGGTCACATACGAAAATAACATTGAAGCATATTGAAAGTCTGGCTGGGCTTTTTGGCTTTTCCAAAACTGCCTGCACTTCAAATTGAAGTGTTGAAAATAAACTGCTTGCCCCAGCTAAATCTATGTGGTTGTTTAAATCTAAACAACCACAGCTTTCTGTCTTTCAGTTTGTGCAGGAAATAAACAACATAGAAGTTCTAAATTCATAGTCAAAAACATGATGTCAAATGAGCAAGAATATCTTGAAAGATGCATAAAACGTTACTTTGTGCATCTGTGTATGCACATGCATCGTTTGTATATACAGTATATTTACAATACATACATGCCATACTGTACGTTGAACAGATCTACGCATTGTCTGTTAAGGATGTAAATGCAAGATGTTCACAAACGCTGCAGTCTAATTGACCTTAATGGATTAGCATACAGAATAAGTTAGTGTACACATTACTAGCATTTGAACTCAAAACTGACATCTCTCCTCCACTCTCCTTTTCTCTCCAGTAGTGTTCACAAGCGCTGCCCGCTGTGCGAGGTGATCTTCCCCCCCCACTTCGAGCAGCGCAGCTTCGAGCAGCACGTGGAGAGCCACTGGAAGGTCTGCCCCGTCTGCTCCGAGCAGTTCCCCCTCAACTGTGAGCAGCAGCTCTTCGAGAGACACGTCCTCACGCACTTTGACGGCCACGTGCTCAACTTCGACCAGATCGAATGAAAGGCGTAAAGGGCACATTTTAAATCTGACATACCGTGTGGGTAAATGTGTCGTCAGCTTTTAGTTCATTTCGATTGGGTTAAGTTGTCTTGTTATTATACAATCATTAGCACTTTTTTGCAATCTTGACAAAGGTTAGAAGGAATGTAGTCCACTTCTGAGAGGAAGCGGAGTTTGTCCCGTGGCTACCAAGGTGTTTTATTAAGTAGGGTAGCTTAATACATCATGGGTAAAAGGACCACTCGGGAAGAGTGCCATGGTCTTTTACTTTTGTATCATTTTTAACGCTTCTCTTTCTGCTTTGAGAAAATAAAGCACCATCAGTAGTGCATGCAATTATTATGTGTTCAAAAGGACAACATGAAAGCAGTTCAAGCTGAAAGAGTGAATAGTAGCAGGAGCTTGAACCAGAAGAGAAAGTATTTAAGTATGTCCCTGTTATTTAACTAGCCTGGGTATTATTATCTCATGTGATGAAGCAGCCAAGATATATATTGTCTACATGTTTCAAAGCTGAGGAAGGCAGAAAGGAATTATTTTGTGTAAATGCAGAGTGAGATCTGAATATGTGATGTCTTAAAGAATCATCAGAGTGTGTATATTTATTTGAAGAGAGGTGAGGTGGAGATTTTGTTGACTTGAATGGGAAGAGATCTTGGATTTCTCCCAAAAATACAGTACTAATGTACGTGTAACAGACATCAGAAGGTTCAAACAAAAAATGTATCTGCACTAAATAAGGCTTTATTCTGAATGTACTGTACATATGAAAATAAGTATAAGTTGTGGAGAGACCTGTGACTTACTGTCGTGACTCCGCCTCCCCTCATTGTTACTTCTTCATGTTTTAGTGTTGAAAGAATGGCGGACTGTTTTTTACTTTGGTCAGGTGGTGAGAAACTGGGCTGGTCTCTTTGTGTTATTGGAGATTCTGTCATGTTTTAGGCATATACACTGCAGGACATGTGACAACAACTTTTATTGTTATGTACTTCCGCGTTTTAAAGTTTGAACTGTGATGAAAAAAAGTCATTGCTTTGTGTGCGAGGTCCAGATCATGAGTGAGTGTCATTTCTATGTGTGTCTCCACGGGGCTCCACATCACCGCTTGTCTATTTTCTGTCATTTCAAAGTGACCCCTGACAGTGTTGTATTCAGGCTTTAAAAATTGCACATGCCCAGTAATCACAAGGCAAATGTGTGTGTATGTCATGTGTCCGACGCAGCCCTTTTCATGTGAGAATGTCAGGACGGTGGTTTAAGTGTGTACTGCAAAGATCTTTACGAATAAAGTAAGCTTGTCTAAATGCACCCCGCTGTAATGTTGTTTTATAAAGAAATAACATCAGTACATATACAGAATGTTTAACTTTATTTTTACAGGTTTTTTTCAGTCATTTCCTGTTTACATTTAGGCAGCTTCTCTTTTATATAGAAAGACAGTTTGACATCATTTACAAGTCACTCTGCTCAGGACCTGTTGTCCCCCCCATACAAAAAGGAAACATTGGTCTCCACGTTACATACGAAAATATAATTTAAAAGCACTTGACAACAGACACGTTACAATACATTCACTGTACACAGTATATTGAAACCCCGCCCTCGTCTTCTCCCTCTGCACACAGCCTCCGCTCCTCCTCTCCCACATGTGTAATTCTGCAATTGGCCCCTGTGTAGAGCTGAAACGATTGCCATGGTGACGGGGGGGCGTCCGTGTGAAGCAGGGATGGTTTTACGAGTGTTTGACAGAGCGCCAACGGGAGACTCTCAGTCTGCGTCCATCCCAGCCACGGAAACGCTTCCCCTACGCTGAGAGGCAGGAATGAAGCTTTTCTATCGCACGCAAGCCATTATCTCAGGGTTACTGTAAGGGTAGTAAGAACACAGACGCTCTTTGAAACTGATACCAAGATTTTAGAGATCTAGGTACTTATTGGTGCTTAAGAACAGACTTGATGTCTTTTTTCAGGCACACATATTTGTGCTTATTTGTTAGGTAGCACACTAGTCAAAGGCATTGTAAGTACAGTACAGATGCATGGTAATCACTATAATAAAACAGGATATGACGGAAAAAAAAGGTGGTTAAATATTGTTTATTTAACCACCTAACTAAATTAAACTACAGGAAAATCTTCTTGTAAAATCAAGGGTAATCAATCTGAAAGAAATCTTTCATACTATTCCAGATGTTTCCATGGCAACAAAAGCTCGGAGGACAGGAGGATGTGTGCATGTCTGAGGGTCGTTTTACCCCTCAAAAGAAAAAAAGGAGACGCTCGTGCTTTGAGACTTCTGCAGATTTAAAACGTTGTGCACGATGAGGGGAAATGATGTCATGGATCGATGTGTGTTGGCACGCGGCGGCTGCACAGCGCCGCTTTTGTTTTTCTTAAGAGACAATGAATGATGAAATCTCAGTCAGGGGGGGGGGGGCAACAAGTTGGCCAGCGCTACACTACATGAGGCAAAAACACCGCCAGTTGTCCTGCTCCACAGGAGACCAACCGGCTGCCTGGCACAGAAAACACAAGACGCAGAAACACGCAGAATACACAAACACTCTATATGCTGATGACTTGGATACTGCTGAGAAATACACAGGCATACATATCACACACACATGAAGTCAATGAACTGGAATGCTCTTGTCTACAACAACAAATAACAGGTTGTAGGTGGTAATCTCTTTCAATACAAATCTTTTTTTTTCCTTCTCGTAACGACACAAAAATGCATGCATGAAAACATTCTGTCGACGTACATCCACTCATGCGCACATTTTGGAGGCGCGTTGAAGAAGAAAATCATTGCCACACGTTTGGCGAACTCCAGGGTGAAACTATTACAGCTGCCTCACCCTCCCTCCCCCCCTCATCAGGCACATGGTATGGTCAATGTTTGGCAGTGGAGAGCTGATGGCAACATCATGGGAACAAAACACAACAAAGATCTTGGCAACTGGAAATACAGCATGATGGCAGTCACCACTTAGTCTCTTGAACACAGCTCTGGCACTCTGAATGAGGAAACACTGGAGATATGAAAAACATGGTCGGCTTTCCGGAGCAGATGAAGCGTTTCAGATATGGATTGTTGGCCTGGGCCGTGTTATAATACGCTGTCCTGAATTAAAACATTGATTCAGAGTAACAAACAGAAAGGCGTTTTGGCTCCTTATCTCTCGGGGGCGGGGTGAGAGAAAACTCTCCGAACCCGGCGTCAGCCAGCTGTTTGACCTTTGACCTCTGAGGTGACAAAACTGGCCGTCTCAGCAATTTAGGAATTAAAGGAACACTTACTGATACATAGAAAGAATAAAACACTGACAAAAATATATAAAATAAAGCTTGAAAATAAAGTGTAACTATTTATGTATATGCTAATGAATACTTTTATATATTTTTATGTACACATACATATCTGTCTATTGTTTATATATCAATAAATCTATTTAAAGTATAACTTGACTCCGGCACTCAAACCCCCAGAAGTTACTGCGAAGGCACAGATCTGAGATCAGCTAACTCTCTGCATAAACGGAAAGGGAGTGTAACGACTACTGAACTCAGATCAGCTGTAACGTCAACTTCATGTTAGGGGCAGGGCTTGGTTGCACTTCCTGTTTCACATCTTCCCCAGTTTCTTTCATGTCGTTTGTTTTTGTTTCTTTTCTTTCTGTTTTTTACAGTTAGCACCTTATGTAAATCAAACAATAGAGAACAAAATAACGTGATAGTATATACGAATGTGCAAATGTACAACAATAAAAATACTACAAAGATATATTTTTTCAAAAATACAAGTGATATAAAATGGATAGAAAAAAATATGTAACATACAAACAATTATATGAAAAAAGAAAATTAAACTTAAAGCACGCACTTGACCCTTTAGTGTTGGGATGAGTGTAAAGGGTGGGTAAGGACAGTCAGGATAGGGCTATGTTCGGGCTCTAACCCTGAATCTTGCGCAGGATCTCGGTGGAGACGGGCGGGTGGAAATTGATGGTGTGATGTCTCAGGCCCTGCGAGGTCTTGTAGCTCTTGCCGCAGCGACACTTAAAGGGTTTCCTCACGCGGATCTGCGTGCGGTGGCCATTCTTGGCATGGTACTTAATACCATTCACATTCTGAAGAGACAGGGAAGAAAGAGATTCATTACGAAAGGGGAAGCTGGGTAATAATTGTACCAAATAGAAGCTTTAAAGCTCACTATCTGCAAGTGCACTTTTACACACTTGCAGATAGTGAGTATACTGTTTGTAGAGTTCAATATTTTATGTATCATTTATTAAGTTAAGAAGTGCTGATAGGTAGATTATTTATCTTTAGATGGAACCAGGCTAGCTTTTTATCTGGTTTCCTGTCCTTATGCTAAGCTAGGCTGAGCTAAGCTAAGCTAACAAGCTGCTGGCAGTAGACTGCACTTTAGTTTTAGTAATCTAAATGTGTATATTTGCTTAACAGAGTTAGTCCCATGCTAAATTAATATAAACCAGCATGTTTACACTAGAAAACATTGGTGTCCTATCAAATGATCATGAAATGTTTTATTTATAGGTCATTTTATTTTATTCATATTAAATGTGCAGCCTTGGCCGCTGTTAGTCATCCTGAAGTCCACATATTAAATGACTAATGATACTGATAAAACTGATTAGTATATAAACATTCTACAGTTACTTTCTTAAGTTAAGTTCTACTTTATATCTATATATCGTTATATAAAGCTGAACAATATCAGACTGCAACAAACCCTGGTCACAAACTGGGTGGAACATTTAGATTTGATTACGCGTGTGGACCCATTCAGATGGTCAGCAAATGTGACTTTATCCCATGACACTATTTTGGTCTAAAAAGTTACAAAATGAATGAGAATTTTCGTGACCAGCTGTAATAAAAGTCAACCAAAGCAAACGCAACATGATATATTCGTCACTGCTTATGTCATTCTTGATTTAAAATGTGCTTTTTCCAAATGATAAATTCCAGACATGTGATGCCAGAGACAAAAGCTTCAATGTGGGCTTTACCAGAAATAACCAGCAACAAGATTTGTTCTGCTGTCGCCGGGCAGACGTTACCGCAGCATCAGGAGAAAGACCTTCAGACTCAGGGATAGTTTTATCCCACAGACTGATAAGCTCTTGAGCTCTGGGAAATGGAATAACTTACTTATCTATAGAACATCTACAGTCTAGATATTTATTCATTGACTTTTACAAAAAGCTGTATTTATTATTTTTATTTTACATTATTTTTAAATGTTATCTTACTATACTTTAGATTTTTTATAATTAGTTTATTTCTGCATTTTACTTGCACTGCTGTGTCGCTTGCGCTATTTTATTTCTTCTTCTTTAATACTGTATATTATGTGTCGTACTGTTGGAAGAGCATGGGAATTATATTGTAGCTATTAAGCATTTGACACTAAAGCTTTTAGCCGGGCCGCCTCTCAATCCTCGGTTCGGCCTTACCTTGTATCTCTTCTTGCAGCCGGGGACGGGGCAGGCGAACGGCTTCTCCTCTCCCCCGTTCATGCACATGGAGCTGAGGATGGACTCGGAGCTGATGGCGCTTTCTGTGGTCCACGACTCATCGCTGTCCGACTCCTCGTAGTCTACCTCCTCCTCATCATACTCACTGCCTGAAGGCACAATGGAGACACGCAGAACAACAAAAACGCTAGTCATCCGGGATGAAATATGGATGGGGAATGGCCAAAAATTCATCATGCTTTGGGAATTTAGCAAACAGAAAATTATTTGTGGCTTTTTATCAATATAACTCTCTATATTTGGCTCATATTTCATGCATTAGCAGCCCACATGTCGCTGAGAGCAATGTTGATACAAAAAGGCAATGGTGCACTGTGCATGTGTGTGTGTTTGTGTGTGTGATTGTGTGTACACATGTGAGTCAAAATGCAAGGGCTGGCACTCAGAAAGAGATCATTAAGTGGGAGTGATCCCCATTGCTCAGCCTGGAAAAAGTGCTTTGCTAAGTGCAGAACATTTTCCACTCACACACACACCCACATACCACATTACTGAAATGTTGAGGCACACACAAACACACACTTAAGGCCCACTGACCCCCCACCATCTCACAGGAAATGCTGCACCTCAGCATGAGGAAATGGATGGCACCCTGGCACATGTAGAAAGAGAGCGTGTGTTGGTGTGTGGATGTGTGTGTGTGTGTAGCCGTGCTGGTGTATAGGCCCAGACCTAACACTACGTTTGGAACCATTTGGGCTGGAATTGGACATCTGCTTCTGGGCTGTGCAACACACGGCCCCATGCGAACACACAGCGTGACAGCTGCTATGTAATTAGCAGAGTGTTGACTGGTCTGCTCACTGTAGGAGCCCCTAGTCCCAACAAACAAAACACACACACACACACACACACACACACACACACACACACACACACACACACACACACACACACACACACACACACACACACACACACACACACACACACACACACACACACACACACACACACACACACACACACACACACACACACACACACACACACACACACACACACACACACACACACACACACACACACACACACACACACACACACACACACACACACACACACACACACACACACACACACACACACACACACACACACGTTGGGCTTTAAGCCTCTTTCAGTTGCTATTTTAATTAAGAGAAATTAAGGAAATGTTGAAATTAAAACATCCACAATTATTGTTAGTTTAAAGTAAAACATTTGAGGTTTTCAAACATGTTAAAATATTTAATTCCACTGTGAATGAGTTTATTTATTTCTGCGTTTACTTGTCACTTGCAACGTTCTCTTGCACTATTTTATTTGTATTTCTTCTTGCCCTTTTTTATTGTTTTATGTCCTTTGTATATTTATGTAGAATTGTTGGAGGAGCCTGGGACTTAAGCCAAACCCACACTGTAGCTAGTACATTTATGACAATAAAGCCTCTAAATCTTGCATTTTTTTATATTGAGGTGAGCGGGCTCCTGTTTTTGTTTTTTACATACTTTTTAGAAATATTCTGAAGTAACCAGGTATGAAATAAGCTGCCTTCCTTGCCATTTACGTGACAAATATCTTCATTTGCTCATCAGTATGCTGTCTGAAGTTGATCAATGAGCTCCTGATGGCTCAACCATTACGGTGTGCATTAGTCATTTTCAACACTCCACAAATACAAGCAATCCGTCTTTCTTTGTACGCACATTTCGACACACACACACACACCTGTCGTACCTGTAGGTGTGCTGCTCCGGAAGGAGGAGGAGGGGGTGATGGGGGGCGTGACGGGAGGCGTCAGGTTACCGCTGGTGTGGCGAGGGGGCGTGGCCGTGCTGTTCCTGGACACTCCTCCGGTGATGGACAGGGACAGTTTGGGAGCGACCTTCTTCTTCATGGTTTCCTGCTCCCGGCGCGCCGCATCTGTCATGAACCTAAAGCACGCAAAGGGGGTCATAAGTAAATCCCACGACAAGTCAGTAAATCTGATATAATTTACCAAAAGGGTTATTACCAAAAAAACAATTTTAATGTTAACTTGGTGGATATACTAAAATGCCAAACTATACAAAAATGTGTGTATAATTGTTTTAATCGATCATAAAATGTCCCTTTGATTATCATTTATTACACGAAGAATAATTCTGGTTTGTTAAAAATTATTTCCCAATTACAGTTATGGTACAGCTTTAAGAGTTACATTTAAGCACTTTCAAGGTACCTAAATCAAACATTGCAAGACTCCAAAAGTTTATAATGTCAAAGTGTTTTTATAAATGCAATATGGAAAAATAAAGTTGACAGGATATCTTTAAAGAGAAATAAACGTAGCGACCAGATTGTTTCATTTTAGGTATTTAATTATTTTTGTTTGTATGAGTGATTATGTGGACTAAACATCAGATTATGTTAAAAATCACGCATTTTCTAAAGAACACATTTAAGGCCTATTCCTGCCTTAAAACCATAACAGTTAGTCATTTACTACAGAAAGACTGATGGGGTGTTACACAAGCAGTGAGATCAACTGACTGGGTGCAGGACTGCCAGTGGCAAGCCACATTATTTTGAGGGAAAACCAAAAGTGAGTGTACATAACATGTTGGGAATAATCCCTCATTAAACTGAAAACTCTGCTCGTACAACTACTGTAAATTAGATGGGGTGATTAAAGCTGTGGTGGATGGTTATAACAGAGATTTTGGGTAATACTCTTACCTTTGTTTTAGTCCTAAAAATAAGGGTTGTTTGTTTGAAGCCTGTCTGATCTGCTTAATGCTGGTGTGTCCTGACCCAACTTACTTCAATTTAGCAAGGTTACTGAGTTCACAGATCTTAGTAATTTCCTAGATGAGTAGAATGGTTTTATTACTGGAAGAAACCATGATCAAAACTACAAAAAACATGTGGAATTACATTGATAAATCATAATTACTTTTTTATTTTCTACTGGTTTGTGCTTCGTGTTATTTTTTTCTAAAACCGGGGCATTTAAGCTTTCACACATTATTGCTATTCTGTGCACGTGTGCTATGAGAGCGTAAACGTTAGACAAAGACATAATTGAGATGCTGAACGAGCGGCTCCTTTAAATATACAGTCATCACAACATTGTACTGTAAAAACAGTTAGCATTTACAACCTCACCACTTGAAAACCCCAGAAATGTCCTAACTGTCTCTGTTTTACCTTCTTCTTCCTCAATGTTGCATCTTTGAGTGATTTAACGGGGCATTGAGTGGGACGTGACACATTGGTTCACCACATACAAACAGGCAGAAATCTTTAAAGGCTGCCTTTGGCTTGGCCGTCTGCAGCGCAGGGATTTAGGAGTGATTGTCTTGTGTGGTTTTCTGAGCTAGTCTGTGGATGAGTCAATGCTGTGTCTATGGGAAGACATCAGTCATATGCTCTCCGCAAGCCACATGTACTGTAGTACACACACATCAAGACAATACTTTCACTGGTGGAGCAATGCTGCCCTCTATAGACGGACACCTTTGGTTGTGTGTGTGTTTGTGTGTGTACCTGTTGATGTAGCTTAGGGCCAGGTAAGTGGGCTGCTGTTGCTCCTGCTTCTCCAGGACCCGCGGATCTGTGTCTGAGAAAGAGAGAGAAGGAGATATTAAGATTAATCATTGCTCTGTGGGAAAAAATGTTTGAGGGAATTTTCTTAGTATGTAGCTGACTCATACATCCATTATTCCTGCCAGACTGGCTCATAGATTACAGGATGTTTCTCACACTGAGTTCTCTGTATCAGTCCATAATATGCGAGAGCCCGCAGATATATTTGCGGACACTTTCATAATTGGCACATTATCACGCCAAGTTCCTGGGATTTATTACCAAAGCCTTTCCAAAAAAGGTTGATTAATCATCTTCGGAGTGTGAAGAAATCTGTTCCGAGAGTGAAAAAGCGAGTTGGACTCTGTAATGAATGTACACAGTGTATTACTCCAAACACACACACATGCTTTCTTCAGTTGACGTGCTGGGTCAGTAACACTACAGTAGGCAACTTCCACTGCCCCAGGGAAGTGGAGTTAACTTCAAAGCCCCACCTCTCACCCCCTGGAAAACAGGAGCAAGTGTGCATGAAAACACTGCGGGTGGGTGCATGTGTGTAGAACCAGTGCCATCAAGTGTTCAACGGGGGAACATTCAGAGGGATCCACACTATGAAAAGAGGACTTGGTTATAGCCATGGCGTGCATGGCTATGTCTGAGTGAGTGCATGTAGGCATAATTGCAGCTTTATGTGTAATGGCTAGCAGATGTATTGCAATTCAGACCCGAGAACTGGATCATCTCTGTGCAACCATTAAGAACACACTCCTGGACGCTCCTTCCAACTACTAATCCCAAGTGTGTGTGTGTGTGTATGTGTGTATGTGTTGGCCTTCTTAGCCCTTTAGTTTTCAGGCTTTCACACCTCATAATTAAAAAAGAATGCAGACTTCCCACAGTGCAGGAGAACACCAAGGAGACCAGCAAACACGAAAACAACCTAGAAAGAAAAGGCACACTGCTGGTGCGTAGACCAGAGTCTTGTAGATTTTAGTAAATTTAAAACATTTAAGAGGCTAGCTGAGGAAACTAGATAGCAGGGGAATGCATGTACAAACACACAGACACACAGGCTCACACACAAACATCTGCGGTGGTCCACACAGGTGGTCTTTGACAGTCTTTTATAGCAGAGCCTTAATAATCCTACCTGCTGCTCAGACGTGGAGACCAGAGCTCTCTGCATGCATGAACATATCCGCACGCACACACACACACACACAAACACACCTTGACCTACACCACTGACAAGGCTGAGTCATGATACATTACATTGAGACTTAATGGTATCTTTAAAACCCGTTAATTTGAATATGTTTGAAGCTTGCCCAATTTGTTTTCTGTAATTATATATATTTATATGTGTAACAAATTATGTGTAATATGTATCCAAAGAGGATATTTAAAGACAATAATTTAATTAAGTAAATGTGTGTTATGTAACCAAATAGGTCAGGCTATTCATTGCACTTTTAATATGGCTGAATAAAGTGTAATGTAGCCCTCAGGACAAAGAAAAAGGAAAACTGGAAGGGCACTGCCAAAGCTGTTTCTATAAGTGGAAAGTAGTTTGTGTATCTGCCCGGTGATTCGGATCTAAAATGTAATGGGTTCTTACTTAGCCCCAAATAAACCATACCAACAAGTTTCCTGAAAATCAGGCCATTAATGTTTTCAAACCAACAAACCAAATTGAAAACATGAGCTTATTGGTGGATGTACAAATTAAAACAAAACTGATTATTTCCACGGCGGAGTTTCCAACATTTTCTTTTTAAAAGTCCATATTCACAAAATGTTTCGTTTACAATTCTTGTGACAAGAGTGGAAGGAAGCTAAAATCCTGTTAAGCAAATGTTTGACACAAAGGTATCAAACAACAAGTACCAGAATGAGAAATGCCAGAAATGATCATTTGGGATGTACAAGGGACTCAGGTTTTTGCTTTGAGATGAGGTAAGTGTGTGTATGTGTGTGTAGAGAAGGGGGAGGGGGGCAGGGTGTTGGTGGAAATGGAGTTAGCCAGGTGCAGAGAGAGAGCTGCAGTAAATGTTCACCGGCTTTATGACTTCCACTCACCTAGCAGGACAGGAAGCTAACACACTGCTGATACTACGGCTGGAGCAGGAGGGGACCTACACACACACACACACACACACACTCACATCCACACACACACACACACGGTAAGCTATATGAATATCAATTTCCACTGATTCAATTTGCACGTTTTACATTTAACCTAGATTGCCACAAGACTATTTTGTGTGTTTTCCATCTGCATGAGTGTGTGTGTACTCATTTCAGTTCAAGTATACTGCATGTCCGAGACATTTCAGAGTCTGGAGGGTCTATAAATATCTCCCTAATTAGCATTCCTGTCATTAAAAACAGCAACCAATCAACTACCACTCCACTCATTTCAACACAGACATCCATCTCTCACCAGCAGTACACTGCTGCCCCCTGCTGAATGCACACGGCATGTATTTGTCCACACATGCATGTGCACATGTGTATAAGTGTCTGTGTGTGTCTTCACATGTGTGTATGTGTCAAGACCAGGCCAAGAATGCATGGCTTGTTTTGCAGACTGCTAATTAAGCCACAGAGAGCATTTTAACGTGTTTCTAGAGCAGCAGGCAACCGGATGGAGGGAGAGCAGAGGAGGAGGCGGAGGAGGAGAAGGAGCAGGGGGGATATGGGTGGGGGAAAAGGCAAACCTCTCTGTAATTACACTTCTCAGAGCTTGGTGGGGTGCTCGGGCCCTGCGACTTCCGAAAGGCAATCTGTGTGACTGTGTGCATGCGGATGTATGTGTAGCGTGAAAAGAGAGGGCCTGCAGTTTCCAGTTTGGGATGCCGATCCACTAATTGCTCCGCTACACCCTGACAGGTCATTTAGGAAGTATGGTGAACACACTCTCTCACATGCACAAGCACACGCCCCTTCCCGTCTCACACCTCGGGAAGTGGGATGGGAAACAATCTGGCAACTAGGGCTGCACTTTAAGTAGGCTGTGATCTGATTCATGTCACAATATGGGCTATGTATGGACAAACACATTTAAATAGAGCGGAAACAGTTGGTCACCTAATCAATTAGTTGAAAGATCGTCCCACAGCAAGAAATATATATTGTTATCTATCTGATGAAGATTTATAGTTTTAGCTTTTCAGATTGTAAGGATGTGCCGCTTTCTCTGTCATAGATCACTGTAAACTGAATATGTGGGGGGGTTTGACTGTTGGTCAGAACACAACAATACATTTCAAGTTGTCAACATCACGATGTCTTTAGGGTATTGTAGTGGCCTTTTCTATATTCTGTGAAATGTCCTGGACCCTACAGTAATTGGTTAATCAATCATATAAACATCAGATCAACAACCAAGAATTGTTGTTAGTTGCAGGACGCCACACTTAAAATCCAATGTATTCTGAGAAATAGGGCTGCCATTACAGAATCTTTTTATAATCAATTAGCAATCATTTGTTTTAATTAATCAATCATCGTTTAGTCTACACATCGTCAAAAAAAAAGTCTGACATGGCCTTCACAACTTGACAGAGCCAAAATGTTTTATTTTGATCAACCAAAAGTCCAAACACCCAAAAATATTCAGTTTTCTTTAGTATATGACAATAAAAGCTGGAAGCTTCTCAATTTGACAGGCTGGATCAAGTCAATACTTAGGTTGTTGAAAAATGCCAATCACAGTTTCCAAGTAAAAAGTGGAAGCTTCAAGTACCTTTTTTTTCTGACCAAACACAAAACTTAAAATTATTGACTTTGCATGCAAGACATTTTATTATTATATAAGACAAACAAATGTTCAAATCTGATGAACCTGGAACCAGTTGAACCTTTCCTGGAAAATGTATTTAAATGTGCAACAATTATCAAAATTGTTGCACATTTTTTCCTTCAATCAGCTCCTCTAATAATTGACTAGCCATTTCCTCTTCAAAGATCATATCACCACAAAATGATTTCACCTGAAAGTCAAATACTGCTCAGACCTACTGGCAACATCAAAGTAACTAATGCAAAGACAAACTAATGGTAATTACCATGATCCTCCTTCGCTATGCAATTATATCTTTATTCAATAAAACTAACAAAAGCAGGAAAGGGGTTTTCCTACCAGTTAATGACAGAGAGGCAAGACTACCTCACCATAGTGTGTTTGCATTTGCCCTTTTCTGTGAGCCAAGGCAGATAAAGCGATACAGCCAAACATGGCCGGTGGGCTGAGTGATACGTATTTAAAGTTACTGCAGGTTAATTATCAGCATGCTTCAGCAGAGACCGCGTTATTACAACACAATGCTGACCTGACTCCTCTGTTCAAGTCACACCTCAGCCTTTCATTACGTCTATAAAACTAAACCAAAATGAAAAAGTAAATTCTGTCTAAACAAAGCTGAGATGTATGGCATTTCCCTGTGCTTGCCCCCATATTATTCCCATCTTAACCTTTTTCAAATCTCTAACCCACGTTTAATCTCTATCCACCTCCCCCCTCCCTCCCTGCTCCTCTCTGGTGAGGTAGGAGGCAGGTCTGTGCTTGTGCAGGCGGGATCACAGCACAGCGCTGCACACAGGCAGCAGATGAGCCTGACATCATGCATTCCTCAGACCTTACCTAGAGTCACTGCGCAAAGCCTCCGACAACAACCCAACACCACTTTAACCCCTTTCCCCTTGCTATCGGCTGTAATCCAAACAGTGCAGGTGTGTTATTTGAGGGTTGCTTCCCTTTCTCCTAGGATGAGGTCAGCACTAACGACCCACATATTACCTCATTTTCTCACGGAAAGGATCAAGATAGGCTCATCTGGTTTGTTTGCTACCTGCTATCCTGTATTCTGTCAAAGGAGGTCGAATGACATACAAGTTGAGATCATTTAGATACACAGAGGGGGAATACAAATGTGATTTATTGTGGCTATGCAGCACATAGAAGGTTCTACCACAAGAGGGCAGCACATACTACCATAAAGACCAAGTATTTCTAGCACAGGAAATTCCTTTACCCCCACTACCTACTGATTCATTTTTACAGCTGTTAACTTCTGATAGTACATTTATGTTGTCGCCTCTAGGTTATCTGATTTATCGTAAGTGTCTGCTTTTTCATAATCTGTGTGCAAACAAACCACAATCAGGGAAAACTGTTATCGGCAAGGCCTCTAACAGCTTATCTGATGTCTCCCGTGAAGAAGCTTTGAGGATCAAATTGGCTTATCTTTTGATTGATTCCTGATCACTCACACCGCTGCACTAATTAAAAGGGAAGTCAAAGCTAAATGCCACCGGCCCCTCTTTCTCTCCAACACTCTCACCTCAATCCCCTCCATCTGTCACACTCATCCCTGTGGTAACTGTTCAGAGAGCAGTATTGATTGGAATGAGTGTGTGTGATCTGATGACCAGCAGTATAAAGTGAGCAGAGGGGGAACTCATTAATTCGAGTGATCTAATGGGAAACCGCCATTCTGCTCGGCTGGCGGTCAAGGTCAAAGGTCAAGCTAAGAGCCAGATGGGGCATCTACCGGTGTGTGGATTTGGCTGTAAGACTGAAAGGACAATATATGTTCATGCATTACCACCAGTTTATATAATGTAAATCTCAAGATTTACATTACCAAACATTTTTTCAATAATGTTTTCAACGTTTTTGGTTCTTTTTTTCAAAAATGTAAATATCTGAAAATATACATTAGAGTAACAACAATGTATCATGTTATTAGCTAAGAAAACGCTGTCTATTCATAAGAATATCATTAAAAAAATATATATATTTAAACAACAACCATATAGATGGGATGTAAGCGGACTTAAATGACTGTTACGGTAGCTCCGGTTGAGTAATATTATTTGAATAGCTTAAAGTTGTATGCACTATAAAAAGGTATGTTTATACATGGCACTTTTGGCCAAGCCTACATGTAATTGTAAGGCAAGTTTAGTATGAAACTCAATATTATACATATGTAGTAAGTAGGGGCTCCCCTGCTTCGTGGCTCTATCAACTAAAGGGTCCTTGGCCTGAAAAACATTCAAATGACTATTCACAATGTTAATCTCCATGCCTCCTTGGTTAATTAGTAAGGGATCCATGGAGCATATGGTCTATTTAGTGTGGTCCAAAACCAGATACACCACTTCACTTTCTGCTCAGTCACAAACACACAAAACTTGACCCCTTTTCTTAAACATCAGTCCCGCCCCACATGTGATGTGACATCACACGCAGGGCGTCCACTCCTCACCACAGCTGGCTGCTCTTTGTTAGCGAGACAGCAGGTGTGCAATAACTCACCGCATATACTGCCCCCAACCCCTTTGGAGACAGCCAGTTGCCATGGAGACTGGCTCAATGAAGCATCCATTCTACCCCCTCACCCCCAACGCTCACCCGCCTCCCGAGGATGGATACACGCCACTAATAATGATTAGCCCACATCAACTTTGATACAGATTATTTTTGTGGTTTACAAGTCAATAGATTTTAAACTATATCCATTGCCATGATGGATTTTGGGTTAATTTAACAGAGTGGATTTTTTAGTGTCAAACCAAAGCATGCGTCTGAACTGTGCTTCAAAGAGTGTTAAATATTTAACAAGATTGCATGGTATTAATTAGAGTACATTTCAATGGCTTTTCCTGTTACATAATGTCAATAGAAGAAAAAGGGTACTGACTAATCAAAAACAAGGCAATGCTAATTTACTGAAACTAATATTTTTATTTATTGCATCTGCATCTAAGAGGGGATATTTATTATTTAACCAATTCATTACGTTTTTCTTAAGAGGCCACATTTGTCACATGCATCGATGGTAAAAATATATAAATTCATCAATTACCAAAATACAGACACATATGACTAACTATGTTACTTGATAGCAACACGTTAAATAACATGCATTCATATAATACTATTCAAAACTACCTTGAAGAATCCGTGGGGTTTCATTAAATGTTAAACTGTAACACCTTGTGAGTATTTTGCCAGGTGAGTTATCATAGGCTTTACCTTCAGTAGAACATCTAACAAACGATGCAACAAGTCCACATGCACAAGTTTGCATGTGCAAGAAAATATAATTGATTGCATGTCTGCCACATCTTGGTTGAAAAGATAATAAAGGGGCCAATGGTAATTAAGTGACACCAACATTATCGGAAAGCAATGCAAAAGGTGATGCATTGATGCCTTGTTAAAAAAGCTACAGGAAGCCCAATACACAACCGCGGTGAGGAGCCCCGGCTGCATCAGGCCTGAAACTTAAACACACCGACCCTGCAGCACTGTTAGCTGAGGAACCGCTGCCTGGCCGGAATGCTAGTTACACCTATGAGACCTACGCGGCCCTCGGAGTCGAGTTACCGCTGCAAAAGGTAACTATCAAAGCAAATGCAAAATAAACCGGTCACTTATTTCACAGAGAAGCAGTACTTGTCATATGAAATAAAGTCTCTTGTTGCTGAATAACTCGCACTCCGGTGAAACTCGACGGAGAGCGAGCAGCAGGAATAGCGGAATGCAAAGCCGAGCCTATTTGCAGCTCTTCAGCTAACTAGCCTAGGATGCTAACAGCAGCTAGCAGCCTAGCTCCGTCTCCCCCCCTCCGACTCACCGATGTGATTGTCCTCGATGTGGACGATGAGCTCGGCGAGAGACTCGAACTGGAGACCGCAGCCGCCGAACCTGCAGGAATTGGAGAAGAAAGAAGCGGCGGCGATGCCCGTCATGTTTGCGCCGCTGGTGCATTCACCGGGAGGAGAGAGAGGGGGGACCGGGAGCCGGGGAGGTGACCGCAGGAGGAGGCAGAGTTTTCGGGTACAGGGGAGTGGGAGAGCCGCAGAGCTTGGAGCGGCGGAGCAGACACCGGGCGGCCAGACAGGACAGCGGCGAGCGCAACTGGGAGGCAGGCGGGCCGGTGGGGGTGGGGATGGGGGGAGGAGGAGGGTCGGCGGGTGGCAGGCTACGTCACGACCTGCCTACCTGTTGGGACCATGGATCTCTGACTGTGATATTATTATTAATATTGATGATAACTATCACACTAAAATAAATCAAAGTTTAATCGTAGCGTATTTGCATGCAATACATGATAACACATGTGCATGCCTTTTGTTATGAACACAATCTGATTTATCAGTGTGTTTTTGCAAATACTATTGATTTAGCAGAGGCAGTTTATTTTTATTTTTTATTTTAATAACACCCTGGTTATATCTCACATCTTAATTAATTGTAAAGGCCCAAATTATATATGAGGAATATATGGATTTCAATCATTTTCAATTTGATGTAAATTGTGTGGATATGTATTACCTATACATAACAGGTCATATAGCATATTTGTTTTACACCATACTTGTTTGAAACATAGTGCCATATTAACTTTTACAATGAATGTAAAGTTTGCCAATTAGAACCACAAATATATAAACATTTGAGTCTTTGGTTAAACACTACACAGAGAAATGAAATGATGTAAAAAGCATATGCAAGAAGAATTACAAAATAAATGTATTTGATAGAGACCTATTACAATCATTGGAAATACCAAAATAAATGTAATCTTCAAATTTTCATTAACTGTAGACCATCTATAGCAGGTTATTTACTTTACATTTGTCCTAAAGTTGATGATTAACTTAATCATCATCTTTTGATAACAATTACTAAGAGTCTAATCAGGAACTTTTAGCTTGCCAATGAATAGGCACTAGCAGTCTTCCAGACATTGTGTGGATGTGATGCGGAGGAGGTACTGAACTCGCAGTGACCAGGGTCACTTAGGAGTGGCAGCATCACAGTCCCAGAATAACAACTGATTATAAATTCTTGGCTCTATATTCATCATGGCAAATAGCTGCTGGTTTACCATTTTTCCAAACATTCATTTGCAGTCATGTGCTAACAATAAATCCCAATAGCACACATTTCACATTTGTTTCAGAGAGTTGTACAGTGTGTCCAGCATACAACACTCCTCTCTCCCTAGAAACCCAACAATTAACGGTGAAAAATGGAAGAAAAGTCCGGGATCTGCAACGGAGGATGGATCCCTCCCCCAGAACGGACAGGTGTCAAGTGTCTTGTGTAAAGATTCTGAAAAAGGTAATGAAATTACAACATAGAGCGCCCAAATGACCAAATTGATAATGTGAATGACAAAAAATGTCTAACTTGATCGCTGTTTTTAAATTAATATTGCAGGTTTATGAAACATATCAGTGCTTTACTACAGCTTGCAACTGCATTTTTTAATTAAAAAAATACCATTTGCAAAGTTACCCAGAGATCAAAATGGCACATGGGTGCTAGAGTTGGTATCACTGCACTTGTAGACTATGTGTGTGTTTGTGTGTGTCAACATAGTGTACAGCAGTTGCATCACCCGTTGACAACAACATCTATCACATCCATAAAGTTTAAGGATTAATGTTTCCCTGTAATGGCTTAGTTGTGAGGAGGAAACTGTAATGTGTGTGTGAGTCGCAGAGAGAGGAGAATGTCCTTAAATCACTGGGGCTGGCTAACCAGGGCCGGCTGGCCTGTGTTGGACCTGTTAATCAAGCGTTAAAATGGCCTGTCATAAACCACTGGCCAGTGATTTCAGCAAACAACCTTAAGACCTAGGAACATTTTTCTGACTGTCCTCTATCCATCCAACCATTTAAAAACCCAGGCATACAAAAACATAAAATAAATTCCCATTCACATCCGTTACAAACATGACCTCACCTGGTGTCCACACATGTACAGTATAGAAATCAAGTGACTTCATCAACCCAGATGTTCTCTCTTACACACAAACACATGAAGACACACACGCAACATAAACACACTCATTACACGCACATGGTGTATCAGAGCAGTGACAGTGACGCAGTTCCCAACACTATTGCGTAAATGAGAAGTGGTAGCATGTGTTGTGAAATGCAAGAAAGGGTGAGACTTGAAGCGAGTTTGTGGTGCATGACATCTCTTGAACTGTGTGTAGCGCACAATGTAACAGCTTGGGATGGATTTCAAATTGGCATGGATTGCATTATCAGCTCTTTTTTCTCTGAAGACAAACAGTCCAACCAGTGGATCTGCATGTTGGGAGAGAGATGTGTGTATATTTAAATATAACCATTTGTTACAGAATCAAATGACTGTAACTTGGATTCTGTTTAAAATACATGTTTCCAAATAATTTGCTAAATCCCACATTACCCACTATCTGCTGTGATAACAAATAGTCATAAACCATCATGGATCAAATCAAAACAGTTTGGCAGCGGAGCCAGATGTGAGATGTAGCTACAGTGAGGATAATGTTACGTGGGAATGTAGGTCAGTAAGTTTGTTTGACCTTTGACCTTAAACCCCATATTTTGTACAGACAGGGTGACATCAGCCTGCTCTAGAAAGCTCCCAGTCTGGCTGTTAAAAGCCATGCTGAGGTGAAAGTGCCAGATACTAATGGCTGGTGTAGCCTCTGAGTTATGGAGGTAGTTGTAATCTCAGTGGCTTTGTCTGCTCTAGGGCACCAGCCAGAGACTTCCTGTCTGCCGTCATACGCTTTTTAGTGTTAGTGTGCACTCTTCACGGGCAAGCGCGCCGTAAAACATCCCATATCTTCACTGAAAACAAAGCTCAGTGATTCACATCCACATGGGGGAAGAGCCCAAAACACAGAGTGACATCATCACAACTTCCTGTTTCTTCTTGTTTCCCTGGCAACCAGAATTTGCATACTCTAGGCGATTGGTGGATGATGAGTCAGTGGGGCTTGGTCCCGTTTTGAACTTCAATCACAACAAAACCATATCCCTCTGTTCAGCTGCAGGCCGGAAAGCCTGACCAAACATGGCAGAGATATTACTGCATGGCTTAGCTCAGCAGAGATGTGAATGACCAAAGTCCCCTCCTCTTGTTTTGTACAATGGCCAATGGGATTTCATGTAATCATATAAAGGATATTGATCAAATACCATATCAGTGAGCATTTATTTATTTCAGTCAAAATCAGGATCAAAACACTTTATTTAGGCCAATTTGACAGTTTCTTTATTAAAAATTAGTTGTATAAACATAGAGAAGTTATAAAATGCACATTCTACTACAATAAACAACGAGAATAAATATGTATATTACAATATGTATGTATGTGCAAAAATATTAATATCGATATAAATTCTGAAAACAAGAAAAGTGCTGGAATTAAATGTAGTGTTACTTAACTGAAAATCATTTATCAAAATGATACATAAGGCGGAATGATTATCCCTCTCTTTCTCATATATCTATAACATGATAAACAATACGATTTTAGTACAAATCATAATGAATAACAACTTATTTAATTGGGAATCTCTCCATGAAAAAATCTGTTTATAGTAATAATAATAACAATAATAATGATAATAATAATATCAATTTGTTTAAATTAAGATTATTATTATCGCTGTTATAATTATTATTATTAGGGCCTATTATTATACTAGCATTAGTTGAACAAAAGTTTGTTAGCCTGATATCAATGGCTATTACAAACTCATTACCTCATCATATTCTCAGTTTCATTTTTTGGGATCAATTCGGTAAGAAGCCCTATTCAATTTGACCTAAACTCAAGCCTGCTTATGTTTCATAATAATCCTTTTAATTTAAGTTAAAAAGAAGCCAGAATAACTCTCAGAAAAGATGGAAAAGCATTGAGGTACTCATTTTCCGCATATAAACTAGATGCAGACACTGGGACCTCCCGTTTCAGACACACACAGAAAGAGGGGAGGGAGGGAAAAAAACAACAGTGTCTCATCCGCCCACCCGGTCTGTCCCGTGTCCCGTCACGTTGCGGTCGGTGTGTCTAGTTGTGTGTCTGTCCAGGTCCACACCATGCCGCTGTCCCGTCCCGTCCCCCTACCGGCCGGTGTCCTAAACCCCGCCCCCCTTCAGCCCCTCTCTCCGTACGGGACCGCAATGATTTAGAACTTCAGGAATCCCACGTGACGTCACCGGGTGATGTAATGCTTCTGTAAATAGATCGTATTGTAATCTCGCTCCAGTCCAACGTGGTTCCTCTCTGGAGCGCCGCTCGTCCCTCTCCACTTGTAGGTAAGCCTGAGCAATTCCTACTTTCATTCACAAAACTTTTAAACTCAAGTGACGCGGATACACTGTGCTGAGTTTATATTCTGAAGTGTATTTCGTACGTATTTATTTTTGACGCTACTGGAAAGTTAAGAAGTTTTTTTGGCTTGGCTGTCCCGGTGAAGTCTCATCATCAGACGGACGAGGTTGAGCGCGAGTGTCTATTTGGGGGGTGTGACAGCACTCTCCATACAGCTGTGCCGGGTTGTTTTTGAGTTGAACAGGTTGCAATACGGAGCGTTAGGAAAAGAAACACACCAGCATGTTCTTGGGACACATACGGGCACTAACCGTCCGGCTGCAGGACGAGTTTCTGGTCGGAACCGCTGCTTAAAACCTACATTTCGGAAGAAAAACCCGCGTGACTTATTCGATATTATGTTGTTGACATCTATCCACCAAACATGGCAACTTTGAGAAGTAAGTAAGTTGCTTCTTTTGTTTTAGCTGGACATATTGTACAGGATTCTCAAGCAGGTGTTTCTTTAAAGTTGTATTATGTCATTTATCGTGAGTGATAATAGAGGACAGAAAAATGTCTTAGATTAAGTTCCAAATATATAATAGAGGCAATTATCCGTCTTGAATTGACAACATGTTGTCTGGTCCGTTGTTGGGTTTATGTATTAAGGATGACGTCATTCCGCATTGATGTAATCGTCCTGACAGAAGGTTTTGCTGAAAATGTGCTGAGTCTGCTCATCTTGTTCAAGTGCTGCTTAAAGTATAGAAAGAGAGCTAGAAAACAGTGGATGATATTTATGATTAACATTAACTACGCTTTCTATTTATTTACGCCTTAATATATCACATTATGTAGCATTGCACCAAGAAAGACTATAAACCATGTGCAGTAAAAGGATGTAACCATTTGACTGTTTCCACTGATTTTCTACTTTATTTATTTATTTATCTATCTCTCTTTCTATCTATAATTGTGTTGTTGTGGACACTTGCTTCATCATTCCATTTTGTAATACATACACACACACACACACACACACACACAAACACACATATAGACACACACACACACCTATGAAGTCACCTCTACTTGCAGGGGTTGGAAAATGGGGGCTGAGGCAGGTTTAAACCTGTCAGGAGTAGGCCGACAGTGCAGCCCTCCCCCTGCCGCCTCCCACCCTCATTCCTTCTCTCTTCCATTCATTGTGATTTCCTCCCTCTCTTTCCCTCTCTCTCCCTCTCTCACTGCCACTTGCCCTTCCCATTCCTCTCGCCATCACCCTAATGTCCCTCTCCAACCCCCACCCCACACACTTTCCATTTCTTATGGAAGAGTGTACTTTTTTTGCCCTCTCTTTCTCTCTCCTCGCTCTTCTCTTCAGCTCTCACTTTCCCATGACATAAAGACCCACTTTGCTGTCTTCTCAGCACTTAATGCTCACACAAATGCAAAGTTTTCTTCAGGGAAAAGTGTGTAAGTGTAAAAAGTGTCCCTCGCTTTTTTTCTTGTTGCCATCCCTGCCATCTGCACCTTTACCGTTTCCTTTCTTCCTCCTCCCTTGAGTTATCAGTAAACACTTACTGTGGTAGGAGGATGAAAAGTCAAGCGAGGGTCACCCTGCTGACCTCTACAAGTGTGTGAATCTCATTTGGTGACACACAGCTTCGAGGTATGCCTGAGGCCGTTGAGTTGAAGGCTCCTTCCTTTGCTCTCAGTGGAAAGTTAGAGGTCAGCAGCAGCAGCAGCACTTCAAATAGTTATAATTACCCCCAACAAGGCTTAATATCTCCATTCAAGAACTGAGTGTGTTGATCCGAGAGTTAGCGCTACATGCGAGTTCATCATTGTGCTCTATTCTGTCTGTGTTGTTATTTTCACCCTTTCTGACGTTGACTTTATTTTGATGTTTTGAAAGCATTGTATCCCCCGATGAAAGCTTTATCGCACTACATTTACACAAAAGTAAATTATGTAAAGCTTTCATTCCCTTTTGTTGCCTTCATGTTATTAGTTATATGTAATGAATACAGTATTTATTAAAGCACTTCCTCATAAAAATGACTATGTAGCAACGCTGCTGCTCTCCCGCTGGCACCAAAGGGATATTTTTCCTACAAATAATGTTGTGTCTCTGGGTGAAACATTTATCATCTGTGGCATCTACCTCATTGCACACCGCCTCAACAATAAAGACGTGATAATAGCAGGATTAATGTATCGTATACGAGCTCACTGTGTGATTTATCTAAGGGCACTTTCTCTGAGTAATTAAAGAAGAGCTACAAGCGCCCTGCCGAATTGAATCATCACACAATGAACTGACATCCGTAGTATGCTTCACACAGTAATGATGAATTATTTTGTGCTTGCTTCTTGTGTTTTGCAGGCTGGTGTATGACATGAATGACAAACAGGACAGGCCTTATATGTGCGGCGCACTCGGCTGCTCTCAGGTCAGTTTGATGTGTGGTACACCTGCGTATGAGCTGTAATAAAAATATATTTGCAGGAAAATGTATGATTGTTAGTATCAAACTAAATTATCAACATGGAATACAGTCATCTATTGAAGATTAAATAATGTTGTGAAGTCATGGTTATCAATTGTGGACACTGGCAGGCTGATTAATGGGATTTAAATTGTAAAAATAAACAAATATCATAAAATACAAGGTAGCATACTCAGTTCTGTGCTAAAGAGCAATACAAAACATACAATAAGAGTTACATATATGTATAACACGAACATTTGACATATAATCAACTACGTTCCGACCATTGTGACTGATTAGTCAGCTATAAGAGACGTCAGCTGATTTGATTGAACATCTCATCCCATGTGTCGTGTCATGCAGCTACATGCATCTCTTCATATCTTTCTCACTCTGTCGGTGTGATGCAGCGCTTCCAGTTAGAAGAGCATCTGACCATCCACGGACGTAAGCATGAGATGTCCCTCAAGTTCTCCTCCATCAAGGCGGATTTGCCCTTTACAGGTGAGAGAGCACAAGAGGAACAAAAAAACATTTAGCCAAGAGCTAATAGTTGAGTTTGTGTATCCCCATAAATACTGGTCTTGTATGTTCACTTCTTAGACGTGCTATATATCACTCTGATGTCTGCATGTGTGTGTGGTGAACTCTTTTCAGGATCAGTTCTTGATTAAAAAAAGTGATGACACAACGTTATACAATATGAAATCAGATAAGCTCGATACAGGCTTCCTTTCCTCAGATAGTCTGTGCTGTGAAACGGAGCTGCTCATGTTGCAACATGTACAGTATACTCCATCAGATTTGACAGAAAACAGTGATAACGCTTTCAGTGAAGACTTTCATAAACCTCCTAAGATATTTTTAGTCCTTGTTTGTTTATATTGCAAAGTGAGAGGTGCAGGGTTACAGGTACAGGAGAGGAACTTGTGGGAGAATTGATGCAACTAGATGCTTTTGGATGCCTCAGTTTGTTACTGTGTGTGCCAGGGTTTCACAATAACACTATGTTAGTTTTCAGATTTATTGAAAATATTTTTACCAACATCAGATGGACAGTTAGGTTAATTTATCAGTGCAAAAGTGGCTTTTTGACTGTAAATATACCACAGTTTTTTAATTCTTGTTTTGATTGATTGCATCATTGTTTTGTCCATCTTAAAATCTCTCAGAAATATTACAAGTTGACATATTTAATTAACTTTTTTAAGCACAACCAACAGTCTAAAAAAACTAAAAGCATTTAGTTTAAGCAGAAGCAGATGTAATGCATTTATGTTTGAAAAATGCCTTGACCACAGTCATTTAACTTGTGTGATTTCCTTTTCTTTTTTGACTTGATTTTCCCACAAGCGGATAGAAAAAGGGTCAGCATAACTCTTTTTGTAGAGCTGCTAACCCTGAAGAGAATTACATTATTAATATTTAATTAATTATCATGGGATTATGCAGGGATGTGGTGTCCCATGTTGATGCAATTTAAGATGCTTTTTGTGATTGCAAAAATAGACAAGGGAAAAAAAGGCTTTAACATACGTGCAACAGCAAATTATCATTCTCTCCGCGTCCTGCAGCCTGTCACGCCTCCTGCAGGAAATCTCATGTCAAAACAAAGAGCGCAGCTGACCTTTGACCCCTGCATGTTTAGGCGGCTCAGAGAGACAGGCTGATGTTATCACGGAGAGAGACAGAGCAACGCAAAGAGGAGACTTGTTTCTCCTCTTTGCATAACAGATCAGACAACAGTCGATTTACAAATCAAATAAGCTATAACAGGAAATACTTTTATGTTGTAGCAATTCATTCATTTTTATTTTTTTGTTTGTGTATTTGTATTTCCCGCTTCTAGACCAGACTCCGACGCCAACCCGGTTTTTGCAGAACTGTGAAGAAGTTGGTCTTTTCAAGGAGATAGAGGAAGAGTTTCTTCAAGCACAAGAAGAAGAAAAGAGCAAACAGGTAAAACATTTCTGACTAAACCTCATCCTAACTTGAGTCTTAACAGCAAGAATCAAGAAACAATGTTGACTTGTGCCGTGATGTTGATAGGTGTTTGCTTGTGAGCTCTGTCAGATAAGCGTTTTGACTGACACCGGAGTGTGAGGGAGATAAAAGCAGTCAGACTCAATTAGACGATTGCAGATATCTGACCGGCATTGAGGAAAGACACACCGGGCGATCACATTCTCCCCTGTAAATTAAACAGCTACACATCAAACACAAAATACACACACACCTAAACAAATGTACGCACTTACACGTAAAAAATAACCAAATAAACACAAACACTGACTGAAAGAAGACACCGCAAGTTTAAAATTGTCCCAGCTGATTGTCGCTCACACTTCTCCCCACAGACGCTTCCTCATAATGGGCCTTCCTGTATGAACCAGCAGCTAAAATCCCAGCTTCAGCACCAGCAACCCCAGCCACCGCTGCACCACCCCCAGACCCACCCCCTGCAGCACCCGCAGTCCCACAGCCCCATGATGGGCCCCAGCTGCAGTCTGAACGCCCAGCAGGCCCTGTCGTCCCCGCAGTCCGGATCCGTCATCACCCAGGCTCCTTCAGCCCTCACACACTCAGGGTGAGTACGGCAGCACACACACCTTAAAAGGAGAGTTTAAAGCTGGTGTGAAGAAGGGACTTATCCATAGTCAGTGTGTGAGCTGCAGTAAAGGATGGTCAGCATGCTGCCACTTTGGAGAAATATGTACAGGCACAGAAGATAAATAATGTACAGCTGTGGAACGGGGCAGCAGCAACACATATTTTTATCACCCTAAAAGAAAGGACCACAAAAAAAAATAAAGATCACTTTAAGTGTGAGCTATATAAAGAACATTTAATGCTTTACCTTGCTGTCGGACAGAACTTTCCGCCAGGGAACTGAAGCCGTTTTTTTATTTGTGTAATTTTGTGATTTTGTTGAATCCAAACTAACCTTTAAAAACACTTTAGTCACCAAAAAGCATATAAACTGACCAATCAAGGCAGCGGTAGACAATAACTCTTCTAGGCGGTAAACTGACTTTGTCAATGGAGCTTGGTGGCTTTGAAGAAAGCGCAGGTAACAGCTTCAGATCCCAATGGAAAGGGCTGTCTAGGGGCAGGGTAACATGGTCAAATACTCAAAATATAGCGTACATTTTAAATGATAATGCATTTATTTGAAATGGCTAAAATACATTTTGCCTACAAATGTTGTCCACAGCAGAACTTGGCTCTGCTTCCGTGCTATTCCTATTCCTGGGGATTTACTGACCACCTTGACGTATTGATAATTCCCTCATAAAACCCTGCTTTAAAAAAAAAAAAAACTATCCCTTGAAGGCGTCTATTTTCAGCAGCAGAACGTATTGCCTTCATCACATATAGACACACACACATATTTCCTTTTAATGTTGCCTTTTCTCACTCTTTCTTCCTCTCCTTCACCCTGTCTCGCCCATCCTGTTTTGGACGTATTATAAATCATTCTGCCTGGGCATTTCCCCCTGCATAATTTATCACTGCACTAATGAACTGAGAGAAAGGAGGGAGACAAATAATACAAACATCAATTTACTGCAAGAACAAAGTCATAGCATTAGAGATTGATAACTGCTGCACACACCCACTCAGACCCACTACCACTGCCCACCCTGCCACCCAAATACTGCCTGTGTTGTGTCTGTGAGGCTCAGAGCCTGTGCAGCCTCTTCGGCTCCGCGGTTATCACCCGTCCTTCAGACAGATTACAGTAAGAGTTCCTGTCTTTCATCTGAGCGGCTCCCAGCAGCTGCTTTCCCTCCGCCTGACATTTCAACATTGGATTTGTATTTATGTCATCTGAATATCTCATTACATATACCGTGGGTCGAATTAACAATGTTATACCCATTTTTCTTGGAGCATGCTGTTTGATGTGAAAAATAGTATTGTTGTATTTCAAGCATGTCAAATATAATAAATTATTAACTGATTAAAATACCACAAGACTTTAGCCGATTAAAAAGTAACATTGTAAGCGGCTCCTCTAATGTGGACATTTTGTAACTGGTAAATATCTAAAATTGCATCTGTCAATAGATTATGATCAATCTTTATATTTATAAGTATTTATAAAATATGTTAGTTGAAATTATTTAAAAAATAATCAAACAAAAATAGTCTCTAACATGTTCTGTTTCTCCATGCTATAATTAAACTTGAAACTTTATTTATTGCTTTTGCTTGTAACGCCATCTTCCTACTGCCCTTTCATATTTACTGCCAGCTTCTTTCACAAATTGTAATTTAACTGCTACTTCAGTGATTTAATTTGTCTTTTCTTTCACTTTTCCATAAAATATAGTTCTTAATTGGTTTGTCTACTAGCCATAATGTCACCTAATAAATCAGAAGAGGCAGTTTTATAATGTCATTATACTCTGGGAACATTATGAATACATGGTCAGTGCCTTAAAGGGGAACACTTACAAATCTAATAATTACAAAAAAACATTTCCCATGGCCTAGGAACGTTTATTCAACATTTGGAAACATGAGCAACTCTCCCTTAAAGCCAGAAACTAGAGAATAAAGTCTCAAACTTGTGATGTGATCAAGTATATACTGTAGATCTGCTATATAGACAATGACTGGAAGACAGATTTTGTGTACCAACAGAATGTTTTTGATCTTTCTCTTAGCATCATTATTTGTAATGTTCCCATTTCCTAAACCAAAAAGAAAATGCCCTGACACACTAAGAGCATGCCCCTTGGTGATTTCAGTGTTACCTCAAACATCTTTCCAAACACATTGTCAATGAAGCAGTTTCAGACCTGATACCTGATGACATCATACACTTGAGTTTTTGGGTTTGAGTCATTTTACAGCCTACTCTTATCCTGACACCCTGTCTTACAAAAAGAAAAGCTCTCTAATTCTGCTTGCAACATATAGTAGATAAAAAAAGCCTCTTTCCCACATTAGATAAACCAAAGGGCCAAAAGGACATTATACAGTCCAAACATCTGTCCCGGGGCAGACAGGACAGGACTGTGGGCAGTGACTGAGGCTTGATAATGGCACATAAAATCAGTGCCAGCTGAATCCAGCCAGCATGTTAGTCAGTGAAACCAGCTAAGTGTTGCTAAACGAACCACGGATCGTGTGTCTGACTGTTTCCCCTCGTGTTTACGACCAGTTTCCATAGCGACCTGGTTTCTAAATGTGTCTGGCTGTTGTCCCGGTAGAACTGTTGTGGTTACGTGAGGAAATGCTGTTTTGGTTTGTCTGTACTTTGTTGTATGTTAAACGGGCCGCATACCCCAGATTCAGTGGTGACATCATTGCGGATGACATCACCGCGGCCACGGCTGCCCACGCTCTCTTATTGGCTGAGAGCCAGAGCCGTTAGCTCAGCACATGGCACCCCGGGTCTCTGCACCCCCCGCTGAGATCCCTGAGCTCCTCTCCTCACGCTCAAGCTGTCACTTTTCGTTCACTTGTTTCACCTCATTACAGTTTAGTTTCTTAACCTCAAACCTCTGTTTACGCCTTCCAGCCCACAAACAATAACAGTTAGATTGTTGTTTGTTTTTTGAGGGAATGCTTTTGTCCAGATTTTAAGTGTTTCCTCACCCAGATCATAAAACAGCTCATCTTCTCACTTGCTTTTAGTGGTTTGTAGAGAGTTTATGTTTTATTTACCCCACATTTCCACCTCTTAGATTTCTTACCCTGCTAGTGTTGCCAGGTTGGACTGGCTCGAGGTAATCCAATAAGATCCTAAAACCCACCTTCTCCCCTTTTCTCTCATAACACTCGCATGCACGCAACCTGAGATCCTCCCTGTTAAACTCTGAGGCAGGAAAATAATTCAAGAAGTTGAGTCATGCTAAAATAAGTAACCCTTTTTTTAACTATAAAATGTAAAAAAAATCCTTAAATGAAATAGATTTTAGATTCACAGAGGAATCGATGACAAATAATTCAAATTTAATTAGAGCCAGATTGGTCCACATTTGGCAAAACTGCCTCCACCTCAGAACAGTGGAGGTAAATATAATAAAATGGTTGTGCGAACAGCATTGAACATTTGTTTTTAAAATGATGGAAATAGAAACAACTCTTTCCAGAAACAGATGTCTCTGTTATTCTGGATAATCCACCGAACAAAAGTGTTTGACTCGGATTATTTATTTCTAATGAACAGTAAAGTCTGTGGATTATCCAGAGTAATTGGGAAATTGTTTCTGAAAAGACAGTGGAAATCTCTAACTGTTTAAATGTATTTAGCACCTCAAACACAATTCCAATTGGCTTCAAAGCGTTGGGATGGAGGCAGAAATCTCTGAGATGGATATTTAAAAAAAGGGACACAATCTGTTTCTCTTGAGGTAAATCAGTAAATGTGTTGCCAATGCCAATTGTTGGTAAAACAAATCAAATAGGATTTAACCTAATCCATCTTCTATCATCACTGTGATTAATGTCATTCATTATTTCACCCCTAGTTTACCAATTAACTTTTTTTGACCATGTCCATCTATCTCTGCCATTTAAGCCATACATGTTTAAACCTGCACCCCTCTCTGAACTGGATAAGTGAAACTTTAGCCGTGGATGTCTCTGACTCGTCCCTCCCTCGCTCTCTCTCCCTCTGCGGCTGACCACAGGCCGGTTCCCGGGTCGCTGTCCTCCCTCCTCCACATGCGGAACAGACACAGACAACCGCTGCCAGCCTCCTTACCTGGCACGCTGCCAGACCCCGCCATGCAAGGGGCAGCTGCTCAGCACATGCCTGTAAGTTCCAGAGACTCACACACAAACATTTGCATCCAGACATGCATGATTTATAGTTGCAGGTATAGTGGCCAAAGTGGTCAAGATCCTCGAGTTGGAAATATTCATGGCTGACAGAAAAAATCACTTCACTCTTGTGTATGAATTAATGAAAAGTGTCAAACTCCAAATGGATGTGACCTTGTGAGGAACTCTTTATCCTGGAGGTTATGTATGCGCTATAGCTTTTCCTTGTAACGCTTGAAAGGTTATTTTTGTGTCAATTCCTTTCCTTCTTCAGATGGAGAAGCAAATGTCGTGTGTAATGGGTTTACCCGGTCCTGGACACAACCACGCCTGTTCCTCGCCTCAGGTACTGAGCACACGTTTTCTTATTGTTTCTCACTGATTATTCTTTTCCTTTCCCTGTATGAGCACAACATACATATATACAATTGCTGACAACAGTTAGTACAGCTGGACTACTCATGGCTTCTTGAAAACCTATACCAAGGCCATTGTTTTTGGAATAGAGCTGATAGTCATTTCTTAACCATTCTTATATTTGCACAGTGAGAATAAAGCTACAACCAGGAGCTGGTTACCTCATATTAGCACAAAGGCTGTAAAACAGGGGAGAACATATAGCCTGAATCTATCCAGAAGTGACTAAATCAGCCTTTCCCAGCACCCCTAAAGCTCACCTATTTAAATGTTATATTTCATCTTATTTAATCTGTACTAAAGCTAATATGTTAAAGTGTCAATTTGCCGTAGTAGTCCCTGTAGGCGAATGCGAGAAAAATAAATTAATGGCGAAAAAAACGAATACAAATTGGGAAATTGGGTGTTTGACTGAACATTTAGATTCAACAATAATTTGGAGCGATTCTGTAACAGACTTCAGAAAGATAAAGAAAATACATTTCTGCAATTTTACTGTTGGAGGTTGTTGTTTGGTACATTTGCCGCTCAACTAAGGGAGTGTTCCAAAAGGGGAAAGTGGCTGTTCTTTGTGTCACGGTTTATCTTACTATGTGCCTTATATTTAGTGCTATATAGTGCTATCAATCTTCTTATGTAATTCTCCAACTGAAATTAAATAACTATATTACTCAAACTGCTGTCCCATTCCTCTGAAATTGAAGCCACAAAACACACATTCTGCCTTTGGCTTATTATTCTCTAATCAGGACAGGCGGGAAGCAGAGTGTAATTCTACACTTTAACCAACACACACACACACACACACACACACACACACACACACACACACACACACACACACACACACACACACACACACACACACACACACACACACACACACACACACACACACACACACACACACACACACACACACACACACACACACACACACACACACACACACACACACACACACACACACACTCACTCACAAATGCTCACACAGGTCCCGCACCACAGGAAGTCCTAATCTACATGCTCTCCCTGGCTTTTCTTGGTTGTTTTATTTTCCTTGTGTCAACTTGCTCTCAATCTCTACCCTGGTAAATTTTACATATCCTCTTTCTAGGTGCATGTAGTATAAATTGTTAAATATGTGTGCTATCAAAAGCAACTTCAAAGGGAAAACTGTGAAAACACCCTGCGTCCACCCAAACACACACACGGGTTATGACTTCATGTGCAGAGCTTGTATATAGAGTGGCAAATGAAAAGTGGTCTCAGGCTTTGGAGCTGCTCAGGTCGCAGGTTCAAATCTAAACCTTACTTCTTTGAACACGCACCCACAACCCCCTTTTCTCCAGACAAATTTAAATTGTATTCTATTGTAATTTAGTCTCGTCTGGTGTTGTGTTTTACAATTCCGAGGTATGAAACATGACCCTGCTTCTGTAAAACCACAAAAGGGTTATTAACATGCCTCTGTTGTACAGTAACTCCAACTCTCAGCTGAAGAGGAAAAAGTAAACGGTCCAACAAGTGGATCAGTGTTTCATGTACAGTTCTGTCTTCATTCACTGATCCCTCCAGACAGAAATATCAACTGTGGTGTGTCATCCAGGACAAGAGACACCATGATGTAATCAACTAGGCACACAGTGTCAGGCTGTTTCTATGTAGTAAACAGAGCTGAGATAACTATGTGTGTGTGTGGTGTGTGTGTGTGTGTGTGTGTGTGTGTGTGTGTGTGTGTGTGTGGTGTGTGTTGTGTGTGATGTGTGTGTGTGTGTGTGGTGTGTGTGTGTGATGTGTGTGTGTGTGTGTGTGTGTGTGTGTGTGTGTGTGTGTGTGTGTGTGTGTGTGTGTGTGTGTGTGTGTGTGTGTGTGTGTGTGTGTGTGTGTGTGTGTGTGTGTGTGTGTGTGTGTGTGTGTGTGTGTGTGGTGTGTGTGTGTGTGGTGTGTGTGTGTGTGTGTGTGTGTGTGTGTGTGTGTGTGTGTGTGTGTGTGTGTGTGTGTGTGTGTGTGTGTGTGTGTGTGTGTGTGTGTGTGTGTGTGTGTGTTTGACTGGCACTGGGCTGGCTGGCACAGAGAGACTCGGTGACCTCATCCTTGGCAACGGCTAAATGTGCTCCCTTTTTTCGCCGTTGAATGGTTGAAGGGGGAAAAAAAATCTGCTTCTTCTCTTAAAGAAATATTGTGTAACAGGGAACAGATAGCAATATTGCCAGAGAGAGAGAGAGAGGGAGGGAGGGAGGGAGGAAGGGTGATGTCATGCTCTAAACATGACCTCTCCCTCCTCTGCTGAGGGGAGGAGAAAGGTGAGATGAGGTTTAATTTAGCTCTTACAGTCTGTTTAGTCAGGTGATATGCGGTAATGATAAAGTGTGAAGGTATCAAGCTGCAGACTGCAGCATTTATTGGAACACATTATCCCTCTTATCTACAGTTGTTTTCACAGTTGTGGATAATTGGGAGAAAAGCAGATGATGGGCTAAGTGGGAGATAGTGGCTGAGAGCGGTTATCATTTGAATTTTGAGACATTTTGCTACTTAGAGGTAGAATACTGTGGGATACTGAGGCTCATTTGACCCGAAATGGCCCGAAGTGGCCTTTATATTTGATAGCTTATCTGCTTTTAGCATACACTGTTTATATCTGGATAAATATATCTGTACATACAGTCTGCGGTTGTTACCAATTTAGTCGGTGTTGGGGGTCAGGCACACCAAGTATAAGAGTTGTGAAACATTTATGTATGACAACAGCTCTTGGTGTTTAGTGTGTCACATCGTTAGGTTTAATAACCCTGTGGGCAGTAGTGGAAAAAGTACTCATCTTTTACTTAAGTAGAAGTAGTAATACCACAACCTAAACATACTCCATTGCATGTAAAAGTCCTGAGTTCAAAATGCTACTTAATTAAAATGAAAAAGTAGTCATTACGCAGATAGGCTTTTTTGGGTGTTGCATTATTATAGAATATTATTCTGTTTATTTATTATCACTTAAAAATACATATAAGAGTTTACTTACTGTATATTTTGTGGATCCAAGTTCGGATACTCTGTTTACTAGTGGGAAGATTATTATGTTTCATAAACCGTAAACACGTCATGTGTTTTTATGTAAATTGACAGCATTGAGCATTCAACTAAGCCATTTAATAAAGTGGCTTAAACAGAACTCAACCCCAAATCCATCTAGGCCTAAATGGATTTAAGTTGTATTTCATTCATTGACAAAAGACTTTCAGTGATTCAGAAACTATATTTCACTTGCTGTAAAAGTCCTTCCTGTGTCCTCTTATACCAGGTTCACAAGCCTTTGAGACATGCGAGAGTCTGTAACGTTCCTAGAGGCCATGATAAACTCAGAAGGAATCTGCTGTTTAAATGAGAAGATGTGAAAATATACAAACTATTATGAGAGTGTCAATTACTGAGGTTAATCTCTCTTAAGGATATGATATGTACAACTCTTGACTCACAGCACACAGCCTTTTCAATAGCAGAAATGTGATATGTGTGAGGTATGCATTGGTTTAGGTGATTGTTGTGATGTCTGCACATGTGGTCAACATAATTCAAAGCTGACATCATATCTCATACATATACAAATCTTGTTATTTTCAGCTGGTATTGAATGTTTTATGCAACATCAAATGTTTTGTTACAGTGACTCAAGCTGTGGAATGTACTTTAACTCAAGTTCAGTCAGACAACTCACGTGTTTCTTTAACATGTTTATTAGAAGCAGCATATAGTTGAGTTTGGCGACTAGGCTCGGCCTCATCACTCCACAGATATACATAGCACGATGAGTGATGATTAAATAACTAACCCCCGAGCCTACAGGTGGAAGCTGGGGTGGTGGTGGGGCGGTGTTGGGGCAGGCAAGCAGCAGCGACGTGGAAGTAGCTGCAGCAATAGCAGCAGCAAGCAATGCATAGAGAGATATCTGGCAGGTTAAATAGAGCAGCATATTAAGGAGACTCTGTTTGGTTGGTTGTAGAGTGGCAAGGGGCGTTATGTATGAATGCAGCATAAGTGCTCAAGTTGACTGCCTGAACTAGCTCGTAGGCTTCGCCCCATTACTGTACTGAGGTACAATTTTGAATGACTTGTATTTTACCTGAGCATTTTCATTTAATGCTACTGTATACTATCATTTAAATCTCCTAATAAATATACGTTGACATATTCCTATAGGTTAAGGTATTCAGCAGCAGTTTAAACAAAGTAGTTCAAATGAGCTCTGCCTTAATGCATCAAAAATCAAATCCAGTAATTGAATATATACTGTATTTGATTTTGAAATGGCGCATAACGAGTACTTTTGGTATTTTAAGGATCCAAAAACATTTATAATTTTACATAAATAAGATTTCGAATGCAGTACTTTAACTAAAGTATTTTTAAATGAAGTATTGCTACTTTCACATGTTTAAAATATGAGTACTTATCCACCACTGAGTGTACCACATGAATACTTAAATATATATTTGGTCTTTTTTTGTCTCTTCTCAGAGATCCAAACAGACGCTGGGCCATCATTTCCAGCAGCACCACCCTGCCATGGTGGGCATCAACAACCCTGTGACAGCCATGGATCACATGATGGAGATGATGTCACAGCATCATCAGGCTCCACCACTACAACACCACCCTCATCATCCGCAGCTTCCTGCTCCGCCCATCACTTTCCAACAGCGATGCCACGCTCCACCTCCGCAGCACATGGGAAGTCCCCACAGCCTCCACCAGCAGGCTCACCAAGCCCCGCCCCCCCCACCTGCACCAGGGCTCGCCTCCTGCACCACCCCTGTCTATTCCTTCACAGGTACGATGCTTTATATTTACTGCTTTGCCCAGTGATGATGGTGAAACCTGACTTTATATCATTACCATCAGTATATATACTGTGCCAATGAAGGACCTACTGTGTGGAGGTTTGGGAAACATGCAAAACAATCACACATCTGTTTTTTTGCTAGAATACAGCTGAACATTTTCAAAATGGGCTGTTTATCATGAACCAACTAACTCTTAATTTAAAAATTCACACTTGAGACGACTTTAAAATTGCATAAGTAATGTGACACTATACATATATTATTCTGCTTTCAGTCTGTTTTAAGTTCAAATATATGATTGAGGAGGATTGTGCACTAGTGTCTATATGTAATGACAATGTTATCAATATTATGAAAAGGGTACGTTTAATAAGGTTAGGCTTCAGATGAAAACTATTGGGGGAGTATTCCTTTACTTTGGTTTGAACCGTCATGACCTACTATTGCTATTCAGAATGTGTATTTGTATCCGAGTTGTATAGAACAACCAACATGCTAAACTAAATACATTTCTGCATTACGGCATGGTAGGGTTACTTTTTAAAGGTTTTTTGTTTTTTTGCAGTTATCACCAGTTGCGCAGCAGATGCATCCATCCCACTCCCAGCATTCAATGCAGGCAGATAGTAGCTGCAGCAGTGGAAGTGGAAGTGGAGGAGGAGGAGGAGGAGGAGGAGGAGGAGGAGGCAGCCACCGCCGCAGGAGGACGGCAGACCAAGACCCCGACCAGCGCAGGCAGAAGTTCCTGGAGCGAAACCGGGCTGCAGCCACCCGCTGCCGACAGAAGAGGAAAGTGTGGGTGTCGTCGCTGGAGAAGAAAGCTGAAGAGCTGACACACACTAACCTGCAGCTACAGGTGGGACACACTCCGCACACACACAAGTACACACAAGTTAACACAATCTGCACTTCAGGGATACCAACTGCTTCTCTCTGTGTTTCCAGAACGAGGTGACGTCACTGAGGTCGGAGGTGGGTCAGCTAAAGGAGATTCTGCTCACCCACAAAGACTGTCCTGTCACCGCCCGGCAGAGAGAGTCACAGGGGTATCCCAGTGAGTAAAACAACTGCTCTCCTCGCTAGACATCTCACCAGCTTTTCCAGATGCCTGACACCAATCATCTCCATCCACCACTGAGGGAATAATTCAGAAACTTTGTATGTGCACATAAGCGAATACCCCATGGTGACATTGTGTCTTTATGCAAAGCCCCCCCCCCTCAGCAAACAGACAGCGACCTTAAACTGTATCTAGCTGAGTGCAACTAAACAGCACTTAAGAGTAAAAACTCTGCTTTTAACCCCCACAGTCTCCAAATATTGGTACATGCACTTTTATTCCTATGGAGAGCCAATCGGGGGGGAAGCACTGCACTCTCTTAACGCTCCATTTAAAAGGAATGCATTTTTCATTTCCATTTTCATGCTCATTTAATGAACTCATACTTGATGGTATTTGAAATACTCTGGAGTGAAACGCAATATCTTATCATTTTGCCTTGCATGAAGCTAGCTTGGAACAGCGTGCCCATCTTGCACTCCAGACAGGTTACAATTAATGTTCGACAATAATTGAACCTGTATGTGACCTAAAAAGGAAAGAAAAAATATACTGCACCTTGTGGCTTAAAAGAAAGCAGCCATTATGTTTTAAAATGTTGAGTTTCAGAGAACAAAGATGGATGCAATATTGGCATGAGTTTCTTTCGTATATTTCTATTGTTGTCTTTTTACCTGTATGTACAGTATTAATTTGTTAAAATAAAAGAGATATTTTCCTTTAATCTTAGCTGTCGTGTGTTTTTTAATTAATTTGCATGCATAATGCTTACAAACGGTGCTCACAGAATGGACAGTCCTCACAGGATCGGTGTCTCTGATTGACAGCTGTCTCTGATTCCAGCTGCAGGGGTGAGCCCCGCAGGAAGTCCCATCCCTGCAGGTCCTGGGCCTCATCTGCAGGCCGTCCAACACAACAGCATTTCCACCTCCTCGGCAGCTGAAGGCATGACAGGGCACGACCCCACGCCTGGACTACAAAGATGAGGGGGGGCTGATGAATCCTATCAGCCTGAATTACCTTACAATAACACTTAAGTCCGACTCAGCATCATGTATTTGCATTATGGATGAAAATGCTGAATTGGATAGGTGAATGTATACATCCATTTGAACATTGAGGTATTTTTCAATATTATTATCATCTTTTTCTGGTTGGAAGGGAGACCAGAACCACATACTGATACATTTCCATAACAGGTGCAAACATGACCTTTACTGAGATGGTTACATGGCAACTGGATCCTTTCTGCAAGCCTGCTACGCTCTGACTATGCACACACACCATCATAAAACATCTGTTGCTCTTATATCTTGCACTAATTTAAAAAACATTAGTTTTATATTTCACACTCTATGCCTTCTAGTTGATGCCTAAGCATCTTCTCAAACCTGTATTTTTCTACAAATAATTCATATTTACACAACAGATATTTAATTTAAGATTTTAAATCAAACCTACGGCTGTCTTGGAAAGCCATTTAAAACGCGGTTGTACAGACTTTCCATTTAGGCACTTTTTTTTTACTTCTCACTAAGACACTAACTTTAAACTGCACCTCATATTTCAATCCCTGTCAGGTAATACAACATCTCTTATTCTGGTAATTCAATATATTTATTTTAGATCTTTTGAAATATTGTTTATCATATAAAACATGTCAGAATTATTTTTGACTCAGGAAACTTGTGATTTTAAGTAATTATATTTAAAATATCTGATTGTTTCTGTACATACAGTATGGTCTAGTCTGCCATCTAGTGACTGGTTTTGTTAGTGGTTATTGACCATGATGGCTGTGTTATGTTTGGTCAGTACATAGACATTAGTAATCTGTATTACGCAAAGCAAAGAAGAATCTAACATTTAATTTGCCTGACTGATATTTACTATCAGTAAAGTGTCCCAAACTAAAGGACTTCATTTTGGTACCAGCTGTAGACTCTTGGACTTTTTTGTCAAAAGCTTTCCGTTCTGACTTCCTGAGTGTCTCGTGATATTAATACATTTTGTATCCATGCATTTGTGCATATGTGTGCGTACATGTGTTTTTGTGCATGTGTGCCTGATTTGGACTAAGTGTGGGAGGCACTCCACCCTGTCTACTCGAACAAAGGGACTGACTAACTAATCCCAGACCTCATCTTGACATGCATTCAAAAGCACGGATGCACATGCACTCACACACTCGCTTCTCCAACATGTTATTGCCATTATCTTCCACTCCCTAGCACATGGTGCAGGTCTCCCTCTAAAGCACTTAATATTAGCTGTGTAGTAAAACATCTCATTAATTGCAATTTTAAATTAAATACATATATTTTGTTAAAACTAGTATTACTAGTCAAATGCAAGGGACCTATTTTGATGAAACATACAAAAAACTATAGAAAACTACAGAAAATAATTATTATCTAGCATGCTTGGCTGAGGTCAATAACAATATCTACATAGAGTTCAAGATGTTAACACTAGCAAACTTTCTGTGTGAATATGTTATTTTTATAAACATATAAATATTGAATAATCTTTTTATATTCTCTAGAAACATAATCCCTTTGTGATGGACATTAGCAGTGGCTTAAATAAAAGATATTTGAAAGCCACAGAGACAGTAACATCTGAGTTAAATCATCCAATCAACACTCAAATGACAAATCAATCACATTGTTGGGGACTTTACTTCTTTGTGTAATGAAGACTTATATATAAAAGTACAAAACATGATAGATGTGATACAAACATGTGTTTTTCCCTGCCACCAGCAGCTATCATTACATACTGTACAAAAATAAGACAATATGATGTCTATCAACTCAACGTTAGCACCTTAGTCGAAATCAGTGGGCAATCATTCTTGCTTACACACAATAAGTCTTACTTTGAAAAACACTCGCAGGTGCAAGGAAATGAAAGAGGAAAGGCACAAAGCAGGAAAAGGAAGTCAGAGGGATTGTACTTCCTCTGGTGTCTGAAAAGGCACTGATGAGCTCAGCTGTTCTATTGTCACTTCATAGGTTTTCTTACGGTCAAGTGAAAAACCAAAGACACAAAATAGTGGGATTGTTGACTTGGTTTGTTCATAGCCATAAAATCACCCAATGTGTTTAGTGTGGTAGTGTGTCAACAGAGGGAAATACACCAAAGATTGCAGCCCAATTCCTGTGTTGCTGTGGTAGATTAATTGACATGTTTACATTTTGGAATGTTTATTTCTAGGTCTTTTAATTTTTAATGTACAATGCCATGTCTTTTTATGCTTTTTATGGCTCTAGTCAGAAAATCTCTGCATTTCACTATCTCTACGAACACTGCTGCTGTCCAGAAAGCGGTCACAAGGGAACTCGATGAGGTCCCCTTCCTCCAGGGGTGAAAGTCGTGCGGGACGGCTGCTCTGGTAGCTGGTGAAGTCAGCTGACACCGAGGCGGCGGCCACTGCGGTACGAAACGGTCGCCGGGTGGAGTACATGTGCCGCACGTGCACCGCCGTCTTCCTCTTCTGCAGCCTCCTCTTCAGGCTCCGCCCCAGCCAGACGCCGCCGATGACCAGCAGCAGCATGGCGTTCCCAGCCAGCGTGGCCACTGTCACCAGCTCGAGGTCAGAGGTCAGCATGCCTCCACGGCTGAACCCCTGAGGAAGAGTGACCAGTCCTGTGCAATGTTCACGAGGGGCAACCTGGCACACAGATCCTCCCACTACTCCCTCCACACACACCATGTAGGTCACATCTGAGCCGAGTTCTCGAAGGGTTACGGAGCGAGCTGTGCCGCGAGCGTAAACGTACCGGGGGAAACGATCTGCGGTACCAAAGCGGTCAAACTGAATCCGATAGTGGACTTCATCTAGGCCTGGGCCAAGTCCTCCTGAGTAGCGGTGATGATCCCTCGTAGTCCAGTAGATGGTGACAGTACTGGATGTCACTTGATCCACTGACACATTAGTGATATAATGGTGGTTGAACTCACATGGATCTGTGATTACTGGTAGAGCCTCCTCGTGATTTGACCTCAGAAGGTCAAACTTTTCTCCTGACTGGAGTGTAGAGGCAGTGGTGAGCCCTGAGTTTGGATCAGTGGAGTTTCTGTCCTGGTTTCCTGTAGGTGTTGAAATAGCTGTTGGTTCAGTTCTGGATGTAACATTTGACCTTCGTCTACCATTGCCACGTTTCCCAGGAGCCTCTGCCGCAGGTCGTGACCTTGGGCTGAGTGGCCCTTTGTTTGGTTTCTTTCTTCCTGGTGAAGAAAATGGGTTGGCATCCTCTACACCTCCTTCGTCCTCCTGGATTTCCTCCTCCTTCTGTCCTTCTCTCTTCCTCTTTTCTCCCTCTTTTTTCATTATAACTCCAAAGCTGTTTGCCTGTCTCAGATCTTCACCTGTTTCCTCCACCTGGACTTCCTCACCTCCCTCCTCCTGCTTTATTGCATCCACCTTCCCTATCTCTTCCCCCTTCATCTTAACCAACACACCCCCTCCTCGGCTCTCCTCTGGCCCATCTTGGCTACTACTACACATATGGGTCCAGTTCCCGAGGGGCTGCAGCTGGGAGCTGTTCACATAGTCCAGATATTTCCCCCTTAGAGTTGCAGGGTGATGACACTGCACAAAAACAGTCAATAACTTTCCCTGAGAATGCGCAGCAGTCATCCATCTTTTCAGCTCCTCCAGGCGACAGTCGCACGTCCAGTTGTTGCCCTGGAGATCCAGGTTGTAAAGCACGTTGTTGAGGGCAAAAATGTCTCCTGACAGGCTGGTGAGCATGTTGTTCTTCAGCTTCAGTACCCTCAGATGTTTAAGATGCGAAAAAGCCAAAGAGTCCACGTTAGAAATACGGTTGCGACTGAAGTCCAGCTCCTCGATGCGTTCAAGAGAGTCCAGGAGACCGGCTGGGATTTCCTCCAGCTCGTTGCCATCAATCAGAAGCTCTCTGAGGCTGGACAGCCCCTTCAGAGCCCCGCTGTCCAGGCGGGAGATTCTGTTGTTGCTGAGGGACAGTTTGGACAGCTTTTTCAGATTTTGGAAGACGTGGTTTCCGACGTGCTGAATTTCATTTTCAGACAGCAGCAGGGTTGTCAGAGCTTTGAGTTGGGAGAAAGTTAGGGCATTGTGCACGGCTGACTGCTTGTTGTGGGCCAGGTTTAGAAAGCGCAGGTTGGTGAGTTTAGAAAAAGCGTTTCTGTGAATGTGCTGCAGCTTGTTGAATTCCAGATGGAGGTAATGTAGACTGGTCAAACTTTTAAAAACAGAGTCCTGCAGAACTTCTATTGAGTTGCCATCCAGACGCAGTTTAACAAGATTATCCAAGTCAGCAAAGAGCTCTGGTGTGATCTCCTTAATGTCATTATCATTTCCACAGAGAATTGTTAATTTCTTCAGGGATTGTAAAGTCCCAGCAGGTATACTTGATAAAATATTATGTCCCAAGTACAGCTCTTCTAACTTGGAGAGTTTCTCAAATGCTTTTGGGTGAATACTTTGTATTTGATTGTACTGTAAATTCAATCGTACAAGGTTACTATACCATGTGAAGTCAAAGGCAGAGATGTTCCCAATGAAGTTGCCCCCTAGGCTGAAGATCAGCAACTCCTCGGGCACACGCGTGGCAGGTTTGGGCACAGTGCGCAGCCCTCGGTTGGTGCACATGAGGTGCTGCGGGTGCTGACAGTCACAGCGCTCGGGACAAAGGATTGTCGCAGGTGAGGAAGAGATGAATCCATTGAGCGACAGCAGGATGAAGCAAATCCCCGTCAGGGAATTGCCGGTATCCATTCCCACTGCGCAGGAGAGACTGGTGCAGCATTCGCTTTCTGTTGTTCAGGTGCAGTCGCCCCTCTCCCCTCTCACGCTGCAGATAGACTCGTCCATAATCCACTTGTTGCTCTTAAACATGTAGAGAAAAGTGCAGTAGGCTACACGCGACTCCAGCATCACTTAGCAGCATTTTCTATAGAGCAAATTAATTTGTGCCGTGCTCTCTGATGCTGTCTGAGGGAACGCTCACCACCCCAAAAGCCTCCATCCCCCAAGTGGTCATCTGCAGCGAATTACAGAGTTCATGCGCAGAGCGTGCTCTCAAACACACACACACAAAGTCCCTCCCCCGCAACTCTGCGACCCTGCCAAAACCAGATGTGCACAAGTCTTGACACAGGAGATCCAGAGGGCTGCGCGTTCACGCATATAATCAAACCAATACACACGTAGGCTACACGAGATCTAGAGTGAGAGAAGGAGGGTGAAACTGAGCTGGACCTTATGACCGAGTTTTATGCGCGCCCCCGCAGCCACCGGGGGTCTGAGATCTGGATCGGATCCCGGGTATGGACAAAGCAGAAGGGGAAATTTACTTCCCACGAAATCCCGAGGGGATCCCGAGGTTTTGGATTTCCTTGCAGCAGGGTGCAGACAGAGCAAACTTACTCATGTAACAAGTATAACAAAAAGCTTAGATGGATATTGTCACCGGTTTTGATTGATATGAAAATGATAATTCATAAAACAGCTGTAGTGAATAGCTATTTGGTGCATCCTGATAGAAAAAGAACAGCCATTGCATAGAAAAAGTAAGTAAGTGTAATATATAATCAACACATCAACAGCTCAGTCCACACACTAAAGGCTACAGTAGAAACGCCATCATCATGCAGCAGCTTTAGCTGTAATTTACCATTCTCTCATTAACACGCTGGGCTGCTGGGGCCACAAAAGAGCACAGATGGTTCACATTTGCAGATGAGGAATTTGGGAAGCTAAGTGTGTGTTAAGACTGACGAAAATAGGTGCCAAATCTCAGTTAAAGATCTCCCCAACTTGAAAGTTTGGAAATAAATGCAGGGCGAGTCGAGCACCATTCCCTGCTTGTACATGAAAGTGTATGCTCCAGTTCAGTCTGAAAAGCATGCAATGTTACTGCAGAAACATCTGCACATTTATGGCACATGAGGTAGAGTGCTTACTAACTGAAATACAGTACACACATATCAAGGTTTTCCCATCTTTTCTTATACAGCTCTATTCAGTCAGCACCCATTGCATGTTTCCAATCATTTCTACCTGGATAATATTTGGCCAGGTTATTTATATAAAATTGGATATTGTTACAATATGCTTTGTTTCAATGTATTTATAAATGTTATGTTTGCTCTGGCTGAGATGTTATAGGGGAGAATGGGGATGTTTGTCACATTATTGAGATCTCGCTCTCTAGAGGGCGCTGTAAGGAAATGCTGGTCCTAAAAATGTTCATGATTGGGGTCAGAGGTCACCTCCAGGGTCATTTCAGGAGTTAGACTAGACACATGATATTGAGGTCAGGGAGCTTTTTAAAGACACCGTTTTTATCAATGTTTATCTTATTACGTTCATTAGTCCCAAGTAAAAAGTGGGACTACCAACCCCACTTCCCCCTACCTGGACGTTTCAACTATTTCTTGTTCTTTGAGCATACTATTTGAATTGTATTCTTTACTTTTAGCTAACAATTTAAATGTGCTTGTCTATTACTTGTAGCTAAACATTTTACAAGTTCCTGTTCACTTGCTAACTAGTTCACACACTCAGTTGCAACATGATGTCAATTTCCATGTGCAGAAATTAGTCAACCATGGGATGAATAAGCAGTCATAATTGCTCATTCACACAAAGGCACACACACACACACATTTAAGCACACATACATGCAGCTTCCCTTGAGAGGCCAGTGATGCAATGGTTTCCAGAGCTGAGCTAACGGTTGACTCTAGCTCTCTGCATTTCCAGCACTGAGCAAAAGCCTAGAAAACTCCCTGATTAGCTTTCTCATTCCCATGCATATCTGTTGGTAGACATCATATAGCTGTGTATGTGTCAGAGACAGAGAGAAATCCAACCCTTGGGGAAGCCCCCTCTCTCAGGGAGGTCATTTCCTGTCTCCCATTTCTCCATAGAGTTTCTGCATCTCTGTTCCCCCTCTGTCTCTCTGAGGAACACACACACTGAGAAAAGAGTCAGAGATTGGCCTCAGACACAGTGGGACCAGTCCAGTTAGTTTTATGGCAGTCACCTGGTCTGTGTCAGAGCTGAAAGGAACACACAAATTATTTCATCATCACAGGTTGGCTCTAACTGCAGCATTACGAAGAAATTTTAGCTTAACTTTGACATATCATTTGAAATAGGATTAGGGTGTAGGATTAATTACAGGGAGAGCTTAGTGTGTAAATGAGATGGACTAATAGAATAAAAGATGGAAACAATCTGCATTCGGTGGGAGCAGGGGATCAGACGAGGGGGAAGTGAGTGCAATGTTAGACCGATGCACAGAGATAGTTGTGTGGGGGAAAAGTCTTCTGACCCAGTTTGAGAAAGATTCTGGCACAATAGGCAGCCTTGAGGACCCCGTATAGAGCTGCCTGCCACTGTGCCTGCAGACTTTCAGCCCATCGTTTCATCACCTCCCTCTCCTCGCAGAGGGCCTCTCGCTGTCCAATCAGCCGGCCATATGACATTTCAGTCCCTCTGCAGAGAAAAAGAGTGTGTATGTGTGGGAGAAACTCCACATAAACACAGAGCGCAGGGCTTGTATATGAGACTGAGTGTGCCTGTTTCACAAGACTAAACACTTCTGTGTGTGCCAAAGTATGTTTGGAAAAACCAGGTCAGTGCAGGTGAGTTTGTGTGTGCATGTAAATGAGATGAAGCTGCAGTGTATGTAGGTCACCGAGCAGTGTTACATTTCTCCTGCGCATGCTTTAGCAGTTGAAACAGCTTATCCATGAATGAGGGACAGAGACAGAGGAGTGTTGGTGTGCCCGTGCGTGAAGTGAGAAATTGTTTTTTTTCTTAATAAAGAAATTATTTAAATGCGTAGAAGACGTCATGTTGATTACTGATGAACATTTTGTATTCAAAGGTTGCTCGGACCAGTAACTTCATAATGATACTGTCAGTATGAACAGTCATACAGGTAATGGAATACTAAATCATTCATTGAGTAGCCATTATTCAGTACATACTGTTTGAGTATGTAGAATGCAACACATGAGTTTGCAATTTCGAACACAACCAGAGTCTCCAGGCCATGCAAGCTGGGCCTTTTTCTTGTCTATATGCTAAGCTAACCATCTGTAGTTTCATACCACACACAAGATCATATACATCTACTCATCAAACAGTCTGCAATAATGCAAATAAACACATTTCCTAAGATTTCAACTATATATACTTTAATGGATGTTAATACTTTTTTACAACGTGTTTTCAGTCAAATACTAATCCAGACCTTCAAATACATTTTGTAGTGTTAAATTGCAACAAGGCTAAAATGTAAAAAAAGGTAAAATGCTGCATCTTACCATGCTGTGGCAGAGAATGCATATTAGTACAAATGTAGTAGGCTACTAAGACATTCTTGCACACAGGACTTCACAATCACATGAAACACTTGCAGCCAGCAGGACAGACAGTGTAAGCCTCTCACAAAGTCACAAACCTGCAGGAAGTTGTGCCAGTGGAAACATGTGCATCCCATTGTATGTCAGAATGCAGGCATCACAGCGGCTCACTTTTCCCTCAGGGCCTACCATGCATGAGAGACACACAACCCGTATGGGACACGTCCTGGTAACATAACACCGCTTGAAACTAGCACGTATCCGGGCTCTATCATAGTAATCAGCGGGAAGGATGGGCCACAATGAACATGCTTTGTTCTCCAGATTACTCTTCCAACAGGCCTTTAATCAATAGCAAATCGTCCAAACAGATAACAGATTGTCTCTGTGTGTGGCAAAGTTAGAAAGCATGTGTAGGCTCACTTGTACACATCTGTGTGTGCACTTTTGCTTGATTAGGAGCATGTATGCGTTTCTTTGTGTGAAGTCTATATTTGAAGTCATAGTTGCCTTAGAGAACCGATATGCAAGGATAAAGAAATGAGAGCGAGACCTAGGAAAGGAGAAGAGGCGATGAGGACTGTGTGTGTGTGTGTGTGTGTGTGTGTGTGTGTGTGTGTGTGTGTGTGTGTGTGTGTGTGAGAGAGAGAGAGAGAGAGTTTACATGAGCAACAGCTGCTGGGATCGTTAAGTGCTTTAGCCGGGAATCATGGATCTAGTCCATGCTTACTCGTATTAACGGTGTGTGCGTGCCTGTATATGTTTGTGAGTGGATGACTGAGTGTGTTTATGCACTTAAGAGGGAGATGGTGAAATAGATTATATCCCCTCTGTGTAACAGGACGAAGAGATTTAAGACGATGCAGACACATTTTAGGTGCAACTTAATGTATAAAAGTGAATAAGAGTGGAGGGAACACCTGGGCCCCATGCCTGTAACCCTTCACATCCCCGTGCACACACCCCCAAGTGGTTCCCATAGCAGGAAGTAAGCGAGAAGCGCAAGATGGAGGGAAACATGGACGAGACAGACTCCAGTTGCAGCAACTTAAAGAAACGTGCTGGTAAAAAAATTCAAAGCAAAAGAGCATTTCACAAACAGCTGGCACTGAAATACAGCACAGATTGAACGTCTGATTGCAAGATCTCATCATGCAATGTGGGAAACACATTTGCTTAGACATTCCTTTCTGCTTTGGGAGAGCTCGAGCCTCTCCTGTCTGACCTCCTGAGAGGTCATGTTTTGTCGATGCAACCAACATGTCGAATGAGCCGGGGGAGAGAGAAAGAGAGGAGGAGGGGAAGGGGGGAGTGGGGAAAGGAGGGCAAAACGTTCCGGGTTTTCAGTCGACCCTGTGAGAGTTAAAAATGAAGGAAGGGAAGGGAGGTACTTGACATCTGGAAAAAATTAGAGAGCATGCTATTGCCTCGTTGAAAGGGTGGAGAGAGTGGAGGGGGAGATAGAGGAATAAGGAGAGCAGTGTAAAGGATAGAGTGTATGTGTGTGTGTGTGTATTGGGGAGGGTAACCCTTTGATCTACTGAGTTTGATAGAAACTGTCTGCATGCACATAATCAGCCTCAATCACATAATAACCCCGGGACAATGTAATGCCTTAAGATCACGGAGCTGAACACAAGATAACACTCATACCCAGGAACTCAAGCACCCTGGAAACTGTGATAGGCTGGCACGAAAGTAAACACAAAACACTCATATGCACATAAAGTCTGGGATTAGCGTCACTCAAGCAAGCATAATGCAAAACCAGTCACAAACAAGACTTCAAAAAAAAATGTGGGCTTTAAGAGCCATTAAAACAAAGTCGTCAGTTAGTAACTCTGAGCTGAGACATCTGAACTGCAGCTGTCCCGTCTCTGTCGAAGCCCCACGCTGCATTGCTTCTGTGCAACATCGCCCTCTGCAGACATGGAACATTTTAGCACTAGGGGCAACAGTAGTGATAATAATGCAGTGCTGACTCATACTGAGAAACGTATTTTTTTCCGACTTACCAACCAGGTAAAGAGGGCAACTCAGAGGGCCTGAAGACTCCAGGTTTATTGTATGGCAATTCATTTGGGGTTAGGGTTAATCCAATGCTAAAGTGATTTTCTTTGTATGCACCACAACATCACAGAATAAACTGACATGATATTTTAAGGACAGCATCTGGATCATCATATAATCTTAAAGCTAAATGTTAATAGTTGGAAATGTTTTCTTTCTTGCTGGGAGTTACCTGGGAAGAGTGATTCCACAACATCTACTGCAAAGGAAGGTTAGCTTAAAGGCTAAGTTAGACTAGCTGAACATGTGGAGTGCACAGGGGGAGAAAGATGCGGGAAACAGCTGGCCTGACTCCGTCCAAAGATAACAAAATCCGCCTAGCACGTCTAAAAGCTCACTAATTACCAAGGTATATTTAGTTTGTTTAATCAATAGAAAATAATGGACTCTCGCCAAGAAAAATCACAGCACTAAACTCAAGCCCCCTTGAGGGTTAATAGGGTCAGAGGTCATGTTCAGATATAGAACAGGGACCCTGTCAGTCTTGCTAAAGGGCACTTAAACTTCTGAGAGAGGTTCTCTGGTTGAAGGGTGTTGTCTCTCTTAATTTCCCCTCTTTACACTTAAAGTCAGATTGCACAGAGCTAAGAAAATGAAAGACCTTCTTATGCAGTTCAAACAGCACGGGGACCTCCCTGCAGTCCATGTTCTTTGTCTCTTTGTTTAACAGAACATGAGGTCACTGACACCACCAGCACTGCAGTAACCAAATCTAACCTACAGATGACACTGTCTTACATAATCTGCCTGTGTGTACTGTAAATGACAGTAAGATGATAAGGGATATGAATAGCTATATACTGCCACACACACACACTTGCAAGTGTCACGTTTCAGCTTACATTACATTGCGTTATTTATGAGGGTCTCGCTGTCAGTTCTCCATCGACCCCATAAGATGTGCTAATAGTGGAAAATGTGAACGTGTGTGGCACGTGTCAGGCATGCCAGGGTGTGTTCCCTTGTGGCTTAAACTGTGCACTTCTTAGGAAAGAACATGGTATTCCAGCTGGGTTTGACAATGGAAAGGTCTGTGATACAAACACTGATAATCTATTATTTCTGTGTATTCCCCGTCCAACATCACGCTTTGGCACGTCAGCAATCAACTTTTGTTTTCTCTCAGTGCCAGGATTCCTTTAAACTCCAAAAACATAGTCATTAGTTTTGTCGGTTCAGAGTTTCTGGCCACACCCAGTTCTAACTCTCCCTTTCAAATACATTTTTCTCCCTCATTTTATGTTTTCCCTGCCTTCTGTTGCCATAGAAATAAGCCCAGGCAGGAAGTGACAGACTCATGACCATGCAAAGGAGGGAATTTGTTTTGTTGGGTAAACAAATCCAAGGAATGAAGGTGGTTCGGAGAGAAACAAGGGCAGTAGAGGTCGACTTAGCAAAGCTTTTTTCTTGGCGAAAGATGTTAGGAGCTTTAAAACTGACGGATATTAAATAGAAACACATAAACACATGCTCATTCCTTCACCCACATGCTCACCCTGTCTGGTTGCAATCACACAACTTCTCTCACTTACTCATCGTTCCAGAAAACAGCCAGCACTTGTGGTTAAAGCCATCTTTTGCAACCAGAATGTCTGAGGACAAGCATCAGACTGATTATTGTGAAATACTGTATTTCCCCATCTACTGGCTTTTACGCAGGATCAAAACGTGTCCTACAATCCTCAACAGGTTAGAGGATTCATCAGTTGGTTACTGGAAAAATGTTAAAATTAATCGCTGAGTCATTGCTCAAGCCAAATCACCAAACAGCCCCTGGTTCTTTATCTCAGTCATAATAGTCATACGTCGATAAGTCATAACAAACTGAATATATTTAGGTTTTGGAGCGTTGTTCAGACATAAAAAGCTATTTAATGATCATTTTAATATCCATTTCCTCCTTATTCTTTGATGATTAATACTGAATATAATCGTGAAATATCTTAGGATGGCTTTACAACGCATTATTGTTTATTGTACTACAATGTTGGGTGGTAATTGATGGTAGTGAGAAAGAACAGCAACTTTTTATCTACATTAATACTGGGATTGGGAAACTGGCTTTTTAATAGGCTTAGTCAAGCTAATCCCTTTCAATCAATTTAAACCCCCTTTGATTGACATGGGGCATTGTGAATGCATGTGTTTTCTTTGAGTTGACCTTGTACCTTATCTATGTCCTTGCCCTGTTTTTTGCAAATATTTGGCAATGCATATTATAACTTCCATTGTCTTAACTGTAAAACTGTTTGACTATATTGTATTATAATGAGGGTGTCTTGACAAAGGAAGCTGGTTCTATGGCCTTTCCAAAATAAAGGGTAATAATAATATCATTTTTATTGGTTGTTACATGATGGAGTATGACTTATTTGACCTCCGAAGCTACGAAGTGGACTTTTATTTTCAGAGTTGTCACTTAATTAACATTTCATTAGAATACAGCTGACTATCTCTTTTGACAACCTTGTTGAATCAACAAACAATCAACGATTACATTATCGTTAAACAAATAGCCTCTGGAGAGGATTTTAATGGGAAAAGATTAACACTTCATGGATTGTATTGTTGTAGCTCAGCTTTGTAAACAGAAACTTCTCATTCTCATTCAAATTATCATGTTACTATCAATTTTGTATTAGTGATTGGTCTTTACATTTGTTTGATTGTGAATAAGGATTAAGCGTTTTTAGAAAGTTGTGTTTATATTATTTACTTTTTAAGCTACACTTTCGTTATTGAAGAAGAATGGCATGTTTAGCCATGTTTTGCTAACCTACACATGTTCTGACGTTTCTTTAAACCTGACTGAACTATGTAGTTGTATATGCTGGGGTCAAAGATTAAGGGCCCGGGGGGAAATGGGCCTCATATCTTTTAATTAAACAGCCTGTTTTTTCGACTTCAAGGCACAATGAAATGTAAAGCAAGCTTGTAATTGATGCCAAAATGACCGAAACCAAACCGTCTATGAATGGGGGTAACAAACACAAAGCACATATACATAAACACACTCATTAACTCGTGTATTGTCATGAATTCACGTGAACAGCTGGAGCTTACCTGCCACATCATTGTTTATCGCCAAACTTTCACCTTGATTGTATTTTCCTGTCTTTGACATATCTGCCTACGTCACTCTATGGTACGTTCAAAAAAGTGTCCGCCCATTCTTTAAACCCGCCCCCGGGTGTCTTTCCTGGATTGTGATTGGCTCAGAGGAACGTCAGTCACTCCTGCCCACAGAGCAGGCCCCTCCTCCTCCACATAGCTCCGGCATTGTAACTAGGAGCAGTAGCCCAAAGCCAGGTACCGTATGTCTCTACTATCAGGATAGGATGCTTTAGCTTTCGCCACAGAACCGTAAGTATATTCTTTAAATAATACTCATAACTCGTGTGGAACCATGTCTGTGTTTCTCCCCTTAATGTATAGCTTCCGTTTATAGTGAGCGGCAGAGTTGACTCCTGTCGCTGCTTTAGTTGTACAATATCGCTCTCGATAGAATTATTAATGGACTTCCTCGTGACATTTGGAGCTAAATTGGTGCGTTAAAGCGTCCGTGTATCTCCTGTTTGATGTGCCGGTTGGGTTTCATTGAGGCTGTGTGTGAGCGCAGGGGTTCACGACCACATGGGATATATAGTACATTTTGTCTGCGCTGACAACTTTGAATTGCTGTGTTGGCTGTTGGCAACAGGAACTGAGCAGCACGGGACACCTGTGGTTTATCCCCGTGGAGTGTATCCCCATTAATTACTTTTTAATTTAACCAATCTGCATCGTTTACAGTGCTGACATCATCCCCAGCACAAGCACACTATTGTTACTGCTTTTATTTAGTGTGTTAATGGTAAATATTGACATTGTAGCCTATTAGGGCTGTTGTTTTACTATGCTGGTAGGATTTGAAGAGATATTCATTGAAATGTTCATTCATTTACATTATAGCAATGCTAAGTGGTTTTATATAGGACAGTATACAATATCCTGTGTTTGAACTACATACAGTACAGTATGTGTACTGTACAGAATACAGTACAGTGTACATGTGTACCTGCAGGCCACACTCACCTGCAGGCCACACTCACCTGCAGGCCACACTCACTGATAGAGCTGAAATGATTACTTGATTTTCCATTTGTCGATTGACAAAAGCTTAACAGGACACAATTGTTATAGTTAATTCATAGTAATGTAAGTTCTTAAGCAAATTGTCCCAACAATGGGTTCCAGTTTATCGTGTGAATGGATGCTAGTATTAGTATTCCTATTCAAATTAATTTTGGTTGAATAAATACAAGATATTTGAAGATTTCATTTTAGAACTCTGGTAATTTGTAATGGCCACTGATTTTTTAAATGATAATAAATAATTGTCTGTTGTATCCCTCTCCAATAATGAATTAAATAATCGTCATTAGTCTTTCAGGGGTTCCACTTTAGGCTTTTGTGACGCTTAAGGGCTTTGTTGTTATCATACTGTATATCAATACTTGGCCTTTTACACCTCTTAGTCCAAACAGCATCATTTTATGCATGAGTGGAGATGGCATCACTATCTACGTTCCATTCATTGACTGCCTGTTGGCACGCATTGCCAGCACAGGACCAAAGCTAGTGTTAAATAAATCTCTAAAGCCCTGAAGTGTTATGTTAACATCTCAACTGAGAGGAGGCTGGTTCAACAAATGGTATAAATAAAGATATATATATATATATCTATATATAGATGTAGACAGATATTGATATATGCTGTAGATTTCTACATTACAGACAAAAATGAAGGAGAATACCAAAATTGCTTTAAATAAAATGTCTATACTCATCAAAAGCCTTTTATATGAACGAGTTATTCCTCTAATCTAGCAGATGAAACAATTAGTTGATTAATCAAAAACCTGATTAATTCATACCATATTAAACTGAATACAATTGTGTTTTGGATTGTTGGAAAAATCAGGCACTGAGGTTGTCAGAAAGGGCTTTGGGAATTTCTGATATGACACTTTAAAGACCAAGTGATCCTTAACCAATAATCCAGAAAATGAACTCCAGATTTGTTTTTAAATGAAGATGCACACAAGTTGCAGCCCTAGGAAGAGTAGAAGTATTAAAAGGCTGCATTGCAAACCCACAATCTGGGTTAAAGACCCTTGTGTTGTATCTGCCCTGAATCCTTGTGTCTTTAGGGGGTGCTGTTCCAGGCTTTCCCCTCTGTACTTGGTGATCTGGATCCAACAGAGGATTGCAACACATGAATCAATGAAGTCTTTCAGTCAGCTGATTGCAGTCCAGCCCAAAATGTTTATTCCTGCTGGAACATTTCTGGGCGTAAACATCCAGCATGGCTGTCGTGACTCACTGAGTTATCTATATGTCACTCTCCTTTGCACAACACCCACTTAAAAGCTGGTTAATACACAGCATTCCCGCTTTGACTAACACACCAAGTGGTCACTCAGAGAATAGCCCGCCTGTGAACTCTTATGGTTTTATAAGGTTATAGGATGCTGTGTCCTACTTCCAGCTGACACTCATGTGAAATCGTGTTTCTGCTGGTAACGGCAAAGGTTCTATAAATAGCCCCATGTTTTATGCCCTCAGATTTTCCCGAAAGAACAAACAAACTGAAAATATTCTTGCATTTGCCTTGTGTTTTTTAGTAACCATAGCAACCTGTGATTGAGCAGTAACACAAAGTGTCTGTTGTCTCAGCAGGAAATAGACAAAGAAGAGACGTCTTTTGGGATGCAGCTTTGCAAAAATACATCGGTCAAGAATAAATGGGAATGCTTGCTCTGAAGCTTGTTCTCTTTCTGTCTCTCTTTGAGTGCTCATGAAAATATCTGGCTGCTGAATGGCATATTGAGGCTGATTTGAACCTCTTTGATCACTCGTCGCTGCTGCCCAAATGAGTTATTCTCTGCCTGAATACAGAAAACGCAGGCATCATGTTACGTCAGAGGAAACATTATGTTAAGGCATCATGTTACGTCAGAGGAAACATTATGTTAAGGCATCATGTCACAGGTCAGATAGGCTGAGTGCTACTGCCAATATCCAATGCAAAACCATATGCTGCACAACATCCATTTCTTAACATTTGGGGTGTGTTAAGAAGTAGCCAGATAATATTGCCAGATGTGAGACTATTTAAAGCCGGCTCTCAGTTTGATAATAAGCGGATCATGCACAGCTTTAACTCAGTAATTCTGTGAAGAAGCTTTACCGGAAGACGCTTTATTGGAGGTAAAGTCACATATGGTCAATCTGTGAGGACCTTTTTGCCGCCCGTAATGGAGAGGATATACAACTACAGTATGTGCACCGTCAGGTTAATGGCAGTCCTGCTGTTGCGAGAATGTGAACGGGTAAAAGCAGATGGATTGGCTGCTAAGTCAATGTCTGTGTGTTTGTGATGCCAGGACTGGAGACTCCAGCCTGACGATTCCTCAGGCTTCACTTGTCTTCAGATCCTGTCATGGAAACAGGGAAACAACAGATGAGGCTTTGCTGTATGAAAGCCTCAGGGCTTTCTGTAAATACACATTACGTGTCGCCTGTAGCTATGATGCAGGCCTACTTAATGACTTGTTGGACATTGTTTGAGTTTATTTGAACAATGCCTTTTAATAGCAGCATTCCTGAAGTGCATGAACTCTTGCGAACAAAGTTTGGCATGTGAAAGCTTTGAGGAAGCAACAGTGGTTAGTGTGGTTGACAGTTTGTTGGTTACTGGGATTTGGAAGAATAACACGTTTTCTACTGTACAGTATTTCATTGAGTCTTTAGCACTATTTTATCTCTTGTATGTATAAGTATATTTTATGTTAAATTGTTGGAGGAGCCTCAAGATTTCCATTGCAGTGCATATGACAAAAAAGCCATTGAATCCTTATTGGTACGTTCCTTTAGTGCAGTGAATAAGACAATATGGTACAGGGCAAAAACAGAAGAGCGTTCGTACAAAAGGTTAATCAGCTTTTTACAGGTTTGTTGTTGGACCAAAACGTGACCTTATGGTGTCTCACTGTTGTCAGATTTTCATACATCCTGACAAAACCTTACCCATTTGAATCGGCTAATCACTTCCTTTCTCCCATCAGCTGATCCCATGAATGCTGACACGTGTTATGAAAAGAAAGAAAACACAAAAACCATCACCTTTTAAACCTTGTATTCCCTTATTGGACCTTGTGACTCCGTGGCATTGGCCCTTGCCGTGAGAATGACCCCTTTTTCATCTTAAAGGATCATTTACAAGGTGTTGTGCTATTAATGATTGACTACCATTACGTAAGACTAAAGGCAAGCACTTCTAGTCTTACAGTGCAGGTGGCTCGGCGGTGTACAATGCTACAGTAATCACTCACTGGAGGTAAGTAGGGCACTCGGTGGGATGTTCAGGGACTGACATGGCCCAGCTTCACTCACACATTTTACTGTTCATCTGTAGCAGATAGACTAATACACAGCTTTCATGGAAGCTTTTAAGCTTTTGAAGTGAGGAAGTGTCGAGAGGTAGTGACACTTCAAAACAAAATATGTGCACAGATGCAGTGGCAGTGGAGGTTTTTGCTCAAAGGGAAGTGTTTTTCTGCAAACTTTGCTGCTGAGTTGTGTAAAAGTGAAACGGCTGAGGAATAGAGGACAGCGTGTTATGTAAAGGTGATAATCTAGTTGTATTCTTCAAATGCAGTCAAAGCTTTATGTATATGTATGCACCGTTTGTTGTTGAAAGCCTAGAAAGATTGCGTTATGTGCAAATTCCTGAATTCGATTTGAGATAATGCTTCAGTGGCAGCTGGAGACGCCAGACATGTCACAGCCTGAAAAGTGTGAACCCAACAACTTGATGAGCTAATCCGAGCTCTCCAAGTTTATCAATTCAAGCCTTCTCAAAATATGTTGTCTGTACTTTTAGTCTGTGCTCCGGAGCTGTGAAGAAAGTGGGCCGTCCATGTGTTTCAGGCTGCTTTTAGCCCAGTGTTGACCATAGCTAGCTGTGTGTTGTGGTGTGTCGGGGGTATCGAAGCACGGAGCACATTCTTTCCTGTTGATGACTCACGTCCTGGGCATGGTACTGACTGTGAGCGGGGCCGTGGGGAACTACTGAACACACACACACACACACACACACACACACATGCACACAAACCACTAGACCGTTTGCAGAGGATGTAGCATGCTGCACACTTAAAATCCAAGAGTTTACACAAATTTGCATGCGTCTACACACAAAGCAAACAGACAGTGACGTGCCCTGTTCACATGTTGATAAACACGCCCGAGGCTAGGTTTTGACAGTATACTCATAAAAAGGGAGTGGCAATAAAACACACACACAGAGGTATAATATATACACACCCAGGTTGGGGCATGTCATTTGTGGCGAGGAGAGGAATGAATGTTACACTAAAGTGAGAAGACGTTCCCTGCTTATCCCATGCAACCATTAACATGCACAGCGCATACTATCTGTTATATGTAGAGGCACAATGCAAAACTCTTTATATGTGTAAAGCAAATTGGGAATGTGTTTTCATTGCAGGTGGTTTTGAATTATGATGTTTTCATAAAGATAAATTAGAACTAGCTTAACATAGACCATCCATGACCTCACAAAACCTCAAGGCAGAGCTTCAAACACAACATTTGATCAACACACATGAAAGAAACATTCAAATTCACAATCAACTCCACAATGCTGATACAGAAGGAGGAGGAAGTTCCATGTGAGACTAGCCAAGGGTGAAGCTGCGAGGATAACGCTCCTGATTCAGCAGTATGCAGATGGTGTGAGCTGTAAATGTACATGAGCGGCTTTGTGTTAGAAATCTCTGTGTTAACGTGGTAGTTTTGTCTGGCACATCGAAACAAGTAGCCTGTCTGGAGTTATAACCCTTTTGTTTATTTCAATGATAATCTCACTTGTAGAGATTCTGATGTCTGCCTGATGCTGACTAAAATCGCTGGATTAGGAATCGGTGACAATTGGCCGACATCGTATTGGAAACCATTATTTTAATAGAATTGATGTCTTTGTACCGATCTGTTTCATATTGTTTAAAATTGTTTTAACAATTCAGAAATGAATGTTAAATCAAGATGTTGATGTTAAAATAATCTTTTATTTGGGATAGAAAAGTTCTGAAATGTTCTGAAGAGTTACTAGTGACCAGTTGGAGCAAAACAAATCCAGCCTGAATTCTTTGTAATACTAAAACAATATATGCATGTTTTACTCATTTTTGAGTATCGCTGAATCTCTTCCGATGGACAGAATTCTACCATTCGGTATACTGTGTACCGCCATATCGCCCAACTCTAACTGATGTTACCTTACACCTTAAAAGTATGATTCCTTTCAGTCTTACAAAGTGAGGCATACTGCTTATTATTTAATGCTAATGGTATTGAGGCTGACAAATTCAGATTGGTGCATCCCCTACTCCATGGGGAATTTATTGCTATTTTCCTGATGATCACATGCTTTTTTACAAGTAGGCCTTTGATCAGCGCACTTGTATGGTACTGCCACAGTGATGAATGCTGACTGTAAACATATATGTGAGTTATGTGTGTACTCAAAAGTATCAGAGTCCACAAAAAGGCAGACATCATTGAGAACAAATGGTGCACGTTGAACCCTGCGAGTGCGTCACAGCTCATGATAAAGAATTATCAGCCTCTCATGTGTTTTTTGTATTTTGGATATTTGTTTCTTGCTTCCTTAAAACCAAGTTACTTTGGACTTAGGGGATTTCTATATCCTCAATAAGGCTGTTCACAGTTAGTCAGACACTCATTGAGTAAGTGATTCCTCTCTAATTTGTATCTGTGTCGTCCTGCACGCTGCTACCTTAGCGCTGCTCTGACATCAGTTTGTTTCCACCCTTTCTCCTCAGTGCTGACTGTTTCGTTGGCCTTCAAAGGTCAGAGTGATGCTCCTGGCGGCTCTGCTGTGATCTCTGCTGCTGCGGTTTCCACAGAAACAAAACAACGGTGGGCAGAAAGCGGTTCAGTCACAGAAAGATGACGTCGTCGTCGCCCACTCACAGTGACAGCAGCGGCTCCTCTAAGCACGACAGTAACCAGGTATGCATGTGTGCTACTTTACTGTAGAGAATATGAGTTTTCGCTGTGATTACAAAAAGCTCTTCGGCATTCGTTTTCTATTCTCAGCTAATACCGAAGCAGGTCAAATATTAACACTTCTTATGCATGTTTTGTTCTCTAAAGGTCTGCATCTAAACCATTTTAATCACACCATTTTTTACCTGAATTATCGTTTTGTCAGAAAATGAAAAACGGACATCCTAGTTCGTCAAAGGGGATATATTGTTTTTACACTTTAATATGATATAAAGCAGACAATCTCTATATTTAAGAGGCTAAAACAAATGTTCTGCAATTTTGAATGAAATATTACAGTTATCAAAATATTAAATTTTATTTTTTATTGGCTAATTCTTGCAGATCTAGTTGTCAATATAAAACAGTCGAAATGTAGCCATTATTAATTGTTGTTTTCAGTGAAAAAACATTAAAATAATCCTATGAATGCCAATAAAACACATGCGTTAAGTGCAATAACACTGTATTTACACTAACCAGTAATGCAGTCACAACATTATTAAACCTAAATGGTATCTGTGATGATGATATGTGTATTGTTTACATGTTGAGACTGTGTTCCACCTCTCTTCTGTAAGGGGAAATGTCTGTGTAACTCATACGGTATTGCTCCTGTGTCTCCCTCCAGGACAGCTGGGAGATCGTGGAGGGGCTACGGGGGGTTCCTGCCAGCATGCAGGAGCCCGACAGACAGGAGGGCTTCCTGCTCAAGAGGAGGAAGTGGCCCATGAAGGGGTGGCATAAGGTGAGGCCCTCGGCAACCCTGTGAAAGCCCGAGTCAGTGATTGCATTGTAACACGTCTTATTATATAACGCCCCCGCTGCCTTTTGTTGAACCAAAGAGCTATTTTCGATGCAAAGGGTGTCAGATAGTGAGCCACAGCTGTGAGATTGTGAGAGATGTGGGTTTAGGGTTAGGGTAATGGTTTTCTGGACACAGCAGACTTCTTTTGATTTAGATTCTTTAGTGTATTCTTTTTTTGTAGCTGTGTTTTTTAAAATAAGGAAGAGCTTATTTTTAAAGATGCTTTTTAAAGATGATACCTATGATTGAACCACACATTTACTCAGTCCTGCCTAAATGTCTAAGTTCTGACCTGCTTTCTTTAAATACCTCCAGCTATTTCCACAGTTCCTCCTCTTCACCATTATTATGTCTTCTTCCTTCTTTCCATTATTTTTATTCCCCGCCGATTATACTGTAACCCTGACTCATCTTCCTCCCCCTCTTCTGTGTGATCGTGCATACCTGGGAAGTTCTGCCTTGGATTGAAAAGACACTTAAATAGAGAATATGTTCAAGTACTTTATCAGTGTGCAAGTGTTTACTGTAAAAACTCGAGAGAACAAGGTGTGCTTGTAAGCTGTTTTATGTGGTCATTGTCCAAACTGCTGATCACTTCTTTAACTGCTGCTGTTCACGGTTATAGGTGCATAACAGTGTCTGCATAGCTAACTATTGTGTAACCTAATAAGTAAGTAACATTTATTTATAAAGCGCTTTTCACAGACAAAGTCACAAAGTGCTTGACAAAACATTAAAACATCATAGGAATCATAAAATAAGAAATGACCACGTAAGCCACGTGTTAAGAAGTGCTAAAAACACAAAAACACAATAAAAAGACAATAAAACATGGGATAAAATAGAATAAAATAAAAGCACACGGGTTACCCTGAGTTCAATAAACCTATAATTCAAGGTCAGGAACTGAAAACTCTGAATAAACATGTTTGATTTGTTTCCCAATCAGAGATACTTCGTGTTGGAGAAAGGCATCTTGAAGTATGCGAAGCGCGGACCTGATGTAAGTATTATCTTCAAGACTATATTCTTGCATTTCCACAAAATAAAGACACAAGATAACACATTGTTACGTTTGCAGATGAAGAAGGGAAAGCTTCACGGCTGCATTGACGTCGGCCTCTCGGTCATGTCAATCAAAAAGAAAGTCATGTGCATCGACCTGGACACGGAGAATAACATCTATCACTTAAAGGTAAATTCAGAACAATCAAAGTTATGGTGAATTCATTATGAGTCAGAGATATACTCAAATGTCTCAGCGCCTACGTGCTGTGTCTTTTCAAAGACACTCAAGATATTGCTCCTAATTTGACTTTATGGCACCCAGGTGAAGTCTCCCGAGCTTTTTGAGGAGTGGGTGTCAAAGATGCGTCATCACCGCGTATTTCGGCAGAACGAGATTGCCATGTACCCCCATGAGAGGCACCTCTTCAACCCCCACGCCTCCTCCTCCCCCTCTCTCAGTGATTCCCTCAGAAAAGTAAGTGCAAATTCTAGAAAACATTGCTGCTCCCTTAGATTTCACACGGTACGGATGTTGCTATGTGATGCTGGCAATGCCTCATGCTCTCTCGTCTGTCTCTTTGAAACAGAGGGCTACTCTGACTAAGCAGGCGTCGGTCCACCAGGCTAAGGTCAGTTCTTGGCTCCACTCCTCAGAAGACATGAACAAATGCTGCAAAGGTTGGTTTATGTTTTGCTTTCTCTCTGCCCACTTACTTCACAAATGCTCAGGTGGCTCCTTTTATTGTGTCTAACTAAGTCAAGGTCGGATGTCTCTATATGAAATATTGCGTAACATCCACATTGTCAAAATCACCTAGATATCCAGCCATGACACTGAAATTCTTTTAGAATACACTAGGCTACGCTTTGTGTACTCAAACACTACAAACTCTGACAACACCGGCACTCCTCTCTCCATCTCCCATTCACATCCCCACCATTGTCTTCCGGCAAAAGGGCACATGACACAATAACAAACAGACTGGATCACGCAAACACCATCAGCCTGTCGTTGGCAAAAACACTTTTAAGAGACGTTATGGGATGTAATCACTTGGGGTCATTCCACATTGAAGTTTAGCTCTCGCTAGTATTGAACCCATTTCAAGAATAATTGTCACTTAAACACAAAAACCTGTGTTCAAAAATACAGAAATTACCTTTTACAACAAGTCTCAGTTCAATACATCATTTGAAATGGTTTATTTGTATCTATGCATGCCCACAATCTTTCATCTAATAGTAACCTCTCCTTCCCTCAGACTTGGAGGAATGTGAATCGTACCTGCTGGAGCTCAATCTGCTGCTGAAGAGCATGGAGGTCCTCCACCGCACTTACTCCGCCCCCGCCATTAGTGCACTACAAGTAAGCCCAGGCACACACATTAAGTTAGTCATCATACCATGTTGAGGTGTTCTTTTTTTTAAAGGTGGAGTCCGCTATCCTGGAGACAGATTGATACTTGAACTCAAAACCAAAACCAATACACCCCTCCCATCAGCACTCCGACAGAACGTTAGCATGTGCCAGATTTACTGTCCCTCGCCGCTGCCTTTCTCTTGAAACATCATTTTTTTCCCCCCGCTATCCTAACTTGAATAGCGTTTAGCAGCTCGGTCTGAGACACTTTGTTTGTATACTATTTACCGAGCCATGGCTGTGCATGAACAACATAAGAATATACGGAACAGAAAGCTACTAGAGATATTTGACCACAAATGTATTTGATTAAAAACGCTGACTCTACATTTGATTTAAGCTATTTGCAATAATATTGAATGAATATGCTTTAGCAAACTTTGTGGGTGTAACATGAAAATTACTCATGTTCCCAGTGAGTAAGAAGTCAAATAAGTATCTTACTCATCAAGTAATGTAAGCCTGAAAGACAAAACATTTGTGTGTGATTAGGTCAAAACCGAAATAAATAGTGTTTGTTTCGCCCTAATGTCTGTTTCCTTTGGTCCCACAGGCGTCTAATTATGACATGCCCAAGAAAGAGAAGAGGCCAAGGAGATGGCGATCCAAAAACAATGGCAAAGAACCCAAAGCCACACTACAGGTACATCTCCAGATTTTAAGAAACCTTTTTTCTAAACCTACATTCAACAGTGTGGATAAATTATGGTTTGCATCAATTCACCTTTTCTCTGATTTTGTCCACCAGGTCCCAAGCTGCATCTCCTCCCAATCCCCTCGTCTCCACGCCTCAAATCCCAATCTCTCCACCACGGAGGCAAACGCACCGGAGATCTGTCCCGAATCCCCAGACTCGCCTACAGATGGGTCCCGCCTTCAGGAGGACTTCTGCAGGCTGGCCAACAACAGTGAGTGCCTGCTGTGACGTCTGCTAGTCTGCTCAGAAGAGGCTTTTACATTAGATAGAAAAACATGCTTTTTTTTGTCTATATGGTAGGATAGTTTCCATGACAACTGTCCAACAGTTCCTCTGCCTGGCTCTTTCTTCTCTGCAGTCCACACCACACTGAAATCGGCCTTTGGTTCCCTGGTAGCGGAGAGAGACAGACTGAGGCACACCATCGACCTGCAGGCCCCACAGCCGGCGCAGGTCATCGGCCTGAAGACCAGCTTTGCCTCAGTGAGTGTCTCTGCGATTTAAAAATCATGCTTTTTCACAGTTACACCCCAAATGGCCAACACCAATCACTAGAGGTACAGCTTCACTCAACATACTTCTTATTTTCACCAGGATTGTCCAGGAGGCTCCCACTCCTTAGTCCACCAGGTGTCCAATGAGAGCAAAGGGTCTATCCCGGAGTCCATATCGGAGTTCTTCGATGCTCAGGAGTACCTCCTCTCCTCTTCCTCCTCTGAGAATGAGGTGAGACTCTAGCTACTACGTTATCCTTTATGCTTCAAGTCAAACTAATTGGTTTATTAAAAGACTTATTGTTTTGTCCAAAAAAATTCAAAAACTGGGAAAAATGTCCATCCATGTCTGTACATGACTTGTTTTGTTTGTTTATATTAATGTTTTAGAATATAGGAACAGAAAATAGCATTTTTTTCCTTTTATAAATTACATTTAAAAGAAATGATCAAGATTGTCCACTTTAATAGATAAAATTAACTATTTGTTTCGGCATTATTGATCAAATTAATCAAGTTTAAGGCTAATTAAGGGTTAGTTGGCAGGAATAGCAGTGTGTAATCTGTGTTGTATTACCCTCAGACCTGCTCAAATTAGCAACAAGTTTCAACACAACTTTTTTGTATTTGAAGTGAACCACTAATACCAATTGGTCACAATAAAAACAGACTTTACACTGGGTGCATTTTTTCTTTCTTATTTAAATGACCACATTTTTTTTTTCTTCTTTTGACTCTGCGTTCTGGTCGCTCGCTGACCTTCTGCATTGGTTTTCTACCTCCAGGTGTCCGACGATGACTCGTACATCAGTGATATCAGTGACAGCGTCTCCATGGATACCTATAGCAACGAGGGAGGCAGTGAGAGACACAACTCTGGTACATTATACAGTAACAAGGCGTGCATCTGTCCGTGTGTTAACTCCCTTAACAGAGGGAAAGACAGTGAGAGCGCAAAAATAGGGCTTATGTGACTCAGCCTCTGTAGGTTTATTTCTCAAAGAGTGGTAGCATCAAATCAATTATGAATGTCTGGAATTGTAGAATTTGCTCACTTCCTCAGGGAATGTGTTGAACATGACCACTGCCATCCTGCAGACGTGTTAACAAACGTAGTTTACGATGCTGCCTTATGCTGTATGTGACAAAGCATCTGTGTACAGGCATCATTAATTCAGTGCTGCAGATGGTGCTAGTTTTTAGGGTTTCACTGCTGAAACATTTGCCTTCAGGTAATAAAACTTAAATGCAATTGCATTGTTCAGTTGCAAATAGAAATATTGGTTTGAATGTGGTATAGAAAACAGAGAATGGGGTTAATGGAAATGAAATGACTGGTTGTTTTATCTCTACTGTATTCGTCTTTTATCAAGATGTTAGACTTTTTGTAAAGTTTGTGAAGTGATATGCCAGTATTATGAGTCATGTTGTAAAGGGACTGAAAAAACATTGGTGTGAATAGTTCTTTTTTCGGAAATTCAATTTAGCCATTTTCTTCCTCAAAAATATTAAAAGAACACCCATTCAGGCAAACAGTTTTAGAGTATCTCCTAAAACACCCACATTTCCCAGGGGGCGTGTTGCGTAGTGGGTTGTCCGTAGGTGTTCGGATCAGGGGAGCACAGGTTCAAACCCCACTGCAGCCAGCATGTCGTTGTGTCCCTGGGCAAGACACTTCACCCCTAAGTGCTCCTGTGGGGATTGTCCACAGTATTGAGTATGTAAGTCGCTTTGGATAAAAGCGTCTAACAAGTAACATGTAATGTAATTTCTCTGGTGGGCCTCAGAGCAGCATCTAGTGGGCTGCTATGGTACTGGAAGAAACTAATTTAAATCTTACATTTTTGTATCTAAATGTGCTCAAGATTTCACAGTTCAAACACAGTGTCAGATGAATATTGATTAGTTTTTTAATCGAAAAAGAGAGGTTTAAATAAATCATCATGTCACATCAATCAAATGGGTTTTGAACATCAGAGATTTTACCGCAACTAGTTTTAGAAAATCCCACAATGAAGCATCGACGTCTCTCCCATTTCACTCTCACATGCTCCGTCTCACTGGTTTTTAATAAGTATATCTAAATGATCTAACCAGTATGATCTCCACCTTTCTCCCCTGTAGTTAGCAGCGTGGTGACCCTGGCTCGCCGTCGCTCCGCGCTGCCGTCTACCAGCCCCACCAGCACCGTGAGCCTGTGGAACATCCTGAAGAACAACATCGGGAAGGACCTCTCCAAAGTGGCTATGCCAGTGCAGCTCAACGAGCCGCTCAACACCCTGCAGAGGCTGTGTGAGGAGCTGGAGTACAGCGAGCTGCTGGACACCGCCAACCAGACCCAGGACCCCTTCCAGCGCATGGTGAGAAGAGAAACACCTGCAAGAGCTAGATAGAGCCATTTAAGCATTCACAAATCCCTACATTAAAGCGTTTAATGTACATGCATATTACATAAAGCATGTACAAAATAGGTCCACTATAAGATTGGCACTACATTTTTTTATTACAGGTATTTGCCATACAAGTGATCCGTTTTGTCACTTGAAAAAATGTTTCTACTTAAAGGTGGAAATGCAATAATTGAAAGGAAGTGGGAAAAAATATGAACATCAATGTAGCAAAATATAGATATAGAAATATGTTTCAAAGCTCCAGAGCTTTTTTAAAACTACTCTAATGTCCGACTTCTGCTTTGTGAGTGCTTCTTTTCGCTTTAATCAATATTTTATTCTTACAAGCTAGAAGCCTTTTCATTATTTGTATCTTCCTGTGTCTGATTAGAAGGTTTTTTATTTATAGTATTTGACTCTAATTTGTAGTGAAATGTACATCAAGTGCTGCACATATACCACATAATACATCAAATAATAATTATTAACTATACACACACAAATACCTCTCACTAAAATCATGTATTAACACACACTCTAACACAGTTTGTGAGTGTGTTAAACGTCCTTACAGTATATGTCTATAGTCCCATGTAAACAAAGTTTGTGGTTTCACACTCATGCATGTTCACACAGTCATGTTCACAACCTTATGTAGCAAATATGACAATACTTTGAATACACACGTAACAACTTTACTTCATCCCCACTGACTTTCTGTGCAGGTTTATGTCGCAACATTTGCAATATCTGCATATGCTTCCACCTACCATCGAGCAGGAAGTAAACCCTTCAACCCCCTCCTGGGAGAGACATACGAGTGTGACAGACCTGATAAAAACTACAGGTTTATAGCTGAGCAGGTAAGAGATCACGGGGTCTAAAACACACACATGACTCACTGTATGATGGGCTACTTTTCAGTTTATTTCACATACAGTAGTTTGAATGCAATCAACATTAAATGCAGGTCTTGTGCCCTCTTCCTGTTTTACTGTTTAAAACAATTCCCAAGACTTCTTTGCTTTACATAGTTTGCTACTAGATTAGATTTAGTGAGAAGTCCTGCACTGACTTGCCATTTGTCTCTTAGGTGGTCTTGTGTATTTTAAAGTAATCTCTTTTAATGGATGTAGCTATGGTTTATCATTGGGGGGAAAAAAACTTCTCACACTTTTTGTTTTTGAATGATTCATGTAAATGATTCATCATTCTGTTGTAGAGAGTTTGATAATATTCCTTTATCGCACCCTCTATGTCCTCTCTCTGTTTCCCAGGTGAGTCATCACCCGCCTGTGTCAGCATGTCACTCTGATTCAAGGAACTTCACCTTTTGGCAAGGTGAGCTGGAAAGAGCCATCAAGAATTAACATCTCATTTCTGTCTGGACTTATATGTAGATTACACTTCCACCACACCTTTTTGCTTTTCAGTGAGACCTGCTGTAGGTTGTGATCAAGTTTAACCAATACATTTACATTTCTAACTTTGTTTGCCCTTTTAATTTATACGGCATAGATTTTGCCATGGGTTGAGTTTTTTTTTATAACTTCAGCTCCTATGATATGTCTGTAATAAAGTGTGTAGCTAACATACAGACTCTGGCTCTTATGGAAGAAATATCCCCATTGAAACCCCTTAAGCCCCATTCCTCCAACCTTACAGCATAAAACCATGCATTCTATTATTATTCAGGATTTTTAAGCCCTGGCTTTAATCTGTAATGTTTTCCATGAGCTTGAGCCACTTTCTCCCTGTTGCATATGATTATTTTCTGGTTTGCTGCACATAAAAAAGCATAAAAATCAATGTTGTTGCTAATCATTGACATTTCCAAGACTGAAAGAAAATCCACCTAGCATTTAGTTAACAGACATTTCTGTATTTTTCTATTTTCTTTTAAAAATAATGTAAACAAACTGACGTTGAAAAGGTTGAAGTTCTGAGACCGAATGAATATTTGGTAGTGATGATCAGGACTGAAGTTGGTTAAAAGACCTAGTAACATAAAGGGTTAAATAATATGAAAATGCAATGGGTTTTTTTGGGCAGTTTTTGATGCAGACAACTTTCTTTCCTCACGTTGCCTTGGTGATTGCTGTTACTCCTGATGTGCATGACATCCAAACAGTATAAGAAATTACTGTGCAGATTATAATGTGACCTTATCTTAAAACTCAAAATCAAACTATTCAGTTTACTTTGACTTTTGCCGTGTTCGATTATGACAATATGGCAGTGTTCATCGTCACTAGCACTTACAGTACCTTGTAATTCTTACGACCTGTTTCTTTTAGATGTTCGATGGAAAAATAAATTCTGGGGCAAATCCATGGAAATTGTTCCCATGGGGACCACACATGTCGCACTACCTGCGTAAGTCCTTGAACCTTTAACTCATTGCGTGTTTGAAAGGTGTTTACATGAACATCATTGTAATTAGTTGCAGTAAACGCTGTACAGCAAATGAGACGACCTGTATTAAGTCCAGTATGTGTTTGATTTCTCCAGGTTTGGGGACCACTATGAATGGAACAAAGTGACATCCTGCATCCATAACATCCTGAGCGGCCAGCGCTGGATCGAACATTACGGAGAGATGTCCATCAAAAATATCAACAGTGACGCCTGTCAGTGTAAAGTCACATTCGTCAAGGTTAGGAAACACAGATGTTTAAATCACAGTTTTTATGTGCTTTTAGAGGAAAGGTAGTTGTTTTTTAAATGTTTTTGTGTCTTGTTCCTGTTCAGTGTAGTTCCATTGTAGGGACATGCTGTACCTCATTGTACCCAACAAACTATTACTGTTGGTTCTCCCCTCTTAGTATGAGTCACATTCACATAAACCAGTGTCGGTTATCATCACAGGTGCATGGCTGTAAGCACCTTAAGTCCTCCTTTTGAACACACACATATATCTGCTCCTCTAAAAGATTACTGCAGTGTTCTTCAAAGCAGTGCTGCCAAGTCAAAAATAGCTCCTCCATTAGCACTATCAAGGCAAACAAATGGCGCCCTCTGCTGTATAGGAATCAAAATTGAAGTATGTAAAATGAGGCAGAATGGATCCAATCCTCTGTAACCATGACATCAATCATACGGTATTAATCACATGGGTGTTACATGTCTGCTCTCATTTGATGTAATATATTTCTTTATGTAAAGAAATGCTAACAATTTCCTTTTCTTTATCCAGGCAAGATCTTGGAGCTCCACAGTTAACGAGATAGAGGGCGTGATTACGGATTCAAATGGAAAAGTAGTTCACTCCATCTTTGGAAAATGGCACGAGTCAGTTTTTCAAGGAGACCCGCCTTCTGCCACGTGTATCTGGAGATCAAGTGAGTGATTGGTCCCTAAGAAAGTCAGATATAACGTTTTTACATCAAGGCACTACAGGGGGAAAAAAACTGAGTTTAACTGTACATTTGTGTTTGTGTGTAGACCCCATGCCAGTGGAGCAAGACCAGTACTACGGCTTCACCCAGTTTGCAGTGGAGTTAAACGAGCTGGACTCCAACCTGAGAGCCCTGCTGCCCTCCACAGACACACGCTTCAGGCCGGACCAGAGGTTGGCATCTTTATCCATCTGTAGTGTTTATACTATGATTTACTCCGTTATGGAAAGTAACTAAACACATTTACTCAAGAACTGCTCTTAAGTACACATATACTCAAGTACTCAAGCACACATTTCTCATGAAGCTATGTTGGAAAACCCAAGGTGTAAATGATAAAAGGCCGGCTGACTGTCACGCTGTCATGGCGTAACAGGAAACTTGCGTAGAACAGAGCTTTTTAGAGTGTTTCCACTGAAGGGACTTTCCCAAGATGCTGAGAACCTTTTTCAGGAAATAAACCTGGAGCTGAATTTAGTTTCGGATCAATTACATTAAACATCAAAGTCTGACAGTAAAGACATCAACAACAGGGTTACTAATATGTTGTTGTTTTTACATGTGAACATATTTTAGTTTCAACTGACGGAAGACAAACAGGGATGTTTTTATTTCATTTTTTGAAATGAGTTCCTCTGGTTCCATAGTTCCAGAAACGTTTTGGGCAGAAAGGTGCTATTGTTAATATTCCTGTTAATAACACCCGTTTGCTTTTCTTCCTATGAAGAGTTAAACTGTCTGGTACAGAAACGTTACGGCCTTTTTCACAGCAAAGTATTATCTTCAAGTGTTAAGTGAGGACATTCAGTAACTATATTGACATAGGAACTGAAAGTCAACTGCAAAAAATACTAACCTAACCAGAGTCACAAACAAAATTCTTCTGCTATCCGACTGCACAATGGCCACACAAGAAACGTAACAAAATGTCTCGGTTCTTAAAATAGTTTGGCTTAATGGAAGCTCAGGTATTTTAAGGTTTCTGTCTGAGTTTGTATCTTGCTGCACAATTTGGGAAACATAACGAAATGCGATTATTTAGTTTTTGGTGGGCATGACGTGCATAAAAGAAATGATAGTCTGTACCAAACAGATATGATTTCTTCACTCTGTAGAGTATACTTTATAGGGCAGGATATTGCTGCAGCTCCACAATACTTCATTTAAAATGGTATTTTACCAAATTTAGCCTTTCACAAATATTGTGCGTCCTGCGATATGAATATTGCTTAAGCCCGATAAAATGTTGATACATTTGTCAGCCCTACTGCAGTTATTGTAAATGTCTTTTAGATAAAAACGTGAGCTAAATGAAATATAATGTGATATTATCTTCTATCCTGAGTCACTGTCTTTGTGTCCTTGGTCCAGGCTGTTGGAGGAGGGGAACACAGAAGGAGCCGAGGAGCAGAAGCAGAGAATAGAGCAGCTCCAGAGGGAGAGGAGGAAAGTGCTGCAGGAAAACAACATGACCCACCAGCCACGCTTTTTCAAGTATGTTGATCATTTCTTATCTGCGTGCATCAAGGTTCTTTTGTGGTTTCTTGCTTCGGGCATTACGTCAGCCGAATGCTAGCAATATCCTGTGTGAACAAGTTATTCAATCTACTTGTTCTTAGGAAAATCCTGACGTGTTTTTGTTGTGTTTGACAGGAAGTCTAACAATGACACGTGGGTGAGCAACAACTCGTACTGGGAGATGCGCAGAGACCCTGGCTTCAGTAAAACGGACTTCCCTGTGTTGTGGTGACCTAGGGAGGGAGGTATACAACTGAAATAAAACTGAACTGAGAGCAGGCTCCAAGTGTCCTGACCTGGTTAACATGCATCACACCATGTCATGGTAACACAAACCTAAGGGACTTCCTGCTTCCTCTTCTGGACCGAGCAGATCTGCTGTTGGTGTTGTTTCTGTTAAAAATAGTTTCTCCTCTCATTATCATAACTGTAATCTACAAAATCTTCATATCGTGTTACTTTGCATCTCAGCATTTACCAAAGTGCCTTTTTTATTGCAGTGCCTCACTCAATCAACTGCTGTAGCGGTTATGCATAAACACTTTTATTCCGAAAAAAAGATTTGGATGATGTCAGTATATGTGGACTTCACTGGAGAGGATCAGGGCTGGAGGTGTCAGCATCAGGACCTGAGGGTTGTTTTATGACTAAAGCCAGAAGCTAATCAGAGGTTTTAGTTATAAAAGAAAGACTTTAGCCTTTCTTCAGTACGCTGCCTTGTTCTAACGAGTCATGACTGTCATAGGACTGTGGATAATCATTGAGGACAAAAAGCAATAATACTACATGTTCAAAGAAGAAAATAAACTGTACAATGAATGGACAAGGTGTTGTTTTGTATGTATAAGGCACATTTTAGTTTGCTTTTTTCCCTCACTGCCACAAATAAGTATTTCCAAAAAATAAGAATCATCAAAAAGTGTCACTCCATCAGATCATTATAGGTGAACATATGATAGTAAAATTAGTTTCATTGCGAATGTGGTTGAAGTAAAAGCGACAAAGGAAAACTGACTGCCATTGAAATTAAATGAGTAATGCGCAATATGTTGAACATCAATTCAGGTATATCATTCACACCGAATAACAATAAAAAAACATTCGGTGGTTTACATTTATTTCGTATATTATAATATAATTTAAAATCTCAGATTAACCTAATCGGCATGTCTTTGGGACTGTGAGAGTGACCAGACGACCTGGAGGAAACCCACACAGGCATGGGGAGAACATGCCACCTAGTCACCAACAATGTTCCTTCTGTGAGGCGACAGAGCTAACCCCCTGCACCACCATGCCAGCCTAAATCACACAGTGAACCGATGTCCTCCTTTCTTCCCGTCTCCTCTGTTGTGCAAGATCTCCTCCTGGGTTCCTTTTTGGCTTGCGTTTCTACGGCAGCATCTTCTGCAAGCGGTCATTCACAGGCATGGCCGTGGACCTCTTCTGGCGGGCAAGTCCCTGAGGCGTGATCTGTCCATGGTGCCTGTGCAGAAGACCAATAAACAGAACGGAACAAGTACACACAAATACAAATAAAGACAGACAACAATTAATCAACTCTGCATATCTTTGGGACTATGCGAGGGAACCAGACCACCTGGAGGAAACCCTCACTGGCATGGGGAGAACATGCAAACTCCACACAGAAAGACCCACCTGATCACCTGAAAACCTACTTTCTGTGCAGCTGACAGAGCTAACCCCTGCAACCCCATGCCAGTCTACTTTTTTTTTTTTGCCCCGATGTCCCCCTGTCTTCCCGTCGCCGCTGCTTCTACTGCCTCATCTTCTGCAGGATCTTCTGCAATGGGTGCCTGTCCTTCATTGGGATGATGTTATGCCACAGGACAGAGAACTCCTCCTGCCGGGAGAGTACCAGGAGCATGCTCTGTCCATGGAGCCTGTTCAGAAATAAACAATCCTCATTTAGCAATTTAGTGTCCAAACACAATGTTAGGAAAGGTTATACAAATATGACAACGATTAAACTATTTAAAGGTCCCCTATTATACTGTTTTTCATTACTTTATTATAGGTCTCAGATATATACAAAACATGTCTCTGAAGTGTTTGGCTCCAAACACCAAACAGATCATTGCAGCATCCCATAATCCCCTCTGTTTCAGCCCTGTTTCAAAAGTGCTGATTCTCTGTCTGTTACTTTAGATGAAAATAAGGAGCCCCTCCCCACGCCCCTCTGAGAGATATTTGGTTAAAAAGAACACAATGGTGCTCTAGGAGGAGATGCAGGTGATAAGGTGTGGGGGTGGGGGTTACCTTGGTTGTTGATTGGCTAATGGTTACACAAGCCAAAAAATCGTTATGACATCATAAAGTGGCCAAAATCTGATCAGCTCATTTTCAGACAGGTTTTTATATAAATGGATCAGGACAAAAAGTGAGAGAATCTTTTTTCCTGAAACTTTCAGAATCTCTTTACACAGAGGGGACACATGTTTATGTATAAAAGACAGGAAAACGTGGATTTTGCATAATAGGTGACCTTTAAGACTTGATAACTCACCTGACTTCAGATGCAGCGTCCACAGCCATCTTGCTGACAGCAATAAGGAGACGCTCTGAGATTATCTTCCCAGGGGCAAAGATCTCATCCTCTCCGATTATGTCTAACAGCTGTTCTAGGTGCAATGCTGTGCACGCCCTCACTGCAGGACAACAGTGGCTGAGAAAGGACAAAAACATGGGAATGTCAGAATTAACTATGCTAAATTTCATGTACTTGAAATACTGCTACACCTCTTTGTAAATTCTCCCTACTTTGATCCTATGTTAAGGAGAACGTTCATAACTCTTCCAGGGCTGGATCCCTTCACCAGCACGTCCAGGGCGAGGTGAGCCTGCTGGAGGATGAAGGCGTTGGTCGTCTGTGCCAGCTTCTGCAGCAGGGCGCCTCCGGTCCGCTCCACCTCAGGGTCCATCATCTTCCCCAGGTAAGAGTGGAGATCTGCTAATGCGTCCATTGCAGCGCAGGCCACGACCGAGCGCAGGCTATTCACCTAGATGGTCAATAAGAACATGAGTCAATACTTCTGCATACAGGAACATGCAACAACAACAACAATATTAAAATAAATACATTACCTGTTCTGCAAGGACTATGCATACTTCATGCAGTTTAATCTTAGTTAGTAATTCCTGGTGGTTTTGTGCAATAGCTCGAATTGTTTTTAATCCCAAAAGCTTTTTCTCCCTATGAGTTGACAAAAAGAAAGGCATTAGGACGGTTGTGTCAGCTTGTTATAATCGATCTTAACACTCCTGCGGTGTTGTTGTCTTACCATTCATCTGAGCCAATATTTCGAAAAAAGCTGGACAGGCCCGTCTCAGGGTGGGCCAAAGGCTCCATGTATTCTTGTGGGACAGCCCTTTGAGGGCTGAGTTTCGTCCCACGGTGAGGTCCTTTTCTGCTGGGTGGGGCTGCTTTTTTTGGGGGTACGGGAACCTTGGGTGCCTCTGCCTGAATGTGGGTACGAGGGGCTTTTGGGGGCGGGGGAGCTTCTGCTCGAGGTTTCCAAGCTTTACATGCCACATACGAGGTCCTTCTGGGCGCTGCAGGTGGATTTGGTGCAGGACTGTCGTCAACCATGAACTTTTTCATTGTTGCTGCAATTCTCTTGTAATTATCTTGAGCTGTTCTGAGTATGCAACCGTCGGCTACCTCCTTGCCTGTTCAGATTAAAAGCAAATTGGTAATGTTTACTCACATTTCCCACTTCTCTACTGTCATTAAATGTCCTTTTAAGTTTCCATAAAGTCATATATATACATACCCTCTCCACTGTGTTTCCTTTTCATCACTGGTAGACGAGATGGTCTCCTGATAGGAGGACCTAAGTGTGGAATGATCCTCAGCTCATCGGGAGTGTGTGTGTCTATTGAGCTGAGGGAGTAGTCTGGGCTTGGGTTCCTGATTTTGTTTGCAACTTTTGCCATTTTACAATGAAGTATTGCCACTTTACTGCCCATCAGCAGCTTTTTTTCGAAGAAGGGGTTGTCTTCCAACGACCTCATTTCCTCTGAAACGTGCCTGATCCTCCTTCCTGGCTGAGAGGATTCAGGTCTCCTTGGTTGAGAAGTTGGACGCTGAGGAAGGGTTTGGGTGTTAGGGGGCTGGAGGGACAATCCCAGTCTCTCCAGAACAGCGTCACTGCAGGTTTTCTGTGAGGCAAAGAGCCTCTCAGTACGGTGAACCTGTGCATCCCTCTTGGCTATTTCAGCTTCCTTGATTTCCAGGATCCTGGACTGTATTCTGGATCCACTTTGATTGATATACCTCTCTTCTGGCTGTATACAAAAACAAATACATATGTTTTAAATGAATTGCTCATTCTGTAGTATGATTTGAATTCAAACACTCGAAAGAGATCTGTTTCATTTTGAAAAGTCAGCGCTTTGACATGATTTGACACAAGACACTACTTCATTGTGATGTTTGTTCAAAGAGAGACTGATGTGTCATATGTCTATACACATAAGTGTCCAGGTCCTAACATCTTTCATTAAAGGAATGTATAAAAATAAGACATGTCTCCTGTTTAATTGAAAATCTGAATTGTCCAGAGAAATGTGTATGTTTGTGTATTACATCTCATCGTTTTGAGGGATGATCCACCTTTAAGCCGGATTAACATGCTCAAATCTTCAATCAGCTTTGATTAAAAGCTAAAACAGTGTTGGTTAATGATACCTCAATACATTTTAGACATTAGCCCCCCACCTTTCTATCTTCCAACAGAAAGGGGTTGAGTTGGTTACTTACATCATTCCCTACATCAAAGTTTTTCCTTGCGTGCCTACGGGACAGGAGAGATTTAAATGTCCTGTAAAACGCCATTACTATCACAAAAACGCAACTTAATCGAAGGGACAAAACTGTGTTGTGTCTCTGAAGATGGTCAGTTTGTGTGTGTGAGTGAGCTGGTTAGGAATCTCTAGCTATGAAGGGGTTCTAATGTTCTAGAAGCATTGAACTATGGAACACTGTTGAATCACCATGACAACATAAAGCCAGTTATATGCATTCTATTATCTTTCCTTGTTTCTTTAATGATTTGTATCCATTGTTTTTCAAAAGTCAACTATAATGACATATTTGTGTTCTTGGTACACTTCTTCCCATTTACAAACTCTGTTTTCTCCAAGCAACATTTCACATGTTCACCACCCTACAGTTCAGCCATTCATCATCACCCTGCGTTTATATTAATCATGTTTCAATATCAAGGTCACTTATGTTCCATATAAACGTCAGCATAATATGATTCAACATGGAGTAGGAGTTTTGATAGAGAAGGTTAGTTTGCAGGTGTGTCCTCAACTGTATTTTCAGGTTCAATGTGTTTTTTAAACAAAAAACAATAATTCAAGTAAATATTGTGTTTTCTGGGACCAATTCAGATAAAAATAATTGTATTATAGATTTATATAATATAATGCATTGTTATATATGTAGGCATCCCACATTATATTAAGTAGTTTAAATATTGTTAACCTCAAACAGCAACAGAGTTGTTTTACTTCATGTATTTACATTTTTTTTAAAGTAGTGTATTACTGTCTGACATATTTGGGGAAATATTATGCACAAGAACAGTGCATAATGATAGTAAAAAAAGACCCTAACCCTAACATACAGTGTAATACAAATAATTGCAGAATAAATAAATAAAAAGACAATATATATATAAAAAAGGGGGGGCAGGAGCTCCAACAAGGCGTTTAGGACAGAGTGACATTCAGTGAATACACATACTATACAGAGATGCTGTATGAGAAACCAATGTGAGTTTGGAAAATTGCACAATGTAAATCTATTCTAGTAGACCTCAACAATGGAATTATGATCAGTAGAAATGGCCATGACATGGGCCCTTTAAATGTAATCCCCACACATGAATTCCCATATCAAACAACCCTCTTGCAAAAGGTGGTTTCTTATATACATACTGGGGATTGCCACAGTTTTCACTATTGTCTTCACTATCTCCTCCAACACATTTCTTTCTCGGAATTTTACATTTTTCCAAGAATTCTGAGATTAAAGTCGGAATACATTTTTATTATTCCAAAATAAAATGTCTCCCATGGCCCTAAACCTCTTCTGTACACGTGCGGTGAAATAAAAAAGTAATAACAATTCATTTGAAAAGTTTGAGTACGTGCATCTTTGTATAAAGTCTAAAATGCCCTAAAATGCCCTAAATGTTGTTGAGCATGAATACTAAAAATAATTGATGTGCTTAATCTTTAAAATAGGTTATATCATTTGGGAAATGGAACATGTGCTTTATTCTCAAATAGTCTACACATTAAGCTTACAAGTCAAATCAAGTAGTGTAAGCATGTTGTGTTTGAGCCTTTATTTTGAAGGCAATGAAGACTTATTAAAACAAGATACATGCACGTCCCCAAGCACATGCACGTGTCACTTATGCAAGTAAAGGCCCGAAAAAAAACAATTGAATGATAAAATGAACTCATTAAATATACAACTATAAGGGGTTAAGACGGTATGGACTGACGGTGCACTGTTAACTCACAACTGTGTACTGACCTCGAACCCCATCAATTTTTCATATTGTAAACAAATATGATATCATCCTTTCTATGAAAACCACAACAAGTAGTAGGGTTGACATCTGGAATATTAAAACAATCTTCTAAGCCGTCAATAACAAACATGCACACACTCATATACTGTAACACAATGATAAAAAACGGATTTTTGTGGAATGTGTGTTTGAGATGTTTGGGTTCAGTGAGATTTAGTTTGCACTTGAAGTCTTGTTTCCTGCTGCTTGATCCACCAATGAACAGTGTCTTTTATTTTTTAGATAACAGCAACTGTCCCATTTAAGCTGACTTTGTACTTTCTGGGAGCTGCAGATGGCCAATTGACATTGTACAATGTGGCTGGTTTATAACCAGAAATTGAAATGCTCATATTTGACGTTGTACACCTCTTTTAAAGACACCTGCTAACATAAATCTAGCTGCTCACTGACCCGCAGTCGAGGCCGATTTGTTCCCAAACACCTTTCAACCCTGTCAGGTTTCAATGCCTGTAGTTTGAACGTTACAGCTTTTCGATACCCTTGTGTGCATTCATGTGATTCCTCTTGTTTTTCAGTATTAATACAATGATAGAAAAGTAGGCTATACATTTTTGGAGAAACAACTTGTTTATCACCTCAAGAATATGTTTTTTACAGAAGAGAATGTATCGTTTTTAGACACAATATTACAAAGATATGGGCATAGACTATTTTATAGGGACCATAGAGTGATACCTTTATATTAACAGTCATTAGAAAAAGGGAGTCAAATTGATGGAGTGCATTACATGGCAGGCTGGACCTTTAGTCTATGGTTGGATCCTGTATTTATAGCTCTTACCCAAACCCAAGACTTTGGCTCCCTCATGTGGAGGAATGATGAAAAGGAATCTGAAATAAAACAGGCTGTTAACCATGAAAGGCTAAAAATAACAACTACAATTACATTAGATAATTAAAGCCAAATTGGCTATAATCAGATGAATGCTGTGAAATATGTTGCTATGTAACAAAAGTACGTTTGTTTTAATTAGTAAGGGTATTTTCTTTACCATTTCATACAGTTTTTTAGAGTTGCTAACACACTAAAATGACATATAAAGGAGAATTATTTAATCTCACACTCAAAGAGTGAACCCTCAGCTCAAATCTCCAAAACTCTAAACACATTTTCAGCTCTGCACTCAATTTGCAATTCAACTTGGTACTTTTTGCAGAACACTGCACATATTAACTTTGTCCAAGATAGTCATACTGTCACCAAAATCACACTGGTGTTTGCCGTCCCCCCCTAGTTTGTGCACACTAAAGCATTTTACTCTCAGCAGGTGAGAAACTAAAGAGGGGCTTCCACATGTGGCAGACCAGGCGTTGGTGCTGCCGGATTTGAAAACCTCAAGCTGCTGTATAGCTCAGTGGTTGAAGCAGCTAGGCCACATGAAAAGTGGGTTCGAATCCCCTGCCTGGTAGAACATTTTGGGCTCCATTTAAAAAAAGAAATCTGTCTGGCCATAAAACATATTTGATAAAGATTAAGCAAATGCAATAAAGTTATTTGCAGCATAACGGTTGAAACTGTGTGACCGTCAGGTCAATGGATGCATGCTTCTTCTGCATGTGGAAGAGGCGCTGTGGCCAGACCCAGCTAGGTGGCGAGATGCAGCCTTTTCTTTCCTCTGTTTTTTGTAAAAATATTTTTTGTATTTCTTTTTCCTCAAAGTTTTCCTTTCCATTTACAGTACTGTATTTGACATGTATTTTTTTTTTGCCTTGTATTTGAGGCATCATTTTTGTTTACACAACTGTAACTGTGTTGTGCATGAATGTTGCACCAATTTGTTTTGGAGAAACAACAGTATATTTGTGTTCCTGCACATATTGTTGTAGACTTGAACAATCTTTATATGCAGAATTCTCTACATACAGAACACCATACAAAATGTGTGTGCTTTAGATTGAGCACCACAGTGTGTAGTTGGTTGGACAAAGTGTCTTGTGTGTGCCATTTGGTGCAAAAGTTTGGTTTCGGTCAGTGTTTATGTAGTTTTGAGTGCAGTGCTTCATTTTGCAGTATATAGGAGGTGTTTTGCACTTTGTGTGTGTGGTTTTGTGAATTGTGTTTTGAGAAAATAAGCCCTGCTTTCAAAAAACTTGTTTTAGCAATTGAAAAAAACTGTAATTTAATTAAACATAGCTATTTTAAAATGTACCAAAATGATAGAATATGATGGTTTACAGAAAGGGCGATAAAAGAGCTACACACAGTCTTTAGCCAAACAATTTATTTCACATCACAGTTTTTCAAAATTCCCACAATCTTAAAGCAATTTTCTTTATCATGTTATGCCTGCCTCTGCTTGTGTCTCGGGTTAGTCTTGCAGTAAACAAACAAAAGCCCCCGCCGCCGGACAAAGAAACAGTCGTTGCAGCGCTTCCTCAGGGCAGACCTGGTCTTCATGCCTGCAGAGGGCTGGCTGCAGGGGAGATGCTGACACTGTCCCAACAGAGAGGATCCACACGGAGACGAGCAGCACTGGATGGAGCTGACTCTGGTCGACGGCAGGAGGAGCGTGTGTGGAGCTGTGGAGAGGCTGCAGAGACTTCTGTAGGCGCTCGCTGCTGGTGAAGAGAAGGTCAGATTTAACCGGCTCATCTGGGCCACCCGTCGGGTCAGGGAGGAAGCCAGGTGCTTCAAGAGGAGGGACGCCATGCTGCAGAGAGAGACGGAGAAATCATTAAGCTTTCTTAATGTGCTCAAGGTTCGGTCTTGGGACCGACCCTTTTTACTATTTATATAAATGGTGTGGGTCAAAGTATTGATGCCTCTGTACATCTATATGCAGATGATACTGTTGTGTACTGTTGTGCTAGCACTGTTGCCCTTGCATTTGAACGTCTGCAGTCTGCTTTTGACACTTTTCAGTCACATCTGTTCCACCTTAGGTTGGTGTTAACTTCAGATAAGACAAAAGTAATGTTGTTTTCCAATAAGAAAAGGTTACCAACTGTTCTTCCCTGCATCATGTCTGCACAGCATAACCCCATTGAAGCTGTTAACACCTACAGATACTTAGGCATTACTATAGATGACAATCTCTGCTTCAAACCACATATTGACAATCTCTTAAGGAAATTGAAATTAAAACTGGGATTCTTTTTTAGAAATAAGGCCTGCTTCTCCACAAGTGCGAGGAAACGGCTTGTAGCTGCCACATTTTTGCCGCTCTTGAACTACGGGGATGTTGTGTACATGAACGCCTCAGCTCACTCCCTTCATCTGCTGGACGCTGTCTACCATGGGGCTCTGAGGTTCATAACCAACTGTAAACCCCTCACACACCATTGCACACTGTACTCTTTAGTCAACTGGACATCATTATCAATGCGCAGATCACTGCACTGGTACAAACTCATCTATACCGCTATGCTTGGACTGCTGCCCCTCTACATATCCACTTACATATCACACAAACAGTACAGCTATAGCCTACGATCTCAAAATTACATCACTCTGTCCGTCCCCTCAGTTCGCACGGTGCTTGGGAAAAAAGCCATATCATACTCTGCCCCCTCGACCTGGAACACACTTCAGCAGGAACTTAAGCTGACCAGTTTGATACCCATCACGGATTTTAAACTAATTTTAAAAAAGCTGGAGAAATCATCTGTGGGTGTTTGCACCTGGTATATCTGACTACTGTATATGGATTTCAATGACTACTTTTTTTACGGTGTTGTATTTTAGTGTTGCCTCTGTGTTTAGTGTCCTGTCTGTCTGTAACTTTGTGTGGTAGTGTTACCACTGACAGGTCTCTCTTGCAAATGAGACCTTGTGTCTCAATGAGATTTTAACACCTGTATAAATAAGGCTAAATAAAAAAAATAAAAATTACAGTTGCTAAACAAGACTTTGTGACATAACAAAAATATTTTAAGTCTGGGAGTTGGTTAGTGTCATGTTGTGATGTGACTTAAGTGTTGCTTTTTTATTGTTTTCTAACTCTTATTTGAGAAAAATAAACAATAAATGCCCTTACTTGTTTTTCTTAGATGTGTCAAATATTGCATAACAGCAAGAAAAACAGTGTCAAAGACTACTGGCACGTGCATTGAGTTTAGGTATCATCACTCCTCTCCTATCTGTACAGTTATTAATATCCAGATTATAGAAATGGTGGAGTCCTACAAGTATTGGGACATTTCCTAGACAACTAAATGACATTTGAGATGTAAGGGTGGCCGAATTAAGTGTTTTACTGCTGGCGTTTGAATTCGGGCCTCAGCAGGTATAAAGTTAGAGTTAATCTGGTTAAATATCCTTCGGAACAAAACGTGTCTAAGACGTTTGTTTGCAAAATAGCTATTTTTTTGTTATTGTAATAACATTGGCTAAAGTCACAACTCTGCACTAATTCAGCTAACCCTTACCTTATACTGGTTAAACGTAGCCTTATTCGTAAAACAATGAGCAACTAACTACACATGGAGCCTTGCATGGAGCTGTCTGACATAAATACAAGTTTTAACAAATGTATAGTAGTAGAGCCCGATGCTGGGATAGCTATGCGACCATAATAAGCGACATGCCAAGGAGAGCAGCATGTCAGGGTTTGACCTGCCATTGGAAAGAAAGATATAAAAACGGCACACATGTTAGTCCCCGACATGACACAGTCTTACTCAACAATTAAATGATGTAAACAAACCTTTCAGGGATCCTTTTGTTGTTTAAAATGTGCTTTAAGTCTCTAAATGTTGGGTTTATATCGCCACAGTTTGACCGTAATGCTGCTCTTGCTTGTGAGGATACAGCTACTTCCGTTTTGTGGTTTAATTTTCTACATTAGTGCCCTCAGTTTGGCCTCTCAGACAATTTGATTGTCTGACTTTGGTGAAACCTTGCTTTCCTGTCCAAATTAAACATACATAATGTCTTTGTTTTTAACTTTGATCACATGTCGCTGAATAATGAGTCAACTTAAAGGCTTGTTGTAGGTGTTACACAGAAGTGTCTTGAGCCTGGCAGGCAAATCTCAGGGCACGTTAATTCCAATAGCAGTGTTTTCTGCAATGCAGCTTGGGAAACCAGTCAGTTGTAAACATGGCGGCCGCAATGGGGAGAGTTCTGTCCTTCAGTAGAAATGCAAAGGTGCTTGTTTCACCTTTGAGGCTTTCTGCTGTCCCTGTTCATCGCTACAGCGTCGAATTTGCCACTACCGGCGAGGCCATTACTCACACGGGACAGGTAAGCTTAAAACATATTCGTATGTATTGCTTTTACTTGGTGTCCCTACGTTAGCTTAGCATTGTGTCAATGTTAGCTAACGTTAATTCCGTAATCGGACAGCACTTCATATTGACCCTTAACGTTTTCCTTTACCATTTTTAAATCGGCCTTTGTTTGTTAGAAAACGTATACACAGTGATTCAACATATGTTCGTGTTTTAATGACAGCTTAGGCAATGACACCTTGTCTCAGCTAGCAAAATATAGAGTAAGAAAATGAACCCACCCATATCTAGAGCTAAATATAAGATATGAAACATGATGTGCCGCTGTTGTCTTCTTCTCTAATGTTCAGTGTTTTTCTCTCAGGTGTTTGATGAAAAGGATCCCAGGAGGGCAAGATTCGTTGGCAGGCAGAAAGAGGTAAGAGAAGCAATGAAAAACTAACTTAAAAAATATGTATATTCGATGTTTGAGCTATAATGACAAGAAACAACGAGCCTGTCAATGTGCCCCACTGCTGGTGTGTGCACCTCTGATAAATCCTCACATGTGCAAACTTTTGTATTGTATCTTACATTATATAAATATTGTCAAACAATGGCATCATGTTCTTGAGTCCATTACTGCGCCGCATTTCACCATACAATGCTCAAACGACTACTACAAAAGAAAGTTCAGCACATAAAGGTAAACACAATATACAAGTGTACTCTATTAAAACTATGTGCACACAACACAATAAGTATATGGTGTGCACAGAGGATACTCATAATCAGAGCATTATACTTTCTCCGTTTCCTGTTTTTTATTAAGCCAATAATGACAAAAATCACATTCTTTGGGTCTAGGTGAATGCAAACTTTGCCATCAAGTTGGTGGCGGAGGAGCCAGTGACTGAAGTTGAGGCCAGGGTGGTGTCCTGTGATGGAGGTGGAGGAGCCCTGGGCCATCCCAAAGTCTACATCAACCTGGTAAGAGCCTGCTACTTGTATCATGAAATGATTTAAAGTGGTCGAATTGTCCATTTTGACAAAACATGATAAGTTGTACCAGTGCATTTTATCAGAAATGATATATCATGGTGGCTATTTATTGTTAGTTAACCAACAATCAATACTTGGTTTTTGTGGATCAGATTGAAGGGTTCAATGTAGCTAAAGTGCACTTGTATTTATTAAATAGGGATACTTGAGATCTAGTCCAATAATTGAGAGACTATTATACAATATTTAGTGAGATGGCAGGGTTACAGTGAAGTGCAGGAACCCAGTGATCCACGCATTGTTACGCTGTGATATCTGAAGACCGAAAACGGTTTTACTGTAACATTTTCGTTGTATTTTATATATCTTCAATATTTCCTTTATCACATTAATGGCAGGTTTAGCAAATGTCCCAATTTATAACTATCATGTTTGTCTCTCTTTCTCCAGGATAAAGACACAAAAGTGGGCACATGTGGCTACTGTGGATTACAATTCAAGCATAAGCATCATCACTGAAACATTTCCTCAGCTTTGTTTCTCTGTTTAAATTGCCATATTGGTTAATAAATGATATGTTGTACGTGTGTCTGTCTGAGAGGGGATTCTTTTTAATCATGAAATCTATGCTGTATGTGAACCATGCGTCCGTTGAAAAAGGTGATATGTACAAATATGTCTTTAAGGGGTTTCTTTTTTGACTTGATGTCCCCAATTCCATTGGGCAGGCTGTGCAGTGAGGAATTCTGGGATACTGAGTTAGTTATCTAGTTAAATTGCCAGATGAAGTTCCACATTTGACAGGCAGAGGTCAGCAGTGTCCTGCAGATGAGATTGGTCTGGTACTAGAAAGACAGTGAAAGGCTGCTTTGTACAGAAATAAAATTAATAGTTTTCTAAAGCACAAACCAAAGCTTTTTGTTTTAAAAAGGTTTCTGTGCAAAATAACTTAATTGCTCTGAAATAAAATAATATTGGATGAAAGTTGCACTGCACCTTTAAACAAATCTGCTCCATTGTTTTTTGAATGATGGGATTCATTTATTTTTTACCTTTTGGACACCTGAATAACTTGATTGCATTGCTTTGAACTTAACCAATAAGCAGGCAAGACATATGGCTCTTCTCTACTGTTTACTGTAAGATGCACTGAGAGAACTTTAGCATTCCTTGTGCATCGGTCCCACACAATCTGCGATGTAGAGTCTTGCTCTGCCAAGCCTGGAGGACATCAGGAGGGAGCCAGCCTGATAAGACACAGCAGCGCGGAACAATACATGTTTGAAGAAGATCATATATATATTTCATCGGGCCTATTCTCCATAGACCTCTGCATGCCAAATTGGCCTTCGCTTGGCTCCGGCTCCAGACAGCACTGGCCTGTTCTGTCCCCAGTGATGCAGCCAGTGGAACTGCATTTTCCACACCATGGAGCGCAGGTTGGGAAGAGTAGTCAGGCTGACATAATTGGCCCTGGTGACTCCTGGAAGTGAGGCTTATGCTGTAGTTAACCTCATCTGTAGTCAGACCACTTTGGATGATTGAAGGGGAGAGAGGTGCATTGTTAAAATGAGGCAGGCGAGCCGGGTCCATGTCAGAGAGCTGACTGGTCGGTCTTGCGGTTGGTAGGTCTGAGTGGTTCAGAGGTGGTGGTTGGTTGAGTTGGAGGCATTGCCCGGGGCAAAATCTTCAGATGAAACTGAGCATATGAATTGTGCTGAATTAAACAGTGCAGTGTTTTTGTGCTGGATTTAACCGCCCTGTTTAATTATTCACTGCTCTTAAATGCATCAGCCGGCATAATAAAATATTCTTTTACATCGTCAAGTAACTCCAGATTATCAAATTTGATTCAAACAATTTGCACACAGACTCATTCATGGGTTCAACCTTAAACTGTCAAATCACCGCAGGGGTCTACATCCAGTTACACACTTTCTTTCAGCATAATGAGATATAATTGCAAATACAACTCTTAAAGGGACAGTTCACCCTAAATAAAAAATGGTGTTGTCTTCCATAGAGATTGTTATCCAATATAATGGTACTAAATGGCATTTGTCTTACAGTATTCAAAGTGCCAAATAAATATTCGAAGAACTCACCATCAATGTCTCTTTTCTCAGAAATCATAACCCTAGACTCGTGGTGACCAGTTTATTGTAGTCACTATTTTCTTTCTACCAAACTACACACAGCAATCGTATCATAGCCCATGCAGGAAATGTGCATCTACTCATGGACAAGATGCTTGTTTTCTTGAAAGCGCAATATGTAAAATGTAATGGCTTTTCCCTCAAATGAGCTTTAGCTAGCTGAGGAAATGCAGGCTTCCTTCTGCGGGTGAATCCAACTGTCGGGTGTCGTTCTGTATAAAGAAAATAGTTCCTACATGAAACTGCTCACACCAAGTTTGTTGATTATCTTGATTAAACAAGTTGTGATTTCTGGAAATGCAATTTCAGCTCCACAAGCTGAGTGATGTTTGATTATATCGGAGAGAATGCAAACATCTCTCAGGCCATATTTCCAACAAAATACATTTTAGATAGAGAAATAAAACTACAAGAGAAGAAAAATACATTTGTGATTTGGGGTGAACTGTCCCTTTAACCCTAATATGACCTGCACTGTTTGTTCAGTCCATTCAAAGATAAGACTGTAATGATATTTAAAGTCTCCTCACTGGTGAGCCACACGATAGATAATGGAGTTAAATGCCATTGAATTTCTTAACACAGCGCCCCTCCACAACAATCACTCACTCTACACAAAACATCCTCCTTGACGCCGTAATTGCCCTATTAAAATATGTCTCCTTGAAGATGTGTCACATTACAGACCCTCAGGCTCATTATGGAGCTCCCTGCAGCCAATTATCTGAACCTCCTCGTTTAGAAGCCACTGTGACCAAAGGGGCTCGCACGCAGATCTGGGATCAGCCCTGTCCTCCTCACATCTATCCTTACTGTATGAGAAGCCAACAGGAAACTGACCTTTGGTCGTTGTCTCGGGGCGTCTCCACTCAGCTCCACTTCAGAGTCAGGTGACACAGCTTCTGACCTTTACCATGGAAATAATGACTTGTACTTGTGCCAGGAGCTCAGAGGGTTACCGCGGGGAGCGAGACACCTCTGGCGACATGTGACAGGTTTTGGAGGAGAGAGTTTGCACTCAGCACTTTGATAGCCCCGGGAAACCAAAGTGTGTGTGACAAGACGCAAGAGACTTAGAACTGTGTGTATATGTATGCCAGAGTGTGTGTGCGAGTGTGCCAGGGAGGCTCAGACAGTGTTGAAAGGAAATAGGTGTCAGACGGAGGGTGCATAGAGGAGTAATTTGAAGTTGTCAATACTTCCTGTGCAGACATTCCTTCAGACTTTTCAGTCACGAAAAAGGGCCACAGAGTATAGGATGAGTAGTTTGAACAATTCATTGAAAGAAAACTTTTTTTGAGTGCCCTTTGCCTATCACCCCTATACTCTGTGTCAATTCTCCCTTAGGCCACACAATGCCTGGTGGTGTGAGCCAGACAAGTAAACAGTGGCTCTTACACCCTCCGACCTGTAAAGCAACACACTGAGGCTTAATCACATTATATGGACCAGAGAGCAGGCCTTCGTGTCAGAGTGGCTGCTGAGTGTCTTGCTTGTGTGTGGATAGCAGACAGAGGTGAGGGGAGGAGAAAGGGAGAGGCAAAGGGGGTGGGAGGGTATGGAGGAGGGGGAATGAGATGTGGGGTGAAGGAAAAGAGGAAGAAAATGGGTGATGGTAAGGATGAGGAATAAAGAGGCAATAAAGTGTCAGCTGTCAGTGGAGGAAGAATGTGGAGGTAAAAAGAGAGAATTGAGGGTTCATCTCACCAAGAAACATGTTAATTGCCAGCCAAAAATCTGTCTTGGTCTAAGTTTTACAGTATTTTGCATCATAATTCTATACTTGTTTAAAGAAATTCCCTAATTTTGACATTCATGCCGTCTTTTTTACACAACTTTGGAACATATACTGTAGGAGCTTGAAAGCAAGTTAGTTGCCGTTAAAAATTGAACTAAAATGAGAATGAATGTCAGACTTACATTTTTTCTAAAATCTGGAAATCGGAAAATGCGTCATAATATTTAAATGTCTTTTAGCTTCCCAACTTCCCAAGAGTGCCTCAAAACTTTTATTGAACATTTTGTATTTCTCTTCAAACTCAATCTGACTTCAACATGGAAATCTATTGAAAAATATGTGGTAGATTATTGATAAAATGGAAACTTAAAGTTAAATACTTACACGATTGCACATAAAACCCATATAGATTTGAGGGTTTTTCATGTTACTAATTATTATTTTAAAAGCCAGAGGTTAGGTGTGATTTAGTGCTTCTCAGTGGATTGCAGTGTATTTACAGTATATGCACTTTTGCAGTTTTGCCCAAGAGACAAGTCATGTCTGAAACAGCCAGAGGTGAGAACACATCTAACCTTATATCTCTTAACCCCACTCAGCACCAGGTCAATCTCTTATCTGAGTGCCGTTCCACATCCTTCATGACACCACAACCTCCTCCTTTGATGCGAAATCCACCCTCAAGATTTTTGTTAAAAGAAAACAAAATTGTATCAATATAAGTACATTTAACCTATATAGAAAAGGGAAAGGAATTGAGCCAAAACATGACAAATATATCTGCAGTAAGCCACACTGAGATCCTGTCGGACAGCGAGAGGAAGAAAGAAAACTTTACCGAAATAAGAAGTCAGATGTCATTATTTATCATCTTAAATCTGACTTATTTATGAGGCAGAAACAGAATGAAATTCTCGGTTGAATTCTTCCTGAATTATTTAATCTGAAATGGTTAATTCCATACAAAGCCCAGGAAGATCCCTCCTCTGTTCTGATAAATACTTTATCACTGTTCCTAAATCGAAAACAGCAGGAAAAGATGGGGGGTGAAAAAAAAACAACAACTTCTCACTGTTTCCTGTTGTGCTTTGTTTCAGAAAGTGTTGGTTAAAGTGCTAATTTTGTGAAGTTTTCTTTAATAATTGAAGTTGATGGGGATTTATTTTTTATAAATCATTTAGGCCTAATGATGCCAGTCTTATTTCTCTGTTTGTTTCAATGCTGTTTTTTTATTACGGGTTGTATGAAAAGCTCACTGAAGTGGATAAAGATGTGACACTTACTCAAAATTACTTAAGAGGTTTTATGAAGCATTTTGTGCGTGGTGGATTTTCTTGCAGTCCCAGGTTGACAAAGTCAAAAGCCCCCTAATGAAAAGGGACGCATCGCTGATTGCAGCTATATCTGGAGCCGAGGTGGAAGTGGCATCGATTTAACAATTTAGCAGCACCCTCCTCTGTGTGTTTCCATTAGTCACGGCTGAATACCACCCACTTCCCCCCTTTTTCCTTGCTCAAAACACACACACATGCACACAAACACTCACACACACATTTACCCACAGCTGTGTAGGTATATTTCACTATTCCCAAACAGGATTCACATCAACCCAACTGACACCACTGATGGTTCCTGCACAGTGGACAGCTAATGTAAGCGCACACTCAGAGATCTTTGCCATGCTACGGAATACACCTTTTATTTTTGTGACTCAGTGCTTGTGCAGGCTATAGTGCAAGTGTACAATATTGTATGTTTTTCATGTGTGTGTGATCCGTACAACCTTGCTGCAGGAATGTGTGTGGTGACACAGTTTGCTCAAAGACATTTGACCAAAGATGGGGACCAAAAGAGTTAGCAAGTTGGGAGAGGGTTGGGGCCTTTCAAAATGTCAAAATAGGATTGGTAATTTACCATTCGCTAAACCCCTACCCCACATAACCATTGGCCAATCAGACCAAATGTAACTGCGCATAAGTCTGTCAAACTTTTTTCCACATGCATATAGAACTGGAGAAATAGAAATACTGCTAAGAGTTTGGAGAGTGGTGTCTTTTTTTTTAACTTTGGAAACACAAAAACACAAGCATACGTTTAAGAAATACGCTAGATTCATCTGTTTGTATGCTTTGCACTGCAATCATTAGAGTGTCCAGTTAGCTAATTAACAGTGACTTGCAAAGCCAAGGAAGTTATCATAAATTAGCATTAACTATAATTATTGGCTGGTCACAATGTTGCTTTAAACAACTAGAATATCCACTGTATTGCATTGTGTGGAAGTCAGTATTATATGCAATTAAATGTGTGGCTAATGTTAACATCTCACGACCAGATTTGGGGAAGTTTAAACCCAAGAGTCAACAATACCTGAGATAGTGTTTTATCTGTCAGATGATTAGTTGGTCCTCATTACACATATGGATAAATGTTTCCTAGATCATCAACTGGTGAATATATGCTGACTTTTTGCTGAGTACATACAGTTTTAAAATCTCTTTCTTTTAGTACTACAGCAGGTATGTGGCCATGCATATTTAAGACACATTGAAACAGTCTGAACATTATGTTAATTAGCAAGCTAGCCATTAGAGGAAGTCTGTTATGTGGCATTTCAGATGGCAAATGCGATGGTTGTTTGCTGGTTGTGAGAGAGCGGCTTTTCTTCTACTTCTGTCTGGACCCATTGATTTAAAAATGTGTTAAACTTTAAAGGTAATTTGCTGTGTAAGCTGCGTTTGAGCTGTGTGAAAATGGAAGTTTGACAGACGTAACAACAGTAACTGAGGGGTAGCTATTTGCGAATGGTGAATTGGTCAAGTCACAACAACAAAATATAGACAGAATATATTGGTTTTTTAAAGTCCATCAGTCTTTGAAATATTCCATCAATGATGTGTTGGTTGGACTGCAATGATGACGTAGTCTTCACAAGTTCAAAGGACTGTCCGGCTGTCTATCATGGCATCATTTAAGCCTTTCCACACATCAGCTGGTTTGGGCTGCTGGAAAGGAGGACCGTGGAAAACTCCGTCCACCCATTCTCTGAGCGAGGCGACTGGCGACTCCTGTTCCCTCTCTGCCTTGGTGAGCGCCATGTTTGATGGATACCCAGGAGACAAGGACCCGGTCGACGACAGCATGCAGGGGGGGTATTCTGGCTGCAAGCTGCCGTCCAATGACGCAGCAGTGTGAGCGATGGACCAGATTTTGGGCTTGTTCTCTGTACTTCGAGGGTCTGGATTAGCATAGAAGGTATTGTTTTGCTGTTGGACAGTCTGGGGACAGTCTGGGGACAATCTGTCTTTTCCGTGCCGTGTGTTGTCTGGGTTGTGTGCGAGATGCCCGTGTGAGAGTTCTGTGTTTGGGTTTGCGTCACTGTCCTCACGTAGAAACTGTGGCTTCGGTTCACAATCAGAACCGTCTGACTCCAGGAGGTCGAAGTCCTCAAGGTCGCTCTGCAGGTCTGCACACTGTTGATCTGCAATAATGAATCATACAGATCACAGGAAGTTTGCACATGCTAATCTATTGACAGATTGATTTGAGTAGGTCTTGCTTACCAGGAAGGTCTTTGTCACTTTTAAGTGGCTTCTCCGCTTCATCGCTGTCTTCATCACAGCCTCGGTCATCAGAGCTTTTACAAGGCCGCGGTGACCACGTAACCTTGTTCTCTTTCTTCAGCCTCCTGCGTGCATTAGCAAACCACGTGGACACCTGAAGGAGGGAGAGATGGCAGGTCAGAGAGGAACAGAAAATAATACGAACAGGACGTTAAACATACTGTAGTGTAAAGAAAAAAACAAGGAAAGGAAAGGGCAAATTACGCTAAATACCTTGAAAAACAAGACAACATTTTTCAGGCAACTAAACTTCAGAGTGACTTTCATATGTAACAGAAAGTTACCTGTGTGAGGGTCATCCGGGTGATGATGGCGAGCATTATCTTCTCTCCCTTTGTGGGGTAGGGGTTCTTCTGGTGCTCCTGCAGCCAGGCCTTCAGGGTGCTGGTGGTCTCCCGGGTGGCGTTTTTACGACGGGAAGCACCGTCAGAGCTGGAATACCTGAGCCAAATTATAACAATAGTAATATTATTTAGCTATGTCGTATCAACAATAAGTGCTTTACTAGGAAAGGCCTTATAATTGATGGGTAACGATTGACTTTTATTCAATGCTTTAAGTGTTTGTTGATTGTTATGTACCTGCCTAAGGACTGCAGATGGAAATGAACTATTAGCTCAAATCTGGCATAAATCAACTCTTCTCTATTCTGAGATTAATGTATTTGTATTTATGAACCTTATCAAATAAATACATAAAATGAATTAAATTAAATTAAATAATATATATTAAAGATGTCTTGGTAGAGACACAATACTATAAATACCCTAAAAAAAGTACACATCCTTGTACCAGTACTATTCCAGTATATAATGATGCCAAGAGAAAAAAGGAAATAGGAGGTCACTACAAACATTGCTGCAGTCAGTTGAAATATTTTTTTTTAGAGAGTGATTAGTTCTTATTGAAGAGATTACCATTTAGTTTAAGGTTAAAAAGACTTTCACTTACCCATATCTGTCATATGGATATTGTCCAAGTGCATATTCATAGGGATAGTAGCCAGGAGTATGAGATGTCCCCACAGATGCAGCTCCATCTTTGGGATCTAGTGGTGCCTGAAAATATTAGCAAATGACTAATATAAATATACATGTATTCAGATGTTATATTGTTCAGAAATCCCCTCTGGTACTTAAGGATGACTTAACCTGAATTCACCTTTTTACTTGAAAACTTACAGCCTTAAAAAAATACAGGGTCACTTTATACAACTCGTTTTCACTCTCGCCTGTGCCAGAACTATTGTGCGCAATTACGCATTGTCCAAAGTGAAAATGATGGTATAAATGAACGTTAAGTGGACTCACTCTGGAGTAGAGGGCGGTGGCGTCGCTGGAGCAGGTGTTATAGTAACCTTGGCTCTTTGGATAAGTTCCGCTGTAGACTCCAATGCCGGGGCCAGAGGTGAGCTGGTGGGCCGGGGAGCGCAGCACCGTGTGAGGCGGAGGAGTTCCCGACTCCAGACAACCGGCCAGAGAGCCGGGGGTCATCAGAAACTTTGGCAAGATAAATGCAAAATTAACCTTATTTGTCCCATAACTTTACAATGGAGAAAGTTACTGAAAGGAAAGTTCACATTCTCGAAAACCAGTAAAATAAAAAGTATATTTAGTAGTTAACTGCAAAAACAAACATCTGCAGTACAAATCTAGTTCTTCAAGTGGTGTTTTATTTGGTCTTTCCTTGTTTTAAGAGGCTATACATATCGGTGATAAAGCCTTAGATCTTCTCATTCAGTTTTTCTAAAATGTCAAATAAATAAATCGATAATTACTAATAATAATGTAAAATGTCGTCTGTTAAAACTTTAAGGAAACATGTAACAACATATTGACTGTACCTGAGGTGTGGTGGAGTAGGAGTATCCCAGCTGAGAGTAAGCCATGGCTGAAATAAGATCAATAGCAGGAGCGCGGACCTGGGGCAATATCCAACAGCATCCGTGCCAAAAGGAGACTTTTTCTCTGAAGCTAGATCACAATTTATTTTTCAAGTAAACTTCTAAAAAAAAATGTGGATATCATCTACCGCAGACATTTACGCACCACTTTCATTTTACGCACCAAGAGAAAAAAACGATAAAAGTTCCTGGCTTCCCTTTCAGCTCGTCCACTGCAGCTTCTCCTGTGTCCGTGCTATCTTACAATCCAAAGCGAGTGTGTGATCAAACCATGCATCTTCCTGTGATGCGCTCTTTGGTTTTAAGGCGCGTCGATCTGACGTCAGCCCGGACTCTCTCTCTCTCTGTGTGTGTGTGTGTGTGTGTGTGCGTGTGTGTGTGTGTGTTTGTGTGTGTGTGTGTGTGTGTGTGTGTGTGTGTGTGTGTGTGTGTGTGTGTGTGTAGCCCGGTGTTCATATCAAGATGAAGAAACTCACCTAATTAATCCCCTCCCATTTTTTTCCAACTTTTATCCAGGAGCACAGCTCCACGCAAGCGCAAATGCAACCCCACCAATAATCCCCAGGCGTAATGAGAATGTGATCAATTTTCTTTTCCAAACAAACACACATACAGCTGCATGTCCCATAAACACACTCCTACACACAGTACTATGGCCAGAGGGGGGATCGGGAACGTGATGCCTTGACACCACATTGACACAAGATGATTGATGACTACATCCTGATATTAGCATAATCGTTTTGCCCTGTAGTTTAGATAACTTGTCACCACAGTGAAATCTCCTTGTCATCCACATATTCATGAGTGGGGGAATTTCAGGTCTCCTTCAAGCAAATTAATCAAAGAATAAACACTCTCTGCGTTCCCTTGAGTAAGCACCTTTACCAACTGAATGGCTTGTCATGTTTTTAATATCAAAGTCTCGGAAGTGGAAACATTTCTTCTCAATCCACCTTTAGGTCCATATTTATTTTGTATAGGTAAGGGAGGATGAAGGTAGAGTGCACAAGGGATAGGGGAAATGTTAGAGTAGTTTGTGGTGTTAAAAATAATTGGATATTTTGTGCAAAAGTGTCAGAAATAAAGAATTTTAGGGGTAGAATCACAAAATAGAGAGGATAGGAGTTAGGGACTGGATACAAATTATGAGTGAGATGAGGTTAGCAATATTTATCAAATAGCCTACAAATGTGACTTTTGAATGAGGCTAAAGCAACATGTATCATGATTTCCCAATTGTCAGACATCTTTCATTTTGAGACCGAGCGCGTTACTGAACTTTTTTTTTGATGAAAGAACATTTCCTAAGCATGCTTTATTCATTAAAAGTGGATACTGCATTGTAAGCTTAGATTATTTTCAGGAAAAAAAGAAAACTCCCAGTCAGAGAGAATTTTACTTATGCGTTTTAGACTTGCTTTAAGGTGAATGAGCAATATTTCATAAGGCATAATCCAGTGGATATTTCATTTCCATTTAAAAAAAATTGCTGTTGCAAATGATAGGTTATTTCCAGGAGACAGGGTTGCCGATTGAGACAAGCTCACTCATTCTGTATATAACTAATTAGCATTTCTTTATCATGTTTTCCATTAATATCTTTTTTGTCTAAGAGAAGTTCTGTAATGACATATGAATATCATTCCCCCTTCCTTAGATATTTTTTGCACAGTTCCTAATATTGTCAGAAAAGGAACAAAAATGCTAAATACATGAGAGGTTAAACAGAGAAAGAAGAAATAAAATACAAATTGAGAGTCTGAAACTTAACGTACAAGAAAATAAAGGAATAAATGTGGAAAATCCTAAACAGGCAAACTTGGGGAGCAGAAAGAATTGTTAATAGTCAGGGGATCTGAAATGGAGCGAGGGGATGAGCAGGGGTAAAAGGACAAAATATTCCCAGTGCACCCAGAGTAGAGTTGGAACAACAGAGCTGCATCTCCAGAAAGCATCTCGGGCTCCGCCGGGAAAATGCATCTGTGTAGCGACGCTTGATTGACATTCCATTTGTCCCATGAAAGGTGCTCATATACTGAACACGGACTAACTGTCTCCCCCTCATCTGTGCTCAAAGCATGGAAATGAAGTTATCTCCCATCGCTGGCGTTGCACATCTCCACACAAAACACATGTCACTCACAGAGAATTGCTATTTGTTTAGCCACTGACAATGAACATGACTTTGTTTAATCTTGGGTTGGGGAAAATAACTTGTGAGGTGTAGAGGAAACGGAGAGGTGGGTTGAATCTCGAATCTGTTGTTACCTTTTTGCTGGGTAAAAATAATGCATTGCGTGGAGGGGCATAGATTATATTATGTCCCTCTTTTTGAATATTCAATGCTCTACTTATATATTAATATATGGTGTGTTTATATATTTATGGCATTCCTCCAGTATATATTTCTTAAGGCTCTGCGTTCGTTAGACCGTGATTATATCCTTCTGATCTAGCTCCCCTAACATCAATCATTCATTCAAGATGCTCCTCAAGAAAAGAGAAAGGGAACACATTGTTATTCTCTGCTTCCTGCATCTAGCTCCAGCTATTATGCAGTAGGTGGGGCGTGGGGGTTAATGATAGAATCGTGTTAATGTGAGAGGAGGAGGAGGGCCGGGCGGTGCACAAAGTGTTTGGAAGACAACGGCAAACAACTCCAATCACAAGTTCCTTCAATCACAGTGCGCCACATTTGAATATTTTCTACCTTAAAGTCTGAGATCTATGCAATTTTAATCACTGTTTAACATGTAGATGCTTTTTGAGCCTTCATCTCGGCTTAAGCTATTTCATCTTGAATACAAATATCTAAGTGGTTGGTGCTAAGGTGCCCACGATGAGGTGAGAAGAGTGAAAACATGATTTCATTGTTTCTTCAGGCTCATTGGGGTGGAAAAATGTAGTGAGAAAAGAGATGAAATAGTTCCATATATTGTCTTCTGGTTTAAAAATAATAATTAAAGGAAAAGTTTGACATTTTGGGAACTAAAACTATCTGTTAAAACCATAGTTAGCTTAGCTTAGCTTAGCATAAAGCCTGCAAGGCCAACAGTTGTAAATGTTATCAGCCCATTGAATGGACGTTATCAGTTGTTATCACTACTTTTGTTATGCTTTAGATAAGCTGCAGCTACCCGCAGATTGGAAAGTGACAAACTTAAAGGCCGCTACACACCCACCTGAGACCAAAGAACGCGTACCGAAGGCGTCCCGACTTTTACGCCAGCTACGTCGCCTGCGTCGCCCGCTACGCCGCCCGCCTACGAACACACCGCAAATACTTCAGTCGACGAGTGGCAATAACTGTCCTTACCAGCAGGCAGCGGTAGTGTGAACAGCCAATCAGAGTGATTGCTTGGGCCGACTTTCTCTGACCTCCCGCGGCCGATTCAACATGTTGAATCGGCCGCCCGCAGGGACACATCAACCTGAGTAGGGCGCCGCGAATGCCCGACTGCCTCTGACGGCCTCTGACTCCCAAAATCGGGTTGGTGTGTAGCCAGTTTAAAGTGGACCTATCATGCTATATTTGAATAATATAGTGTAGGACCATACCTATATAAGGCATATTTATACTTTTTTTTTTTCAAAATACCAAACAGATCATGCAATTTAGCCATGCCTCATTTTGCTCAATTTGACCATTTCTAGCTCTGGGCAGATTCAGTGAGAACAGCACCATCTACTGGCCTGGCATATGTACTACAGCGTCTCCAGCGCTTTCGAACGGCAATGGCCGTGGCTGTCTCCTCCTGATTGGTGGAGTTGGCCCAATAGCCGTAGCGCCACCGTCCTGACGTCAGGACAGTGTTCAAATCTGGATCAGTTTTTATCAGATCCGTTGCAGCCCCTTTTTTAGAGATTTGGGTATGGAGGAAAATAGAGAGGGTTGTGTTTTCTGACACTTGGTGAGTTCCCTGGAACACTGGGGACACATATTCATGTATAAAAGACGTACAAAAGTGCATTTTGCATGATAGGTCCCCTTTAAGTCACTTTTTCGTAACACTGGCTTCCCCTTTTAAATGGAAACAAAACCGATTTGTTAAGTTAAGAACAATGTCATTGTTGATGTCGACATAAGTATGTTTACGACCTAAGTCAACTTGCATATCTACACCGATCCTTTTCCCAATCGGCACCTGACTTCCTTCTTTGCCAAAATATTTGGGTGGCCTGTCTCTAACCAAAGGTAACAAAACCCTGCTATTGGGATTTTGTAAAGCTCAATAGTTAAATGTGGTTTATCCTTAGAAAAAGAGAAATGTGAAAATGACTATTTGTAATGCTGGTTGAAGGGTTAGCCAACAGCTTGATTGTTACACCATCGAAAAACCTAAATCGACTACTACATTACATTACATGTCACTTGTTAGACACTTTTATCCAAAGCGACTTACATACTCAATACTATGGGCAATCCCCACAGGAGCACTTAGGGGTGAAGTGTCTTGCCCAGGGACACAACGACATGCTGACTGCAGTGGGGGTAGAACCTAACCCCCTGATCCGAACACCAGCGCACAACCCACTGCACCACACGCCGCCCTAACTATTGCATGTTGTGGCTTATTTGAAGCATTGTGTTATCAAGTGATGTAAACACACTGTTGATGTGCCTTTTTTATATGAACTGGATGAAAAGCATTAGTGTTAATATTGAATGTTATTAAGATGGCATTACCAGTGATGATATCTTTGATGCCATTTTGCCAGGAATTTATGATATTTTTGACTTGGAATAATAGGTCAGAGGCTGATATGAACAGCTTCCCCCTGTGGCTGCTGTTTGAATGTTATAATGCAACACAGTCTCACGGCATTTCGTGTTATAGTCACGAAATTAATCTATTGATTCGTGTTCACCAACACGATTTCGCCATTTTTTTCGTGTCACACAGAACGATTTAAAAGCAATAATAACAAATTAGAAGGAAAAAGACATTTAAAAAAATACAGATTTAAGTATTCTGACACAGAACGATTTTAGAAGCAATGTATTTATATTGGTAGTATGTTTCGTGCCTGCACCAAATAATAACAAATTAGAAGGAAAAAAGATGACATAAAATACAGATTTCAGTATTCTGAGGCTCTGAGCCATTTCTTTTCCTCACTGACGGCAAAAAAAACTCAGACATTATACAATTTAAAATAAAAGGGATAGGGTTAGGCTTAGGGTAAGATATTGAGTAAGAACATGTTTTTATGAACCACACAGCTTCTGGTCTTCCAAGACCCGACCGGACAAAAAGACGTGTTGCAGGCACGAAACATACTACCAATAGAAATACATTGCATTTAAAATCGTTCTGTGTGACACGAAAAAAATGTGAAAATCGTGTTGGTGAACACGAATCAATAGATTAAATAGATTTCGTGACTAATAACACGAAATGCCGTGAGACTGTATAATGTGAACATTGACTATTCCTTAGCTGGGCATAGTGAGTTCCTGAAGTATCCACTTGTAATCTGCCGTTAAAACCACAATTTGTCACTGGTTCTTGTACTGATGATACATTGGAGATATATTTAGTGTTGTTGCTAGATTTGGTTACTTTTGGACAGTGCCAAGGCTAGCTGTTTCCACCGGTTGTAGTCTGTAGCTATAAGCTAAATAGCTGCTGGCTTTAGCCTCTTCAATTATTTTAATAACTGGACCGATGTTGGGTTGGAATCAATCTTCTAACATCTAACTCTTGAAGAAAACAAACCCCAAAACTCCCAAAATGTCCAACACCTTTGACATTATCTTTATATACCCAACAACAAAAAGTATAGGAAGGTTAAGGCAGCAATCGCAGCATCGGCTGTCAGTCTGATGATGATTTACAGGACAACCGCCAATATTTCTAGGATAGCAGTGCAACCGGTCTTTAGTTTCATTCCCATGCAGTTGTCATTATTTCTGTCAAGCAACTTTGTGGCTTTATTATTTGAAGTGAAGTGATACAAAACAAGGGAGAAAAGTAATCTCCATGCAGGACTTCCTCTGCCCACCATGTTCTACCATTGGACTCATATTTTTCTGTTTATCTGTGTTTTGTGTTGCACTGTTGGAGAAGCCTGTGACACAAGATTTTCATCGACATAACTACACTGTAGCTATGTTCGTTTGACAAATAAAGAACCTTGAACCTTGAACCTTGAGAAACACAGGGGTAACAGAAGATCACTTTTCCATTTATTTTCAAACCTTTTCCCAGTGAAAAAAGGTGGTATATTCATAAAGAAGTAGACAGAGAAGAACAGGCAATACATGGATCACGAGGAGAGAAATGGCGTGTCTTTTGACCACATGACACGGCCTCCAGCAGCAGCTTTTCTCTTGTTAAGCACAATAGCACCGACCGAGTACATGTGCAAACCCGGCTCAATGTGATCCACAAACAAGGCTGCCAACACCGAATACCTGTCTGACCATCGAGCAGCAGCCATGCTATCTGCTGCATCCTCCTGCTCGTGTCTAAGAGGAGCTTCATGGAGGATCTGGAGCTGCTGAGTGGGATACTTTAAATGCCCTGGTCTCCCTCATCAATGATGTAGGATCCTGGAACAGAGACAAGCTAACCCTCTTAGCCGCTGTGCAGTGTGTGTGTGGCAGTGTGTGTGTGGCAGAAGTGGACGGAGACAGACAGAAGTAGAGAGGGAGACGGGTTTAGGCTACAGGCAGCTCTTAAGAGTGTGTACAGTTTGCGCTGAGCCCTGGGAGGCCAGCCGTATTCCTCCCCATCACTTCCACTTCATTACTCCGGGAGCGGACATACATTATTCAGCTCTTCAAGCCTCGGTCCACAGGGACCGATAGAGCCTTTAACAAACACTTTTAACCTATCCTAACTCTCCCACTGATCCTCGGGCTGTTACCCTCTCTGTTTATTTGTCATTTAACGCTCTTGGTCAGCCTTGATTTGTGTCGGTTTATTTTCTCTTGCTGTTCTTAAACAATTATTTAACTGTCCTTTTTACAGATGTGTTGACATGCCTTTATCATCTTGTTCAGGTTCCCACCGACTCTACTGCCTATGAGTACAAATAATATTAGCCAAATCAATATATTTTCTTCTTACAAACTAAAATAACAATTTATTCTGGCAATTTGGGGGCAGTAAAAACATGATGGTCTCAACCTTGACCTACAGTATTATCACTTTTCAAATTATTTTGGCAAACCTTTTGAGCGAATAGTGGCTTATTTACACATTCATTTAAAGCACATTATTATCATGATGTAGAGTTGTGTAATTTTAACTAAATCCAATTCTGAATGCATTAATTTGACCTGTAAAAGAACAATTCTGCACTTTACTCAAGTAAAATAGTACTCACACTGTCTGAAATGTGCTCTCAAAATCATGTTTATGAGCAATTCTTATAAATTAAGAAAAATTATCAAGTATCAAAGTGATACAAAAATATTTTTTTCAATCATTCACTGAATCTATATGAAATCTTGAGGAACTCTTTAGAGCTTGCCCTCATTTTAAATTAAGTTGAGAGAACGGTTAAAACAGAAGTAAACACAAAAAGAGATATTAACAGAAATCAGTGCAAAAGTCAAATTAAAGAGCGGATACATTTCCAATCATGGTTTTAAGTTCACCAATATGTACAATTGTGTGTTGTAATGTGTGTTATAAAAAATGTATGCATGTGTATGTATAATGTTTTTTTTTGCTTTGTTTTTAGTTTAAGAGGGCCCAAGTTCTACAGAACATATAATGTGAGTGTTGCATCTTTGTCTCTGTTTTACTTCTTTGGTTAAAAGGACAGAAAAGAGAACATTTTATTTCCCCTAAAATGAACTTGAAAAATCGAAATTGGAATAACGAATTCATTATTTCTTGAAAATCCACAAATCCTAGAAAACTGAGGACCACCTTTAATGTCAGATCATTACCCTAGTCTCATCAGGTTGATAGATTGGGGAATACCATGAACAGAGTAACATTTTCCCAAGTGATTCACATGAACACTTCAGTAGCACTGCTTAGACCTCAGGTGCCATCCTCTGGTGGTTTACAGAACTACAACCGTACTGTCGTGTGTGTGTGTGTGTGTGTGTGTGTGTGTGTGTGTGTGTGTGTGTGTGTGTGTGTGTGTGTGTGTGTGTGTGTGTGTGTGTGTGTGTGTGTGTGTGTGTGTGTGTGTGTGTGTGTGTGTGTGTGTGTGTGTGTGTGTGTGTGTGTGTGTGTGTGTGTGTGTGTGTGTGTGTGTGTGTCTGTGTGTCTGTGTGTCTGTGTGTGTGGTGGTGTTAGCCTGAGGGCGCAGTGGGCTCAACTGGCAGTTGTTATTGACCGGGGTGAAAAGGTCACCCACAGGATTGTGACCAGAGCTGGTACACTAGCTCTGCTTGTCTGCGTGCGTTCACTTGGGTTTGGTTGTCATGTTACATTCTCTCACTGGACCTCCCAGGACTTTTTTCCACCGCAAGCGTGCAGGACATGTGAGGTAACGCCCTTTTTTCTTAGGGTTCTTGCTACATCTTTATCTGCATATACATTGTACCTCAATTTTGGATTTTTTTTCGTCACAGCAGCGTGTAAACAATTAATTGCACACAATGTGAAAATGGAAAAGAGTACCAAATAAACAGATATAAAGATCAAATATAAACGTCTAAAAATTGAAAATAAATCACAACTAAAAATATACATATTGACATTGAAAGATATATATCTGAAGACTGTCTGTCAAATATACACTATGAAGGACCAATTACAGCTAACAAAATATAATATAAAAACTATTATACTATACTTTTCCTTATAGTTTACAGCATTAAATTGTCTTTACACCCACGCAGAAAATGACATTAAAACACACTGAAGACCTTCATTCTCCAGTGATTATCTCCCTGTCACTTTCCCAGCGTCTGATCTCCTGATTCCACATCGTGAGATCCCTCCTCGCCGTGTGCCATGCCTGATCACATATCATCACACGCCTTTTCACAAAGTATTAATCCACAGCAACCGCTCAGAAAGCCATGCTATGCGGTTTACAGAGAGTTGCACGTGATAGCAGTCGATTAAGTGCTTCTTGCTAGAGCGCTGACATTCCCCGGAGAGGAGCGGGGGCAATAATTTCCTCAGATTGCCCCTGTGGGAATGAGGCTGCTGGTTTTCTGTGTCCACTCCAATCACATCACTAATGGAGAGGCGGGTAAGCATCTGTGACAGTGGGAAACCAGATCTTTGCTCCCCCAGTGTGTGTGTGTCTCTGTGTGAGTGTGTCTTGCAGATAAACAGTTGGCAGGTTTCCCCTTTCCCTGTGCACTTGCATGAACACACACACATATATCTGAGGGGGGGTGGGCAAGCTGGACAGGGTTAATATACTCCATTAAGCTCTATTACCCTAAATGACTTGGGCAGATGAATGAGGACTCAAATTACTCTGCGACTGTGTGTGTAGAATGATGGTGTGTGTGCATGCATCTCATGTGTAATTACACTGTGACGATATGCGACCCTTGAGTCATCTATCATTATCAACAGAGTGAAAGACTGCAGAGGTTTTTCTTTAGCACTCTGGCTTACTGTACACTGACAGACAGTCCTGATCGCATCTTGTATTATGCATCTGTTATCATCCCAAAATCTGAAAAATATCCCTTTTGTTAAAACAATGTCCAACAGCCAATTTCAACCTGCTTATTATGGAAGCCAATCTCTGCCGACGTAATGAATAAAAAATAATGTTTTGATAATTTTTCTCAAATTAATGACTTAGTTTCTGAAAAGAATGACTCAATATCTTCAAATAATGAGAGACTTTTAAAAAATAATGATTTACTTTCACACAGTGATGACCTAGTATCCAAATAATAGTGTCACTATTATAACATAATCAGTAGTTACAATGCTTCGTAGCTGCTGATTGCCTTAAATGCCACATCTCCACACGCTCCACTCTGTGGACCATCCGTTAATTAAAGGCCAATTCAAAATATCCATATCCTCGTGTCCTTAAGTGTCCTTTTGGTCCTTCAAGTGACGTAATAGATGTTATCCGCCTTTGTCCATGAGAATCCTCACTGACTCCAAGTGGAAATTTGGTTGCAGCCCAAATGTTGTGACCTTATTTTGCGCCAATCAATTTGGTGGCAAATGCACCTGTAGCTGGTATACAGAGAAGCAGAAGAAGAAGTTGACAAAATGTATGTTTGTTTTGAAGTGAGGTTCGGCAGTAACTAATGCCGCATTTATATAATTCGTCCTCGAAAGAGTACAAAGAAAGCCAAAAGACATTGAACTCCTGGCTAAAACGTAACAACACCACCCCCGACTTTTATGGTGTGTTGACCCTCAATTTTGGTAAGAACTACATCTTCGTGACTGGTACAAATCCTCAGCTTCAGACACAGAAAGTATGTCTGAGGCTTAACTGTGTTAGTCTGTAGTTAGGTGCAGAGCAAGTACTGTATTATAGAGTTTTTTTCTAAAAATGGATGGTTGCTCTGTCCAAAGATACCATTATGAGAGCGTTGAGAGTGAACCAGAACAGTGAAGTTACAGACGAACAGTTTAACAAAGAGCTGATTCGTGCTCCATAAATTATAATCCTCCTCTTGGTTCATCACTACTAGCGACCCTTTTCACATTGTCCCATTGTTTTCACATTGTCATTTCTAACATGGTTAGAATGAGATATCAAGTATGGCCACTTTAAAGTGACTTACACTCAATTGTATAAACATTGAAGTAACCATCCTGCACTGGCAGATCATAATAGAGAAGATATTGACAGAGACACAGATTCAACGCAGTTCAAATGCTACAAACTGGATTTTTAGTCCCTACAAAAGTCGAGGCAAATGCTATTTTTCTTCCTCACGTGCACACATTGGCTGTACAAACCTACAATGTGACTTTGTCGAGCACATTCCCATCGACATTTCCCAGGCATTTTACAAACCGAGGCACAAATTACCGAAATCGCTGAGATCACATATGAATTAATTTTGTGCAGCTTCTCCGCCCCGCTCTAATACTCCAGTGTGTCTCAATGGAGGCTGAACAAAGACGCAGCGAGTCCTCAGCCCCCTCAGGACTCTCACAGCAGTAAACTAAGCTAAGTTGCTACGCTATAACAAACCAGTGGATAAACATTGTTTCAAAATGGCTGAAAGGAGCCAGCGATGCGAACACTCGGCCACGAACCCTCCCTCTGTCCTAATCTGCTTCTTCCCTCAGATTATTGCCATGAATGGGCAGGCAACAAGAGAAAAGACTTATCACTCCCACCCTTTCATAGTATTTGTTGTGTGTATTTTCCCTGTATATTAAATTTGTCTCCTTTTTAAAAGGAGTTGACAATGTTTGCGATGTGTCTGTACGGTACACGCAGCTGCAACGCGACAATAAACACAGCACTCGGTAAACTCCGAATTGTGGAGCTTGTTGAATTACTCATGAGTTTTGATACTTTGCTTTTGTGTAAAACGCTTAATTCCACTAATCCCTATGGAGGAACAGTGAATGGCGTAAATTCCCTATGATATCTTGTCTAGGCTAAACATTTGCTCACTTACGTATACATTGGGTTACAGAAAATTATTCTTTTGACAACATTACAACAGATTTAACCCAGTGCCCTGCTTATCCCGCAATGACATGTATTAGCTTCATTGCGTTGGGAGGTACATTTCCATTTCAAATTACAGCTCTGCAGATAGCATTCACACACACACACACACACATGGATCAAACGTCTTTTTTCTTTGTTGGCGATGTGTTCGTTAGCTACAGCTGTATGGAATTTAAAAAGTGGCTTGTTTTGGCGATCAAATGCTTCATTTCTACATGTTAAGTGCAGAAAATCCATTACAAATTCAAGAAATATTAACTTGCATGTTCATTATTTCTTTAACTGTGTGTCAGGTCCTTTATTCTCCGATCCCCTTGAGGTCAAGCTCTGCAAAGCCTATTTGGAAATCAAACACCGTCCCTCCCTAACCCTCTTTTTAGCTCCTTTCTCCACACACACCTCTCATGCCCTCTTCTCCTTCCCTTGGCCCTTTCTCTGCCTCATCATCCCCCCTTTCTTTCTCCTCCCTGCCCAGATCTCTTTCCGTCCGACTGGCCCTCTCAGCGGGGCTATAGAGTCCTAACTTGTCTACATTTACCCCCTACGTTGGCTGACCAATGGGGCCGTGGCGTGGAGAGTCCCTCCTTTAGCTCTCCGCCATTCTCCCCGAGTCAGCTCATGCTCTCTGTTTTCCCAACCTCTGACCCCGGGCCATGGCAACAGGGGCAGGAATGTCAGGAGTGATTGGCAGGATAAAGAGCGCAGCCCCTCTCTCCTGCACAAGCGGATTTGAGACACTTTGAGGGGCGAACAATGGCGGATTTGGGTCTTGATTGGATCACTGATGAGCTGATGACTGTCAAAAGAGCACGTCGTCTTTACATAAGCCTGATTATCTCTGCGTGGCGGAGGAGAGGGGTAAGTTGGGAGGAGAGGGGATGCAGGGAGCTCACCCCCATGCAGAGTGCCTCGAAAAAAGGGGATAGATGTGCACACGAGGGCCAGGCGATACCGAGCCTCTCTCATCCACTGGAGGCCTTTTAACAAATCTATTCAGGCGACCAGGGGCCCTCATACATGTGGCCATAATCACAGGAGGGTGGCTGGGTTAGGGGAGTGTGAGGGTGGATGACACATGGAGGCAATCATTGTTCAATCCGTGACCATCAACCATCCCATCAAGACAGACAGAGGAGAAAGAACGAGGCTCGGATATATAGAGAGCGAGAGGTGCTGACAGAAAGGAGCAGTGGGACAGGCAAATCAAAGACAAATCCCTTCCATAATCTAGCTCTTTAATAGGGATTAGAACTCACGAAAGAGCCTATATCAGAATACCAAAGCACCAATGAAGAGTCCTTTCACAGCGAGAGTTTGAGGGGCTGATAAAAAGTCCAGAGAGTGAGAGTGATATTCAGAAGTTTTCCTCTCTCCTGGCTGTTTACAGTGAGCTCTATTTTCGGAAAAAGTTTTGGGGCAGCTTGGGTGACAAACAACCAACATGAAGCACAAACTTTGAAACTGTGAAGAAGTTTTTTCGGCAGCACCCGCCAGCAAACACTAATCATATTTTGGATCTGCTCACTTTTCCCCACTCCTTTCATAGCGAAACATGTTTTGGACACGCTGTGTAACTGATTAAACGGCCTTTTGATGTCATTTTTTTCAGCGCCATCATGCTAAGCTCCCTGATATCCAACTTTTGAAAGAATAACATATTGTTTGGGTACTTGGAAGAAGAGTAGCGTGATCTGGCTGGGATGAAGTTTGGAGAAAGTGAAGTGTGTGTGTAAGAGAAAGAGTGGCTGATATTCTCCTCAGCCGTGCTGGTGGCAGTCTGTCGGAGTTGGCAGAGGAAGTGAAAATGGCCTCAAGTGTCTGGCTTCCTTCCATGCTGTTCCTCACATCAATGATGGCTCTCAGTGCATCATCTCTCTCTCTGTACACTCCAGTTTACTCATTCTAGCTCCCGGTTTCTCTTTCTCTGTCTGTAAAAAGGAAGGGTGGGTGGATGAATTAGGAAATATGGTGTTTGAGAAAGTAGAAAAAACACCAGAAAAGTCACAATCATTATTTCCCCAGAGCTCGTACACACGTGTCAGGTTTAAGGGTAAGAGTTCAGCATTTGTGAAATTCAGACTCTCATGTTGGTGCAGCTAATATGCCTGTTGGCTAAGCAAAGAGTGGAAACAGGGGCAAATCTTTTTTTTAAATGTTTGTAGAAATTCCTACCAGCACCTCACTCACCTAAACCTCACTAAAAAACACTTTGTATTCAGTTTGTTGCTTCAAAAACCAAAGTGTAAAAATGACATGTTATAGTTTTTATAAGGTGCTAACTGTTGGAAAGAAATCAAATAGTGTATTTCCAAAAATACCAAACTAATTCTTGTTTGTACGTTTTTTAAGGTTAATAAAACTGCCTATCTCTGACTTCCTATAATCGTAGAGAAATGTCCTTGTCCATTGGAAAACATTAATTTACTTATTACATTATTAAATACTGCATCCTGTGATGTTAATAGTGTATTTAAATCGTATATCAATTGGAAACTGCCAGCTTCATAGATCCAAGATAATGTTTTTTTTTAAATAACCCCCTACCTCCCTCCCTTATAATATGTTGATCCCTTTAAAAATAATAAGGCCAAATGTTAATGTACAAGTTGGAAAGGGGAGCAAATGTTGTAAAATACATTTTTCACACATGCTCCGGAAAGATTTAAATTAGTTTCTGGCATGATGATTGCAAATGTCCTATTAAATATAATCTGGATGAGCGATAAAGCCATCATAGAGCCCGATTTATGTGTACTTGGAACATTTTGTTGATTTGAGTCAAATAAAAATAGAATAGTTTTCTTCCAATATAATAAATATTGTCTGTCCTGTAAAATCCATATATATCCAAATCATCAGTATATCCAACTTACTCAAAATCATCCATGTTTCATAAGAAAGGTCTCTTTTTTAAAACATTTTCCAATAATCCATTTGGTTCCCTTTTCTCTATGAAATTAAATTGAAGAAAACGTCACTGTTACTAAATGTAAAGCCAGATGATTTTTGCATGAAGCGACAAAATGCACATTGAGCATTAATAGGTCGGTGCGTCAGTATTTTTCAGCTAAAAAGACAACTTCGTAGAGTATGCACCAAAACATTGCTTAGAGATTGTAACAACTGTCTGGAATTTGACAGTGGGCTTGCAGAAAGCTTTAGTGTTGGGGACACACACAGTGACAGTTGTCTACTTAGATCAAGTACACTACTGGCTCTGGGAGTGAGGGGGCAGCATTGAGTTAATCTGCAGGTCTGTGAACCTGCTGGCTCTGATTCTGTCAGTGTGTATCATGCCTGCTCAAATCTACACTTCACTGTGTACTGTAAAGCTGCCCAGCTAGGGCCGCATCCAAACACGTCCCCATTATATTTAGGCAAATTAAAGCAGAACCCTTCATTTAACTTCAACTAGCAAGTTGCTATCCATCACATAGCCATACACAGCTCGGACATCCTCTTAAAAGTCAAATTCAAGCACTTTTAAAGGAAGCTAAAAATGTTCAGACTCTCAAAGCCTTTATCGTCACATCTACAATGTTGCCATAACTGCAATTGTGATAAATAATCTTTATCGAATTCCTTTATACCCAACAATGTACACTTTGGTTAGTTAAGCCACTGTTTGTATTGACTTTGATGTGTTTATTAATGCTAAGCTAGTTCCCCTTCACTCAACAAACAAATGTGACGAGACTATTATTTGTATTTGAATGATTGTGTTAAAGAAACACCAGATTGTGTTGGGATCAAGCATTCAAATTCAAGTATATTGCTAACCTTGATAACATAATGGTTCAAATTAGGTTTTTTTCAAACTTTCAGGACTTTTTACAAAACCTGCATATCCTTATTTGTTATTCCTTTGGAGAATATGTCGCCTTTCCCAATCCGACCCAAGTTTAACCGCACTCTAACTGTTTCCAAATGACTGAACATCTGTACACTTCTGCAGCCGTTGACTTGACAAAGAGCCCCAAGCGACTTGGCGGTAAACTGACGATTGATTGGACTATCAAAATTAAGTCTGAGCTTATAACAGTTCCCTAATATCCTAGATGTCTTCACTGACTGATTAGCAAGTTTACATTTTAAAAATAATTTAGTGTTTAAATGAAGCTAGTGCTGTGTGGCCCCTCCAGAAGACTCAAATCATGAGGCATGCATGACCTGCTGCTAATCCAAGCACAAACAGGAGCAAAGCTTTGAGAAACACTCACTATTAACAGCCCTGAGACCCCCCACCATCCTCTCTCTGCCTTTACCCGTCTTTGGTGCTCTGTGAACGTCAAGGATGGCTCACAGTGACACACAACCTCCCCCCCACCGCCCGCCTCTCCACCTCCCACCCACCTCCCCCCTGAGCTGCCGCCCCCATACTGGCTGCTGGCCTTTCCTGCCGTCTGATCCATATTTCAGAGGCGGCAGTGGTGGCACTGAGGGGGTATAATCCAACATTAAAGCAGGGAGGCCTGGGCTGAAAGCACAGGCGCCGGTTCATAAGGTCCTGGAAATCTTCAATTTCAATTTCCGCAGCGTTTGCAGTGGCTTCCAAGGTGCTGGCATAAGTCTCCGACTTTTGGCGAGGGTGCAGGTTTCAATAAGGGTGGGACTTTTCTTGCTAAAAAAGGGCTGACACTGCATGGTTTAGTTGGCAGGGAGAGTGTGAGACAAGTAGACACAGTGCATAGGGGTCAATTAAGAAGTGAGCAAGTGGAAATCAATAATATCTTTTTGTAAATGTATGTGTATTGGTTATTTTCCCTTAAAATACCAAATCCTGTGTGAGTTTACACTTCATTTCTTAGAGGAAAGCTTATAAAAAAGAGAATTGCCGTGATAGGATTAATTCTAAAGTGCACATTTAAATTGATATCTGATAATATACTGTAAGAAAACATTATAAAATAATCTTCCTTACTCTAAAATATATGACACACTAACATTTGGACACAATCCTCGTTGTACCCCTGGTTTTCCAGACATTTTTGACAAAACATGAACAATTTCTCATCAGGTCCAGGGAATTAACTCTCCAATAATAAAATGACTATAATGACATTTATTTAGTTCCCAAAAAATATATTCTTTAAAGACAAATTCATATCCTGTATTTACAATATTTCAAGGTTTCCATTCACAACAGAAGAGGCGAAGAGGACTCATATGACAGAAGAGAGAGATACAAGCAAATCTGTGACAAAAAAAACAACCATCTCTTTTTGCAAGTAGAAGCTAAACAGTAATACTATAACAGGTCGCACTGTTCAAAAAATAGCCTTCATTTAAACTGTTCTCCGTTAAATAAAATTATTCCTTTCTTTTCTTTCTTTATCTTCTCATAATGTCGTCGTCAGAACTCGCTGCTGTGCTGTCCCATGGTGAGGTCTGAAGTGAGGGAGAATCAAAAAGGAAAGGTCAGAGGTCAATCATTTAATAAAATAATAGTAGAAAATCAGTGTATATAGTCCAATGCCAATATGTTTCAGTAGTATAATTCTGTAATGTCTTCAGCTTAGTGGGATTGTATATTGTCGTTAAATTGTGAAGTATTTAGAAATTGATGTCCTTTTGTGAATTTGTATATACTTGCTGCTAGTGTTCCTTTTTATTTTATTATATTTGTATCTTATTTAATCTTTCAAATATTGTGATATCTGTCTATCTATCTATCTATCTATCTATCTATCTATCTATCTATCTATCTATATATATATAATGTATCCTAAATATTCAAAATAACACACAAGTCTTAATTCTAATGACTTTCAATTCTAAAGACAATGTTAAACTTTATTTATGCAAATTAAAAACCACTATAGGTAAATTGTTTTATGTCTTTTCACCCTCCACTACATCCCTGATGTTGCTCTCAGCGTTTTCTTTGACATACATTAGCTGCATTCACTGAGGGGGCGTGAATAAATGGAAGCAGATTATTTAAATGACATAGGTGGCGATAACTCAGCGTTGGTGGGGGGGTGGTGGGGGGGGGGGGGGGGAACCCTGCAGGATATATTAGCCTGCTGCCTGACGAGGCGTTAAAGTGGAGACTCAATCACATGATTTATGTGCTGAGCTCTGCCTGGTCAGGTGTAACAGTGTTTACCTCGGCTTTAGGGTTCATTTAGCACAGGACATGTGGAGAGAAATTGAAGTTGATAATGTCGTGATGCCAAATTGATTTCAAATGGTTACCTGTCAGTGATCAGCTGGAAGGGGGACTTCAGAGAATCGGGCCTGTGGTCACTCTCTTAAAAAAAGAAGAATAAGATCAATTTAATAACAAGTTGGAGTTATATTATAACTCTCAATACTATATGCTATGTATTAGGTTTTCTTAAATGGTTGCTGCCATACTTATTCTCTTTATTTTTATTGTGTAGAGTGCTTTTCTTTTTTATTATTTCATGTTTTTTCTACCTGCTTGGCCACTTTTTCTGTAAACCTCTACATTTCCCCGCTATGGGACTAATAACGGAATTCTGATTCTTTAGAAGTGTTGATATTTGCGTCACGTTGAGGCCTATTAAGTTCCATATATTTTCAGAGGGTTTGCAGAATCAAATGCACTCCGTACCATCTCTTTTTGGACTGAAGCTCCCCGACGACTCCACATCACTGTCCTCCTCCGTCCCCGATGTTCCGGGCCCCGTCGCCGCAGCAGGCCGTGCGTCATGACGCGCAACGGGAACCGCTCCGTGGAGAGGCAGGTGTCCGGCCGGCGAACCTCCGAGGAGCGACCTCATGTTCAAAATAGAGTTGGCGTTCAGAAAAGCTGCGTTGGCCCAGTTGTGAAGTTTGCCAATCTGGCATGTGTAAATCCCATGACCCGGGAGTAAGGCCGGGTGTCCGGGGGAGGCCAAAGCCGGGTGGTGCGCATGGGTGGAAGGTCTATGAGAGCTGTCCGGGGCCGTGGCGGTCTCAGCCAGGGACCATATTTTGGGTTTGCTCTGCGGGGGTCTCTGGCACTCCTGTCTGCTGGGAGAACGATCCACAACTTTGACAACAGGCGATCTGTTGAGAGAAATGTCCGCGTCCACTGAAAGCGTCCTGCTGCTCTCGGAGCTCTTCGGCTCCGAGGCCTGCAGCTCTCTGTCGGCCAGGCCCGCCTCCCCCTGTTCCTCTCCCTCTCCCTCTCCCTCTCCTCCCTTCCCCTCTCCTCCCTTCCCCTGCTCCACCTCGGGTCTCTCGATGTCGACAGTTTCCAAATCAATCTCTTCCTCTTCGTCTTCGTCGTCGCTGCCGTTCTTGCCGAGATCGTCCTCGTTGTCGCTGCTGAAGATGCGGCCGTCCCGGTCCTCTGCGCTGCGGCCCCAGGTCACCTTGTTCTCCTTCTTCAGGCGTCTGCGGGCGTTAGCGAACCACGTCGATACCTGGGATAAGAAAAAAAATGTCCACGAATTATAAATCAGAGAAAAAGGCACTCTTAGTTTGACAATATGTGGCTCAAATTATGGACTGATTAAATATGTAAAAAAAAAGCCTCATTATGCTTCCCTAATTCGTCATTATCATTAAACGAGATATTAAATATCAGGAGACTTATCTCTCTCGGGATGACTTTATTTAAATATCCTCTGGCAACTGGATAATCATATTAAGTAATATAACACGTCGATTAATGAACTATTAGAGGACGTATGATATAACTTTTTTTTTTTAAACAAGCAAATATATTATTGTGTTTGGAAACACATAAAATATCCAGGGCCTCTAATGGGTCACACTGATTTTTCCAAACATTACACACACCTGTGTGAGTGTCATCCGGGTGATGATGGCGAGCATTATCTTCTCTCCCTTTGTGGGGTAGGGGTTCTTCTGGTGCTCCCCCAGCCAGGCCTTCAGGGTGCTGGTGGTCTCCCTGGTGGCCGTCTTGGCCCTCGACGGGTCCCCGTACGGGTATTGGCCGTATGGGTAGAAGCCCTGAGCGGCGTGGACAGGTAGAGAGGCCGGGTGGGAGCCCTGGCTGTCCTTCAGCTCATACTGGGAGCCCTGAAATGTTAATGGGAAAGGGGTGGGGGGACAACTTGTTGAGTGACTTTAAAAATATTTCCTCTTCAAGTAAAAAGAGTAAAACAATTAATCAACATTTGAATTAAAATGTGTGCATACAACTTTTTAAAACTTTGTATGTCAATTTGACCCCAAGTGGCTTTTTTTTCATTATATGGGAATTATTCATATTGAATTAGGAATACAGCCAATAACAATTAACACGTTGCCGTAAAGTGGTTACGTTTTTTAATGACATTTAAAATATGTCAACTTTTGTTTTGATTTAACAAACGGATACGAATTACAATTAATTTCCTAACGTCTCTGAACATAACAGCTATGAAATATTAATAGTGTTTTTCTAATGAATTAACATTGTCTTACAGTAAATTACCAGGGATTTGCCCAATTGTTTTATTTACACACACACATCAAAACTGACGATTGCAAAGTTTAACCTTAACTGTGATGCATTTCTATTTTGTAAAAAAACACGTTATATGTTCAACATTTGCAATAAAAGCACCTTTATACTGCAGACTGCACATATTAAGCATTTAATTAAATATTAATGTGCTCTTTAAACTTAACATGTATTATTCATTGACGATTCTAAAATCCACAAATATCTAATAAAGAAGAATGGCTGTATTTACATATCTTAATCACTTTTAACTACTTGGTAATTGCGCATTAGTTCAGAGGAGCTGAGCCGGACAGACAGCAGTGATAGTCCATCATTAACACCTGATCTGAACTCTCACCATCTGGGATATGAGGGCGAGGTCTGAGGCTCCGCTGTACGGCAGGAAGGCACTGTAGTTGTGAGCCGCCCATGGGCTTCCGTACATCCCCAGCATGGAGCCGACAGCCGCGGCGGTTGCGGAGGAGCTCAAGCCGCCTTCAGTGCCTCCTTCCCGGGCAGAGGCCGGCCGTTCGTACATCTCATGGGAGGCACTGAGGAACTGGGGGTATCCCAGCTGAGGGAAAGACATGGTCCGGAAAACGGCTTATACTGTAAATCTCTCTCAAAGCCAAAGTCACACAACTGCAAGAAGCAAGAGGCAGGACAAAAAAAAATCCCCAGAAAGAAGTGGATGAAGGGGGCGTCTAAATCACCAGAGTCCCCCCTTTTTAAGAAACTGTCAAGCTTCCACACTTCCACCGACCCGGAGTTGTATCACAGCCGCAGTTTGGCACCTCGAGTGCGGAGTGATGCGTGGATCTGGCCGCAGGAGCTTCTGGATGTGGAGCTGACTGACTGATTGGCAGCCTACTTAAGCACCAAGCTCCTCCTATGCCCGGGGCAGGCGATTAGTGCATTGGTTAGCCTAGGTCGTGTGTGTGTGTATGTGTGTGAGTGTTGGTGTGTGTGATCTAATTTCTGCAGTGTCTATACAGAGAGGAAAACCTGTGAAGTGTGTGCAAGTGTGTACATGGTGTGTATGAGCTTTTTTGTGGCTAGAATGACTTTATTTAATCAACACTCTTCCCCCCCCCCCCCCCGTATTGTTGTGCACATACACCAGCAGTTATAGTAGAAGACAATTCATATTAATAATGATAATATTAATAATGAAAATAATAATAATAAGAGTTATGTAATTATTATTATTTTTTATTATTTACCTCTGATTCATGTGCAATGTCTTATCTATGCTGTTCGGATCAATAAATTATATCTTATCTTTATCTTATCTTATTTAAATATTTAAAAAAACGAACTGGCATATTTTGGGTGTCATTTTCCTTCCACGCTTTGACAGCTGATCCGCAGGGTATGCCGGGACATTCTGTCCAGCAGATGGGCCGGGAGGCATCGATATGGTCGGCCAGATCCGAGAGGAATGTCCGTGATTATCGACGGAAGTCGGTGTGAGCATATTTTCTGAGCGAAGATAAAGAGTGCAGGTAATGACAGAGATTGACGAGGATAAGAGATAGCCGAGATAGGCAGCACACAGGAGCTGTGGAGTGGAAAATGACAGATGTCTGTTGAGAAGAATGGACTCACTGTATTCTGCTGAGCCTATAGGACTAGAGTCACCAATGATGAGAATATCTGGTCATTTAAAAAAGTATATATTGAGATTTGACATGCAAAAGCAACTAATTAGATTCAATTCAACTTTATTGTCATTGCACAGAGTACAGCGAAATGCAGTTTGCATTCAACCTTAAAGTGCAAAGAGTAAAGTGCGAGGCTTCAATAAACTCACACAACAGAAGAATATTGTATACATAATGTATAAATATGAATCAATATATTTGGATAAGGTGAAGATTTAGAAGCACGTACATCTATAATAATACCAATACCAATACTTCCCTCTAATACCACCAAGATGGATACATATTGATGGCTCCTCATTGACAGGCTTAACTGTTAAATCTGTTCCTTTGAACACACACACACACACACACACACACACACACACACACACACACACACACACACACACACACACGCACACACACACACACACACACGCACACACACACACACACACACACACACACACACACACACACACACACACACACAGCATTGGGGCAGTGCTAATGAGGTTGAGCACCCAGCGCCCTGCTTGGTGGCCCTGTGGCCCTCCTGGGTTCCCTCAGAGGTTAGTGTGTAATTACTCCATCCCCATAAATACAGATTCATCATTTCACACTGGAGCCCCTGATGAGCTTGGCTGAGCTGAGAGATAGATAGAGAGGGAGAGGGAGAGGAGAGGAAAGGAAGGGGAGGGAGGAAAAGAGGGAGGGAGTGGAGGATCTAATGATTTAATTACAGTGCTTAAAGCCCACTCTGGCTAAGTGATGGTCCTCTCTGTCTCTTTCTCCCGTTCTCTTCGCTGGCACCTAAAGGGCTTTACTCATGAATCTCAAAGCTGTTTTCCTAAACACATATTATGACGAGCACCGCCACCGCTGCTGCTGATGTGTGTGTGTGTGTGTGTGAGAGAGAAACAGCAAAAAGGGAGAGAGAGAGAGGATGCTTAATCTCCATGGCATTTTAAATGGCATTCATGGAGAGCGACTCTATCCTCATTGCCAAGGTAAATGGAGCCAGGGGACTCTCCATTTCAGCTCGATAAAAGAGCAATGTTAAAGACCCTCACAATTTCTCCCTCCCTCTCTCCCTCTCTTTCTCTCTCCCCTCTCTCTCTCTCTCTCTCTCTCTCTCTGTCTCGTTTCTCACTTAAAATTAATGTTTTTCTCTTGACAGGGGAGGGAAACGAGACATATCCACCATCTAATAGGATAATATAGCCCCATTCACCACCACCACCACCACCCCTCCCTCTCTTCTCTCTCTCTCTCTCTCTCTCTCTCTCTCTCTGCCTCTCTCCTCTGCCTTTGTAGCTGCCTGATTTCCATAGTGTCTCTGTGGAGAGGCAGTTAATGAATTCCTCTGAGCTGGAGAAAGGGGGAGAATGGTTTGGCGGTTTAGAGAGAGAAAGAGGCAGGGATAGGGGGAGGAAGGCTTTGAGCTATGCCATTCAACTTCACAGCCTCGGCCTGCTTGTGCATTCACCGTGTGTGTGTGCGTGCTTGTGTGTGTGTGTCTTTTAACATGAACCTGCTAAGACTACCAAATATTTAGACTGGCCTCAGACCTCTTTTTATGGCGACGGTGGATTGAGGGATCTCAGGAGGCAGCTTGACTCTATTTGAATCCCATTCCCTGCTATTAGCTCGGCCCAGACAAAGGAATAACTTACTGCAGGAAACATTCAAATAAAGTCCCACAATCCACTTGCACTGGCCATTTCCTCCTGGGTAATTTGCTGTGAGGTAAATGAAGGAACCCGAAAAAACATCATAAAGCCGTTCTTTTTTGTATTCTTTGTTTGCTTGCACTTCAAAGGAGGGATGATGGCAGTAATTCAATGATGATTAAATAATTGCCATTGATGCTTATTGCAATATCTCAATTTTTGAACATGAATAGAGCAAAATTATCTGTGAAATTGTCCCATAGCAGTAATGTTTTTAGTGACACAATACTTTTTCAGTAATGAGTAGTGAACAGGTTTACAATTATAAACTATTACTGTTACCTACACGTGTACTGTCACTCTTCACAGTTGTTTCGTTGACCAGAAGTTTGATTGGAGGTTGATATTAGTTTCATCTCTGTGTGTTAATCTAATTTTGACAGTTATTATGTCTCCATCCTGGCTAAATATTCTTAGTTCTTGTCATATTTAGTCAACCTCATCCTAGTCGAGTTTCAGTGTTGTGCATTTGGTGCGTTTTAGTCTCATTTTGTTAAAGACACTAACCTGTTTTAGGAGTTTCAGTCAACTCTTGACATTTTAGCTTTTTATAGTCATCAAATTATATTTTACATTTCAGTCAAGTTTCTTTATTCCAAGCCCTGTTTTTGTTAACTTGAGTAAGTCCTCCTAACAGTTTTCATTGGGTGCTGACAGTGTAGTCCTCATATTGGGACTGCAGGACACAGAAGTGCTGCGTTGAACGCATAGACTATATAACGGTATAAATGTTGTCCCCTCTTTTAAATACTATTTGTCTCATCTTTCCCTCAACAATATAGCATGTTGATACAGTCACAGTGTTGAAGGAATTCGATGATGTCTTGTCATTGACATTGAAAAAAGGAAGTTTCTGAACATATTTAGTCAAAATTAACACTGATGGAAAAACGTTAGCTTAGCACAGGGGCTCGAGGGTTGACTCAAAGAAAAGGACCAATGTGACTCTTTGGTTGTGCCTAAATTGCGCCCATCATATAAGGGCCCTACATCTACTGTACTCTATGCAAGTTTAAGAGCAAATTTACTTTCTGCTTAGAATCTCATAATGCAATGGGTTGCATTAGATGTGGAATTCCCAATTGTGTGACCCTTCACCTGTCAGTTACAATGCAAAATGACAACGATTTATAAGTTTCCTAAGTGTTTTGGATGTGCCAGTAAAATATTTGTATGCCTTGTGGACAAAAATAAAACAGGTAGCGGTATTAGCATGATTTCAATTAAGACTTGCTAAAACACCTTAAGCAATAGGTCTATGGAAGATGTGGAGTCCTTTACAGTCACCTTTGACAGAGTTGGACTGAGTAACAAAAGTATTGCATTGAAACAAATTACTTTTTAATAAGTAATATGTGAGGGAAAGAGTTTGTATTTTCATGGTAAGTGAAGTAATTGTAAGTCTATTTGGATAAAAAGCTAAATCTAATGTGATAATGTGAATTTATTACATTTTTCAATTAACTTGCCTATCATGCTCTCTCTACTCAGGTCAATTCTAAACCTTTTTGAACTCTAAGAAATGTTAACGATAAGGAAAAATAATGATACTTTCTTTCTTCTCTGGTTTTTACTAAAACAACTGTTAATTTCCTGAAAAACATAGCCCATGAAGTCAAGCCCTTCCACCATAGTCAGTAATGGCGCATTTCAACACAGTCTCACGGCATTTCGTGTTATAGTCACGAAATTAATCTATTGATTCGTGTTCACCAACACGATTTCGCCATTTTTTTCGTGTCACACAGAACGATTTTAAAAGCAATGTAAATAATAACAAATTAGAAGGAAAAACATATTAAAAAAAATACAGATTTAAGTATTCTGACACAGAACGATTTTAGAAGCAATGTATTTATATTGGTAGTATGTTTCGTGCCTGCACCAAATAATAACAAATTAGAAGGAAAAAAAGATGACATAAAATACAGATTTCAGTATTCTGAGGCTCTGAGCCATTTATTTTCCTCACTGACGGCAAAAAAAACTCAGACATTATACAATTTAAAATAAAAGGGATAGGGTTAGGCTTAGGGTAAGATATTGAGTAAGAACATGTTTTTATGAACCACACAGCTTCTGGTCTTCCAAGACCCGACCGGACAAAAAGACGTGTTGCAGGCACGAAACATACTACCAATAGAAATACATTGCATTTAAAATCGTTCTGTGTGACACGAAAAAAAGGTGAAAATCGTGTTGGTGAACACGAATCAATAGATTAAATTAATTTCGTGACTAATAACACGAAATGCCGTGAGACTGGGTTGCGCATTTCCACTGCAGCGCGTAGCACGGTTTAAGCGTGCTGTGCCCGTTTTGATTTGCTTTTCCACTAGGGGTAGTTCCGGCTCAGGGCTACTTTTTCACCTTTTTTCTGGCCCTCCAAAATCGAGGTTCTTACCGGGCCAACAACCGGGCTGAATATGCTAAACTAGTGACCTAAACACTCTCGACTGCTGAATGGTCAGAGAGAACAACAAAATGAACATATTTTACCGTGATTCAATTGTAATACACGTTTCAAAATGATGCCGAAGTAACAACATAGTGATACCGGTTAGTAAAAACCATGAATTAATGCTTTGACAAGTCTGCAGACAGACGGCATGCGAAAAACCTTTTAAAATGCGTGTTTTCTGAATGGAGATCGGCTAAGCTAACGTTGTATATGCTTCGTCCACACTCACAACAACGGCCTACAGACATAAATAAAGCAGCGACTGTATTCACCATGACACAGACAGTCTGTGGTTTGTACTTGTTTAACTTTCTGTCTAGTTTCTGAACAGATATGAGGAGCTGTGAGCTCTGAGTGCTAACAGCTAACGGCTGATGTTGGTTTTGTGGTTTGCATTGAAGATGACATCACGGCTCCGCCTACACTGCGTTACTATAGTTACTACCCCAGCTACTAAACTGTAATGGAAACGCAGCATAAAGTGAGCCTGGCCTACCAAGGCCTAACTATACCGTACTAAGCCGTGCAAGGCCCTGCAGTGGAAATGCGCCATAAGTGACACTTGATAAGAGCTGCCATGCTTTGCGAAGAAGCAAAATCTCACTGAAATGTCACATTCCTTTGGTTGTTGTTTTTATTTTGCTAAATAAATGATCTTCCACAGGCTTTGTGATCAGTTTCCAGGACGTCAGAGATTATGGAGAGGGCTGAGGGAGGGAAGGAAGGACAAGCAACAGAGATAAAGAAGAAAACCTATCCTCACCTACTTGACAGCGGAGATAAGCAGTGATAGATTCAGCTCTGACCTGATGTTAAAACAGATGGATCGCTCTGACGCATAACAGATAAGCCTGCCAGCCCTGAGGTAAAACATTCAACGTTTTATGGTCCCTCACACTGAGCTAGTACTTATTTTATCACTCTCTAACACTTTTTTAATCACCCTGATATTTGACGTACAGCACGGGAGATGTCATTCATAGTCTAATGGCCCTTATCACCTCATTATATCGGTGACCTGACAGCCATTTGCCTGGAGATGGATCCTTTAGGTTGAACACTTTGACCCAGAGGGGAAACACTAGACAAAGAGGCTATCATTAGCAATTAACGGGTGTGCCAGTGTTTGTTTGTTAATAGCTGCCTCTGAAGTCCAATGCGATTCATTTACAGTGGATCGGCCTGATAACAATCCCTGACCTCCGGCATGGGTCACTTTGAAACTCTCAAAATGGTCGCCACCCCACCCCACCCTCCTCCCCCCTTTCCTAATTGTGAAACTAAACCGCATTGCCTTTTTTATTTGCCGACTGCGGCTGGGAGCTGCCGTTAAATACAGTTCCATCACTCCCCGTAGAGAGAGCGATGAAAACAAGCGATGTTCAACAAGATTGCAGACTGAAAAAAGAAAAAAGGTGAATTCCCACCTCCTCCTCTTTACAGAAAGACTTAGCGGGGGGCTTTTCTCATGGCCAGGGATCTGATTGTTTTCTAAACGGATTATTAACTCTTTTGTTACAGTAGGGGTCACTTTAATGCTTCTTAGGGCCCATTAGCATTGCCTTAAAGAGCACCACACACACACACACACACACTCACTCACACACACACTCACACACACACACACACACACACACACACACACACACACACACACACACACACACACACACACACACACACACACACACACACAAATTGCTGCGTTCTAGGACTTGGCGTTTTCTTGTCTTTGTTGTTCACAGTGGGAGCGGAATGATACCGTTATAATGCTGTCAAAGACAATACCTCAACTTAAAAGGGGGAGTGTGAGGGAAGGGATGTGTGTGTGTGGGTTGTGATGAAAAGGTGCCCTTAGGAAGACCAGTAAGCTTAATGCAATAGTGCTGACTTCAATGGATACCTCAAAGAGAAGTGGCATTACACAGTCCTCTCCACTGAAAATCCCCGACAAGTCCTTGACTGAGGGAAGGATCAGCTCAGTCTTCACTTCATGACTGAAGAAGAGGAGTTAGGATCCAATCGAAATCTGTCCCCTATGAAAGATGTTGTGTAACTTAGTTTTTTCTTAATGCAATATCTACTTCCTGTTTGTCTTTTCAATCAAAAGTTACTGTGAAAGCTTTAGAAACCCTTGGGAAAATCAAAGCCACTCGGGTCAAAGCATCACGAGTCTCAGAGGTGTTTGCTGTTTGGCTCATATTGACCATATGAATGCGATGCTGGTGGTGGGGGGGCCCCAGAGACCCTTCGAAACCTGGCTGGGTGCCCCCAGCTTTGAGCTCCTGTTCTGGGGGAAGGATAAAAAGGGTATCCCTTACAGGCCTGACCTCCAGCCACCCCCTCCATCAGAGGGAGGGTTCAAAGGTCAGATCAATTGGCTCCCCGTGGCCCACAGTCTGCAGCAGGGCTTAATCACCTATTAACTGCCAGTGAGAAGCAGAGAAGAAGGCGGTGGGTCTCTTTCATCCAGCGCTAATTGAAGCTCTTAACATAATGTCATATTCTTATTAAGTATTTCAAAAAACCTTCACGCAGGTCTTATGTTGAAGTCATATTTTGTCGATATTGTGGCATGTGTGCAGTATGTTTGCATTTAATGGTTAACATTTTTGTGGTTTGTTGCCTTGCATTCAAATTGAATTTTAAATTGCTCTTTTTGAATTTGTCTCAATAAGCATATACATTCTTGAGGTATGGCTGATTATGTGTTTTGTTAGGTAACAATGACATTTAATCACTAAGTTATAATCAGTTTATCATTGAATCCAAGTGCAAGTTTTTTCTTAATATGAAGAAATTCCCTTAAGCTTTTTTAAGAGATTGTGTTCATGGGATTATAAAGTTGGCTAACTTAAAAAACAATGGAAACACAACTAATGTTTCTTCATTTGCATGTGTTTTGGCTCATTTGTGTTTTTAGAATTGCATACTTTTTTTAACTGCAGTGCGATTCTACCAATGGAAATGTTTTGGCCCGTTGTTACGCGTTTGCACCTGTCGGCCACCGTACGATAAATAGTACAGACATGTAACCCGTTACTGTCCAACACTACTGAGAATTATCACAAGCTCTGTTCTTTCAATTAAATACCATTAAGTCAAAGTATACATCCTGTTGTATACACTTGCATTTGCTAAACCCTTTATTATTTTGCTGTCGAAATTATGGGGCAGAATTTCCGCCTTTATTAAGTCAACTCAATTTTATTTATATGGCCCACAAGCTCAATTTGGCCTCAAAGAGCAAAACAGGCACTCTGAACATCACACAACATCCTTCATCCTTCACCCCTTGATTCAGATAAGAAAGAAGTCTTTGATGGGGAAGAAACCTTGGGAACATCAACCCAGGAGAAATCCCTTTTCCAGGACAGACTGACATGCAATAGATGCCTTATGGACAGAGTAGAAGGAATAAAATGACATGAAGAGATTGAAAACAAATATGAGGCAACCTCCAGGTGCAAACGCTGGAAAAAAACCTGGACCACATAACCTCTTTCTTAGCATGACAACCTAACGAGACTACGCACAAACCCAGTGTAGATTTGTCTGGGGAGATGGCATTACATTGATTTGAAAATCATTGCATTTAGGGTCAATTTCTGGCCTGAAAATGACAAACCTTGCCCTGAAATTGAATCACTGAAAACAGTTAATTGAAAATCCATATTATAAGCACTTCCGTAGCTTAGGGGTTTTCCACATCCTGAGTTTAAAACGGCCCTGTAACCATTTATTCATGTCATGCCTCTATCTTTTCCCCCTATTTATTTACTGTCCCCTTAATGCCAAAAAAAACACATTCTTGAAAGGTGTCATATTCCTCAGTAGTGAAATCCACTCTCAATATCCATTTGATGTCACAAATATTTGCACACCCCCTCAATAAACCTAATGTACAGGAAGGAAAACAGATACATGAACTTGAACAAACTGCAGAGATGTGCTGGAGTCTTTTGTTTTTTTTTGTTACTTTCAGGATTTAACCACGAGCCATTTGGGTGTGCCTCCTGCTCTTAAGCTCTGTCAACTTCCTCCTAAACCCTACACTCGCTCCAGACACCTCCACCCTGCAACAAGAGGTGGTCTGACCGGGAGGAGAACCCTTAATGTTGGCTGCACACGTAGCTGTATATCTCTTTCAAATCTTTAATGTTATATTCAGAACATGTTTTATAAAATAATGTAAAATGTCGAGGTAATAAGATGAGATGGACTTTAAATGGACCCCATTGTGCTTTTAGGGTGTTCCCCTTTCTTGTAGTGTAGGTTTCTATGCATTTAAATGGTCTGCTAAGGCTAGAAATCCCCGATGACATCACTATGTAACACCCACGCTTCATTGTACGTGATAGACTAAAAGGGCGGGACATTTCTAAGCGGTTGGTTTCAGACAGAGGGTGAAAAGAGGGGCTGCAGCACAGGCAGTATGAGAGAAATAAATACCTTTTTCCACATTAAAGGTGGGATAGGTAATTTCGGAGAAACCAGCTCGAGTGCGCTAGAATTTGAAAATACACAGCCGGAAAAAATCTGCCACTTCTTTACAGAGCCCCTCCTCCAACACACACGAACGCGCACATGACCAATGAGGGCACGAGATAAGTTTGTGCCCAGATGGAAGGCTGACAGGCAGGTAGGCCATCCAGTTATTTAGCCGGGCCGGCTAAAATGATTGGTCGTGCTTTTTACAGTATTACGGCTTCCACAGATGACATTTTTTAATGGATTTTTTGTCAAAGCACTTAAGATATTCATTGCTATCGGGATGTTAAGAGCATTCCATGGAATATAACAAAAAGTGTATCTCGAGCCGGTTTCTCAAACTTACCTACCCCACCTTTAAAGCATGTCAACATGTCACAGTAGAGGCACAAAATACAAATATAAACCTTTAATGATTCATGGGGGAACTGAGATGGTACCGCAGGAATATTAATTGGGTATATAACACAGACGAGAATGTCAATATATGGTGGTGAAAAAGTATCTGCAACATTTCATATAATTAAATGTCTGTTTGCAAATAATATAAATCAGCTTATACAGCCAGTTTATGAATCTTTGCATTGGCTAATCTAAACACCTGGTGTCTGGTCGGGCTTTCCTGGGCAAAATCCTCTGGCACACAGGAAGTAATGAGCTTTTATTTGTTTGTTTGAAATCAACAGAAGAAGAAGAAGAAGAAGAAGAAGAAGAAGAAGAAGAAGAAGAAGAAGAAGTGGGTAGTTAGCATCAGCTGTGATAGCTACCGTAGCTAAAAAGGTGAAGTAAAGAGCAGTGTACCTGCAGAAGCTCACATTTTGTTGACTGAAGATGACTGCAGTGTTTGATTGACAAGTGCTTTATGTGAAATAAACAAACTTTACCTGGATTTTAAACAATTTCCTGCAATAGAATCATATTAAAATATATTCAGAAGTGAGGATTTATAGATTTAAAATATCAATGATTGGTAAAAAAAAAACACATAAATAAATATACAGTGACTCAGTGCATGTATAGGTGTACACAGTGGAGCCCAACAGAAGGCCAGACTGTCACATATCTCTGCAAAGACTCAATAACAGAGAGTCTGTCTGTCAAGCCTTTGAGAGGCAACAGTGGAGGTGGGGAGCGTACATTCCTCACAGCGGCTCCATGCAGCTCGGCCAATTAGCAGCTGAGTGGTTTGTTTAAGTCCAAGTGATGATGAGATGTTGTGCTGGGAGGCAGCCCAGTTCATTAAGCACACTGTTGTCTCTGGTTTACCCAGCTTGCCGGCTTTAACAGCCTCTCAGCGCTTGTTTACCAGCCGCAAATATGACAGACTGTATGTCTATTTGACCGTCTGTTTGTGTGAGTGTGCATGTGTGGAGGTGACGGAGGAGGTGGTGAGTTTGTGGGAGTGCGTCTGCGATTTAAGGGACTGTATAATGTAAAGGAGGTGGACACGGTACAATATATGCAATTTAATGTAAAAACTCTACAAAGTCCTTTAAATTCACCGTAAAGTTGAACCTGTCTGTCAAAACTCTTTAAACTTTATAAGTGAAGCATCTTATCGAGGGCTTTTTTATTTGTTATTGCATTGCATTTGATCATAATGTGGATCTATTTGAATGTGAATGTCTTTGTGAAGAGTGATACTGATGCATCTTGACTGAAGCTGGAGCTTTGAATTAATTTCCATGCCAAATAAATAAAAAATACGCCTTCCCCAATATGCTATTCTTGTTAAGAGGAGGACGCCTTTGAAATAGAACATAACGTCCGTATCTCCAGAAAAGGACATTAATATTGCACATCTCTGCGAAACCTTAGATTATGTCCAATGCAGATGCTTTAAAAATATATTATTTTACCATATGTGTGCACGACCAACTGTAGTGTCAATAAGGCTACGAAAAGATCACGGTTATTGCAAATACTCTGTGATATAAGAATCAGTTTAATATCTTGGAACAATTCTCAAATGCCCTTATTCCCAAGATTAAAATGAGAAGATTGATATTGAGTCTTCTCAGCACCGTGACTTAGCAAAGAAACCAACACACTCCAGTGAAGTCAATGGTCTCAACCACGAGATCATATTCTTCTAAAAACTTGTTATAACATAGTTTTTAAAAGGATTTACGTTTTTTTATGGTGTTTTGTAGGTAGGAATATGTATTTTTTCCAATTGCTTCCTGTCTATATGCTAAGCTAAGCTAGCTCCTGTCCCAAGCTTGATATTGAAAAGACACCCATGAGAGTTGTATCAATCTTTTGAGCTAAAGCAAATATTTCCCAAAATGTTAGACCACTTAAAGGGGACCTATCATGCAAAATGCACTTTTGTACGTCTTTTATACATGAATATGTGTCCCCGGTGTTCCAGGGAACTCACCAAGTGTCAGAAAACACAACCCTCTCTATTTTCCTCCATACCCAAATCTCTAAAAAAGGGGCTGCAACGAATCTGATAAAAACTGATCCAGATTTGAACACTGTCCTGACGTCAGGACGGTGGCGCTACGGCTATTGGGCCAACTCCACCAATCAGGAGGAGACAGCCACGGCCATTGCCGTTCGAAAGCGCTGGAGACGCTGTAGTACATATGCCAGGCCTGTAAGTGGCGCTGTAGTCTGCCACAAAAGCAGCGAAGAAGACTTGGTTACCATGGTTGCCCTTCTGTTTATTCTCCGCTGTGGCTTTCTTTCTCCCTCCCCGAGGCAAGCGTTTGCTCCCTCTGCAATGCAATCCCTCCCCGTCGAGGCAAGCACTGTAATTCTCTCCGGTTAGTCCACCAGCAGATGACAAACACCCACCTCTCCGCCTCTTCCAAGGAACGAGGGGACTGTGCGGCAGAGTTTCAGTTTCAGTTTGTTTCGCCGGTCAAGATGTCCGTTAAAGTTTAAATCTTCCGGACAAAATTAGAAAAGTGCCGGTCAAAGGTCTTCTTTGTTATTTATTGAGCTTTAAAACAAATGAATAACGACTCTATATAATAAAACACGGAGGACGGAGATCTCTTTTTCTCCCCCTCTTCTGACAGCCCAGCAGCTGATCAGAGCACGGCTCACCTCTCCTGCAGGGGGGCGTGGTCAGCAGAATCAGACCCGTAGACAGCAAACAGCACATAGAGCGAAATGAGGCATGGCTAAAATGCATGATCTGTTTGGTATTTTGAAAACAGAAACGTATAAATATACCTTATATAGGTATGGCCCTACAATATATCATTTAAATATAGCATGATAGGTTTCCTTTAAGAAACCTCATGTCTGTGATATTCCTCTGTAAGATTGTTATGTAACGCCCTCATGCTTAAGGTGAGATAACTAACAAGCAATCAGAAAGATTTGATTTTGATAACTTGCAAAAAAAGTCAGATGCAGAAGTTACTGTCAGTAACCAAATGACTCCAACTGAACCAAAAGCCAGCTTACAAAACTGCTCTACACGAGGCTCCATTAGTGTTTTAAGTCAGACCTACTAATAAACAGTATAGTGTCATCTGCATATTGAATGAGTTTTACCAACTGCAAAACATCCTTTAGAGGCCAAGAATATAAAAATATGTTGCATATGAGAATTTGTCTTTATTAACTGTGTTGTAAATACACAAGTATTCCATAAACCAAGCCAATATTAGCCTGAAAGTTTGATTATTTCGCCATATGTTTCCTGCCTTTCCACATTAATGCTCTACATTCATCCGACGTGTGCAGCCATTCAGCCCAGCTCCCCACCCGCCAGTCCAATAATGAATCCTAATCAATGTGACTAATGTCTCTTTTCACCACTTGGACAAATATTAGTCCAAAAGCAGCAGTTAAAGTGCAATTATACCTCCCCTCGCCCCCTTTGTTTTCTCATTCAACACAGTGTGTCAACCACGCCAAATAAGCTACAATATAAGACCAGAGGATGTTGACCTAATGAGACCCAAAGCCTCTCTACTCTTACTGATAAAACAGAGGCAGGATCGCCAGCTTTACACTCACACTCCTATTCTGCAAAGACAAAGAACGATTATGAGCGAGGGAGAAGAGGAAGAAGAGAGACTTTCCGTCTGTCTTTTTCCCTTTCCCCCCCCCCCTGCCCCGAATTTTTTTATGAAGGGCAGTTTATTCAAGATGTCACAGCTGCATGCATCTTAGTCGAAGCGTTCAGGAGGGTCACGGCTTTGTGACCGTGAGTGTGTGTGTGTGTGTGTCGGAGCAATTCTTAAGGCAGTAATGCAGTAGGCGATGACAGATCACTTCATTCACGCAAGACGAGGGCAATTACTTCAACCATGACAGATTGCCTCAGCAGAACTGAGTTTAGGATAAAAACTCTCTCCCCCCTTCTCAGTCTCCCTTTATATTTCCCTCACCCCTCTTCTTCCCCCTGTTCAATAAGGAATCTTATGGTTTCCGAGCTAATGACTTCCTCTTCAATGTTACAGTGTGTGTGTGCGCAGGGGGTGACAGTACCATCTGTCTGGCTGCTGTAGCCCTTGCCCCTGCCCAGCTGGTGGGCACTGAGTAATGGGAGAGGACTTCCTCATCTCGCCCCCCTGAGAAACACACACATTAGTATGCAACACCTACTGTCTCAGCCAGGGAGAGAGAATAAGAGAAGGAGAGAGAGGAACTCGGGGTGTCAAGTGATGAGCACTGAAATGCTCCTAGACTTGAAAAATTGGCACATACAGCAACACTTGTGTGTGTGTGTGTGTGTGTGTGTGTGTGTGTGTGTGTGTGTGTGTGTGTATGTCTGCTTGTGAGTGACAGTTTGAGGAATGTAAATGAGCTTATACTAAACCGCTGAGTCGCTTATTGAATGGGAGGTGGAGAAAAGGTGAGTGGATAGAGAAAGAGGAAATGAATGATAAATAATATGTGAAATGTTTGAGTTGATTTATTATATTTCATATCATCATTGCACGCCATTCTCAATCTCTCTCCCCCTTAAATACCTGTAATCTCTTTACCGTCCCTTTCCAATCAAATGTATAATAGCCAGGAAAACAATATTTAAAGGAGAAAAATAAATGAATGAGGGATGAATATGTGCCACTATCATGTGAGTTCACATGTGTTTTACTGTTCAACTGAAAACAAAATAGTACAGCTACAATTTTCTTCCCAATGATTTCATGAATCAATTATTTGTCATGAAGTGTATGATGTGCTGAGAAATTTAAATGAGAAAAGCGGATAAAATCACAATTTCCCAGAGCCCACATTGACTTCTCATATTGCTCATTTCGTCTGAGCAGCAACCCCCGAAATACTAAATGTACAATACTGAAAACTGAGGAAAACAGCAAATCATTGCACATGGAAAGCTGACTTTAGTGGCTGAGTTAAAGTATACATGGATAATCAAAATGATTTTCATTGAAAGAGAAACTTCACCAATGTTGCTCATCAAAATCGATATACCCGTCACGAGAAGAACTGCTGCAGTAAAATGTCCTATCAGTCATTTTAAGGAACTTATTAATATCCGATATCACAACCATGTCTCCCAGAGGTTACATTTATATACGACTCAAATTCACTAATAGCAACTGCGCACTATGATTACACTTTAATGCTTTTGAGTGGACACACACATAACCTGGTTAAGGTGAGAGAAAGATAGTGGTCTTGATTAAATAATGAAACAAAAAATCACATCAAGCACAAACCATTTCCCCCCCCCCCCCCCCACTCTTCACAAAATTCCTTTCGTTGTTTTATAATTTTATGACGCTTATTTCGAAATAGAAAGTGTTATATGAAAGATAAAGTAACTCTGGCATTTACAAAAGCTTGCAGGAAGAGACTGAATGAGAACAAGCTGCATTATGGGAAATGTAGGATCCAATATCTTTGGAGCTTGACGCCTGTCCCCAAACTTTATGAACATGCAACACTAAACCAATTGCATTGCCCTTTCATTTTCTGTCAGTCCACCAATGAGGTAATTAGTACAACAAAACAGCAGTACATTTCAAAATAGATTAAATTGTCGTTTAACTTTGACAGCAAATAAGAAAATGTTTATTAGCAAAGTTCAATTTCAGTTTAAAATATATATGTCTATCCTGATATAACAAAGGGAAAGCATTGAATATAAACAAGCAACACTCTGCACTTCCTCAACAATGGCTGCCTTTGAGCAAGGCACTGAACCCTCAGCAGCTCCACTGACTGTTATTGTATCCCTCATCCATTTGTGTAATTCTACTGGATTTCAATTAGGATGCTGTGGAACAAAACAACAACAATCAAGGTAAAAAAACAAACTGTAGTTGGAATGAAACGTGTTGGTTTGGCATTTGACAGGAGCCATCCTGAATTAGACTGCTCCAACACGGCTGATTAATGATGTTTCTTTATCTCCTCGCTGGCTTCAGGCTGCGGGTTGGATCCGCAGTGTGTTGGCCCACAGAGTGTGATACCATCCCACACTGTGGCGAAAACCTCCTCTGTCTAAATCCATCTCTCTCTGTTTCTCTTCCTCACACTCCATCCAGCCCTCTCTCTCTCTCTCTCTCTCTCTCCCTCTCTCTCCTCCATCCCTTTTTGTCTCGGTATCTCTCTCCCCCTCCCCTCCCTCTCTGTCTCTGTTTCTTTCTCCTTTCAAGCGTGGAATCATTTAATTATCGCCTATAGCTTTTTTGGCAGGCTGTTGAATGCCCACCTCTCAAAGCCTGGAGGAAACAATTTACCCTGGGATATCACACACACACACACACACACACACACAAACACACACACATACATGCACATACACATGCACTCTCGCTCACACACTTCAAGGAGAGGATTTATTACAGCAGGTCCATCCGCAGTTCATAGAAATCCATCACCAATTCCAGATTGAAGAAATATTTGCAGGAAAAAAATAAAATATTAGCCAGACCAAAAAAAAAAGCATTCCTCGGATCCTGTAGCATTTTTGCATATGTCCTGGTATAAGTATTTTTTTTACAGATAAGGGGTTGCGTTTGAGGCAACAGTTAGTGTATGTGAGCGTGAGTGTGAGAGCGTGTGTGTGTGGGACTGTGTGTGAGGTAATGATTAAATGTCGTAAAGCATTTAAAGCGTTTAACTCCCCATTATAGGAACAGTAGGAGGTGATTCATTTAGGACTCTTGCCTACTTGTGCTTGTTTGTGTGTGTGTGTGTGTCAATTGGACCCCTATGGGATGGAGAAACCAATCCCTATAGAGCTGGAGAGGCCGAACAAAACAGAGCAAGGGAAAGAGAGGAGGGAAGACAGGAGAAGAGGGGAAAACAACTGGGATCCATTGAGGGGAAATTAATGGCCCATCTCATATTGTCAGCATTGTTATTGTGTAAAGCGCTCGAGAGGGAGGGCAACCTTTTAAAATGATGTCTGTTGAGGGAAAAGGAGCACTAAAAAGAAGACAAGGCAAAGAGGTGGATGAAAGGCGAAGGCTGTAAATTTCCGACAGAGCTCTCAGTTCATTACAGGGTGATCAGAGACGAGGCAGGGCCACACAAAGGGCCTCAGTGTTGTAAGGCAGCTACGTCAGTGTTACACCGGGGTCAGCTCTTTAACTCACGGCCAATGAATAACTGGGCTTTCAGCGCGGACAATGGCAGGCCAGCTCTCCCCAGCTCCGAGGAGGACCTGCCTATTGTTGCGGAGTTGAACTGGGGAAGTCACCAATCTGTAGGAACGCTGAGAAGTTAAAAGACACGGCGAAGGAGTCGAGGAAAAGGGAGCTGCAGAGATTTAAGATGTGTGTGTGTGTGTGTGGGGGGGGGGCGGTGTGTGCAAACCTCGAGGTCAAGAGTACTCTATCATCACCATGCCATTAAAGATTAAAGTGCGCCGGGGGCCCACAAGAATTCAGTGGCCTCCTTGTGTCTGTGGAGGTTTTCTTTTACAGGTAGCTGCTCAAAATCTGGACTGAAACAATCTGAGGAAACGCCCTTTGGGTCAGTTAGGATTTTTATAAGATTGAGCTGTTTTACAGAAGCAGAAGCCATCTATTGTTGGCTAAGAGAAGCACATAAAATCAGGGGAACAGCATCAGCTTTACAGTGTCGGTCAGGATTTGCGGGTGGAGGCTTCAGGTTGCATTTGGGTTAATGTGAAGACTTAACATAATAAGTCCATAGAAAAGTTACTGAACTTAAAGGAGCACCACTGATTTTACAAATACAATGTCATTAACAGCGCTATACATTGTTTGGCACCTGATGATTTATTTTGTACTGGGCTTTTGATGAAAGATTCAAGTCATTTAATTGTGTTTATTTTAGTCAAATTTGATCTCGAAAAAGTTATTTCTGTCATGCATTTTACAACTTTGTCTTCAAAGCATTTTGAGGTCATACCTTGTGTTCATCTTTGTTGTGAAATGTAACCATGGTTACAGGTGTTGTTCAGAACTACTTAGCCTGTGAAAACATTTAGGGAGTGTCTGCTGTGCCCGAGAAAATCCCCCTGATGATGTCTTTTAGGGTCCTCTCCGCTTTGAGACTGCTGCAAATGTTTAACAGAAGGCCCGCCTTACAAAGCGGGGGCGTGGAGTTTTAATGACTCGTGCATTTACCAGGCATGAAAAGACTTACACAAGACACTTTTGAGTTGCATTATGGGAAATGTAGGAACCAGTGTTTAAGGAGATTGACCCACTAGGAATAAAGGTTGTTAAATCTTAGTCAACGCTGCATTGATTAATTTGATTTCTTTATCTGTCTCTTGGACCCTTCTTAACTTGGTGGACATCCAAAACTCAATATCTGGTTCTTCAAAAGGTAACCTGAGGATTTGTTTACCTTTAAAAGCACTACAGAGCAGTTTTATTTCAGAGTGGATCCCCATGCAGGTCACTTCACAAAACAGACCATTCCACTCATCTACAGGTGGTGGTAATGCCCGAACATATGTATTAATCAGAAAAAGACAGGAAAGAAGAAGACTTCTTGTTAGTAAACATGACAAATTTAAGTGTTTTATGAGAAAGGAAATTATTTCCCCACATTGTATTGTAGTCTTCATGGTTAAAAAAAAGTGTTCTGATAGGTAACACAGCTGGATGTAAACACAACTGTTTGTCCTAAAGAGAACTCCACAGGGTGCGTTTAAATGCCGATAACATTTAGTTCTGCTCAGTTGGAAAACAGGTTGCTGCCATATAACAAAGGAGACGAGACAGTGTGAAAAAAAAAACAGAGACATTATAACCTCAAGCCTGATTGATTAGGGAAAACAGCAGTAGTGCATATTGATGTTAGAATCAGGGAAAGACCGTGCAAAGGTAAAAATAGGTTAAGAACATTTTGACACATTTTGGATGAATTGATGGCTTATCCTTTTAGTTTAATTATCTGATGCATCATAGTTAGTATGTTGATGTAATTTCCTTTGAGCACTGGATTCATATACAGTTTACAGCAAGAAGTTAAAGCAAACATATTATGCAAATGTTCAGGTTAATATTTGTAATCTGTTCCTCAACTGTGACATGTTTCCGTGCTCTAATGTTAAAAAATGCCTTTATTTTTCTCATACTGCCTGTGCTGCAGCAGCTCTTTTCACCCTCTGTCTGAAACCAGAGCCCAGTCTGCTCTGATTGGTTAGCTGTTGTGATTGGTCATTGGTCAACCACTTAGAAATGTCCCGCCCCAATTACCCATTGGTCAACCATTTAGAGATGTCCCGCCCCTTAGCCTATCACATACAATGTGTTGGAGCGCTAGCCAAAAGAAGCGCAATGTGACATGGTGATGTCACTATGTAACATAAGTAAACAAAGGTGTCCAATTGAGGCGTTTCAGGCCGGGGGGGGGGGGGAGTGTGTGGGAGAGAAACTCCCTCTGGTGGGAACTTTGAGATTTTAGCCTTTGCAGACCATTTACATGCACTAAAACACATCACAAATACAGGAAGATGAAAATATAAATATAAATGCAGTGAAAATACAAGAAAGGAAAAAATAAAGCAACAAGACAACTTGCAAAACAAAAAATTCCAAATATTTTCTAGAATAGTTTCCCAATATGTTAATACTGAAATCTAATTTTGGGAGAAGCTCTGTCCTTGTTATATTGTAATTACTTGTATTTTATATTTATCTTTCACATATTCTCTCATGTCACCAGTCTTATTTAGTTTGAGGCTGATTCTATTCTCTGCAGGTCATTAGATAACACTGTCTATTGTGGCTTCTTTTGAAAACTCATTCACATATGTAAATGAACACATCAGGCCTGTCACAGTTGAGCCCCTTTTGAA